>NC_088132.1:66569627-66872658 GCF_036370855.1 Dromaius novaehollandiae | reverse complement strand
GACCCCTGGGGGCGGAGTGGCACAGCGCACCGCCCGACGGCACCCGCCGCCCTCCCCAGCGCCCGCTGCTCGCCCGCCCGCTGCCGCCGCGCTTCAGGCTTTGGCTTCGGGGGGACGCAGTAGCGGAGCGCCCGGCTCTCGGCGGGGCTTGCGGCCGGATCCGGCCCCGACCGCGTTTGCGCGTCTCCTGGTGTTTTTCAGGTCAGCCCCGCGCCGAAATCTCCGGCCATTTCAGACACTTCGAAACGTGATTGACACGTATGTTAATGGTTTGTTTTTGTGCAGAGCGGCTCTGCAAATTTCCAACACAAACACTTTGTGTAGATCAGATGTTGGGTATAAAAATGGTTTATTGATTGAAATAATAGAAGCATTATTTTGATTTGTCCTGACATGATGGCTGATTTATAGATCCCTACCCCATTGATTTCCTCTTGTCCGGGCAGAGGGAAATGATCAAATCTCATGAAAATGCCCTTTTGTGCTAATTATGAACCCTAGATGTACATTAGATATTAACATTCTATTTAGTGAGGCTTTTTCTTTCTCTCTTCCTTTTTCTCTTCTCTTTCTCTGTTTCTCTCTCCCATTTTTTTTTCTGATGAGATTTACCAGATTTATTCTCTGCGCCATGGGCTCGGAGCGTGTATGTGTATATTTTTTATCTTCGATACATCTGTTTTCACTTTGCACTTTCAATGAGCTGTAGCAGACAATAGTGAGAGAAACATCTGAAAATGCAAGGAGACAGAGTTGCATATGTGTTTCATTTCTGCGGGTTAGTCAGGGAAAACAACAAAAGGACAGCTGGGGAGGGGGGGATAAAACACACACAGTTACAAAGGAGATGGTGACCCTGGAAGAGGGAAAGGCGAGTACAACGAAAAAGACTGCAAAAAGTATGGAAGAATAGTAGAAATGAAGCAGGAAAGAGTGTCAGGGGAAACTGTTCAAGAACAAGAATAAGAAGTTAAAAGCCAGTACTGCTGGATGTTCCCTAGCCCTCTTTAAAAGGAGAGTTAGGGAAAAGCAAGCTCAGTCCGGATAAACAAACTGGGAAGACGCACCTGCCGAAAATGTGTGTCTGAGCTGTCTACACAGACGTGCGTGTGCGTGTGCGTGTGTGTGCGTGTGTGTGTGTGTGTATCCATCTATACATTTGTAATGGGGGGATGTAGAGCATCCTAACACTTTAATTGCAATCATGCGCCGAAGAGGTAAGTCTCATAATTCTCTCTTTTCTGAACGGAGAACCAAATCCTTTGAATAGCCAGCAAGAGTCACATCCCAGGCAGCATTAGTTTGGCTGGACTTTGTGCTTGTTTGTTTGTTTTTGTTACTTTTTTTTTGGTCGTGGGGGAGGCAGGGTTCAGTGGGAGACAACCAGATGGAGCGGGAGGGCAATCGCATTGTCTGCGCTCAGGAAGATCTCGTTTTGCCCTGGAAAAGGCGATCAAACGCAGCTAGGGTCCACTCAGGAAAGTAAAAGGGATCGGTGTGTGTGTGTGTGGGGGGGGGGGGGGGGGGGGCCAGTGGGTGCATGTGGATTTAATAGCAGTGAAAGTATTACAGAGGGATCGGATTTAGCGAGCGAGAGAGAGGGAGCTTTCGAACATCTGTCTAATGCAGCCAATAGAAGTGACATTAGTGATATTGGAGAGAGGGAGACACCGGGCTGGGATTACCGGAGCCTCCCCAATCCGATTAGCCGCTGCTCCGCTCCTGCCAGCGGCGGAGCCGGAGCGCGGGCGCCGGGACCCCGCGGGCGCGGTGGCCGCAGCCGGGAGCCGGGAGCCGGGAGCCGGGCGCCGGGAGCCGGGAGCCGGGCGCGGCCCCGCCGCCCCGCGGAGGCTCCCCGCGGCGGCGGCTGCCCGCTGCGGCGGCCGGGGCCGCCCGGAGCGCTGCCCCGAGGCCCCGGCCTTCCGGCGCGGAGCTGCCGCTGCCGCTGCCGCTGCCGCTGCCCGAGCCGCCCCGCAGGGGCCGAGCCGCGCTCCGCGATTCCCGGCAAAGCGCCGGCGCGCTCCGCTTTAATATTCATTGATGCGGCGCGATGAAATTCCACCCCACTCCCGAGGAAACCTTTATTCTCCAGCTAATTGTAATTTACAATTACACTTTACACTTCGTCACGTAGGAGGTTAGAAAACAAGATTCTACATATAATTATTGGCCTCCTTAATCCTATTCCACTGCATATCACCCCGCACCACAAAGTCCTATTGTTCCCTCCTCCCCATTTCATCAGTCATTTAAACTAGTATCAAAAAAGATCTCAGTCTGCATAATTTTAGACAGCACACCCACGCCTGCGAGCGCGGAGCAAACTGCATCAATGGGTTGTAACTTCCCGCTGGCGGCGAGGCGGCTGCTTGCACCGCTGCGGGGCAGGGCCGTGCAGCGCCGAGCGCCTCCGAGCGCGGCCGGACCCACCAGCTGCGCGGGAGGACGGGGCCGGCTCTCTGCCTTTTGTTGCTGCTGTTGTTTTGGGTCGCTCGCAGATATTTTCCCTACAGGTAGTTTACTGAGTCGATTAATTTAAAAGCCTGCCTTGATTGACGGCAGACAAATTACACACACGGAAATTCACAAATGTATTTATGAGCTCCCTCCACCTAAACAGGTACCTCCTGCCCACACACGCCGTACGCCGTACAGTCCTTTCTTGGCTGTGCCCGCAGCCTCTAAAGCAAAGTGCATCTCCCTGTTTCGCCAGTGCGGGGAAAATGCCTGCAGTTTGTACCTTCAGGCATTACAACATGCCTCAGCCCAGGCTGAAAGCAACACTGCAGCCCGAGCGCAGCTGGCCGCAGAGGAGTATCACTGCCTTCAGCTCTGCCAGGGACACTGCCAGGGGCTGGCGTTTGGCTCGCGAGTGTTATCAGGTTCAGCCTTGTGCCTGCCTCATCACAAGCTGTTTCACCACCCGGTAGCAGCTACCCGAAGCCTGACTCAAGGGCTGACGAGCATCCAGCTCATGAATTACAGAAACTGACGCTCTGCTTAAAATTCACAGCAGTGAATTTGTGGCGTTCACATTTTTACGTGACAGTCATCTTACAGGCAGAGAAAGTCTAACTACTCCTGAGTTCCCCCCCCAGTAACAGTGCGAGAATAGCAAAGCAAAGGCCAAGTCTCTCTCTCTCACACACACATGCACATCACACACTACAGTACTGTGCACCAATTTCATGATTTGTAGCATACCAGTACAGAATATCTGTCTCTGAGAAACTACACAGTTTTCATAGCCAAAAACCCCTTTTCTCTTAAAGTGGTAGGTGGGTTAGTTTTGCTGGTCTTTCATCTCTTCAGATAAGACGCCAAAGTTGCTACTGAGTCAAAAATAAGCTGATTTTAATGGTCACGGTCTAGTTTGCATGGCCACTTAATCAGATGCAGTTGAGATAATCCAGCACAAGTTGTCCAGTGTAGCACTGGAGATAGCACAGGTGAAGAAGGTATCTAAGAAAACATGCATAAAATCTTTGTTTGTCATCCTTATTATCACCTCCGAACTTGCAGGATTCAGACAAACAAACATGCAAACAAACATTGGCCACAAAATCCTCCTCCCCACACTGTTCCCAAGCAACCTTGCTTTTCAAAAATTTTCAGAGGTTATTTTCAGATCAAAGGTTCATAAACTTGAACCAGGGAGGCCAGGAATCTCAGCAGAACAAAGCCTGTATGTCCTATAGTCTGTTTGTTCCTGAATGTCAGTTTATTGCACTGTATTTCTCCTAAGTGTTATACACCCCTCCCAGCAAGCTCTTGAGTTATTATTTTCCTGTTAAATCTCTGATGTTTGCAGTAAAATAAATAGCTACCATCACTCTGGTCATTCTTTGTTCTGCAGTAGTGGGTCTTCTAGATGGATGCCAACTGTATTCACAGGCTGACCAGTAGGAGACAGTGACAGCTTTGGGGTCAGAGTGCCTTTTTGCTATGTGCATGTGCAGTTCAAAGCACTATAGAAATTCAGATTCTGTGTGAATTTGTGCCTCTGGGATGACAAAGAATATTTTGAAAAATAAATCCTATTTTCTAGATCCCCAATTTACTTCTCTCACTTATGAACTAAAGTAATCTGGAAATAAAGAAAACATTGAGTGCCTTAAATTGTTTTTCTCTATTTTAAGGTTTCTGTATTTTTTACTGGAGCTTTTAACCATATCTACTATCTTTTTAGCATCTTTTTAAATATAATAAAATTAAAACCAAATGGAAATGATGACAGATTCAGTTTGTAGGAAAAGGTGAAAATATAAATCTACAACTAGATAAAATCATCTGGATTTTATCATGCAATGAGCAGCAAGCAATTTTCTATTTTTTAATTAATTTTTATGTTTTATATATATATATATATATATATATATATATATATATATATATATTGCCATCTTTGAAAAATGTATCCAAGACACTCCAGACAGGCATGCAATAGATTCCAAAATGCACCCACTAGTCCACACTAATATCCATTTTAAAGCTTTTCTGAGTCATCAGTGAGGCATCTGAATTCCCGCTTAAGTCCACGACTGTTCAGAATGGCACATGCCTTGTATTGGGAACTCTGGGCTGACAAAATGAATACGATGAAGAATACCTAAATACAAAGAGCAGATCCTACTGCTTTATAAGGGTTATATTTTAAACTACTGATCTCCCTTCTTGGTATGTATAACTGTGCCTATGAACAAACAAAAGGCAGAGAATATCTGGGCACAATTTTCTTCAGATAGGGTAAAGTCATGATCCAGATCCTGGTATGGATTTGTCATCGTGAAAGAAGAGAACTATCTTCATTCATGATAGCTGAGGATCAGCCCCATCCAGCACAAGGGTTCTAGAGTGGTCATGGCCAAGTGGAGTGGCTTTAAATAATTAACGGAGAGATTGTTTGTGCTTTCAATATTATTGCAGTTGTTCCTGCTGATCTCGTCAGAGGCCAAGCCCTGTTGTGCCAGACACTGTACAAGCCTGGAACCAAAAAGATTGTCCCTGCCCCAAAGAGTTTCTTTCGTAAGAAGGAACCTTCTGCCTATTTTGGTTGGTTTGGTTGTCTCTCTGGTGTCAAGAGCACCACTGCACCTGAGCTTTCAGTGCAGCAAAGAGAAGGATTAACTAAAACTTCATGGAGGATGTGAGAGCTTAGAGCTCAGAAAGAAACAGAGAAATGGGAAAGAAGAAAAAGAGAGCCCTTGTGGTATCGTAAAAAAATGAGAATGATGAAGAACACTGTCCAGAAAGCAGCCAAGAGATCTTGATGTAACATATTTTTGTTTTACCAAACAATATTTTCCAGTAGATGTTTGGAAAATGTCATTCTTTTCCCACCATTTCCTCTTGCCTCTTAAATCTACATGGATTCCCCAGGCTGCCTAAGCCACCTATGCTGAGAAAGAAAGGGAAGGAGAGAGCTAGGAAGGGCTCAATGCACAGAGGGAAAAGTACAGTTTCAAGCAATAGTGTTCTGATTCATATTCTCACTTCTGTAAACACATCTTTTTCTGCTTCTTACACACGTATATACATATACACGACCCTCCTACCACCTACGGAGATGGTGGGGAATCACTGAGGTCCATGTGCCATTGCCTGCAAACCAGCCAGGTCAGCCTCAGTGGTGGTGGTGGTAGCTTCCACAGCATGTGAGTGTTTGTGGTCATGACTGGTGAGCATAAGAAAGGGGGTGATGAGCTGGAAAGACTGGATATTTAATGGTACTTTTTTTGTTTCCTTTTTAAAATATGGTTTAAACACTTAGGAAGAATACTAAACTGATTACTCTGCTAGTGGAAGTCATTTAGCTCTACTGTAGGGATAGCACCCTCAAGTAGCTGATGTACCACTGCCCACAAGTTCTGCCAGCACAGCCCCTAACTTGGAAGGTAACTGAGAAGAGTCAGTTTCCGATTATGCTGGGGTAAATCAAGTATAGCTCAGTAAAAGCCCAAGGAGCTCTGCTGGTGAAAGACTGTTATAAATGAAGTGAGAATTAAGCCTTGTTGCACCAGTCTTTGCAAAGGGCTAATTTGTGATTTGGGCTGTTCACCTGCCACATTCCTTAAGTCTGGGCACAATGCTTGGAGACTACTGCATATTGTGCCACATACAGTAGTCTACATACAGCAAAGAGGGAAAAGAAAAGGACAGGATCCAGGTCAGGTACTGCGAGAGACACCAGGCAGTCAGGGGAGGCGATGGTGACCAGTGCCAAGTGGACATCTCTAGCAGTTCCTGACATGGTGCAGGTGGAAAACAGGTCTGAGACTAGAGCAACAGTCTAGGACTCCAGATGGCATTTCTCCATGGTTTAATTCCTTGCCAGGCAGGGTATGTGAACTCCAAGATTTCCCACATTTACCAAATGAAAAGATACATCACTGTTTTATGATGGTCAGATTAGCTGATAAAATAATCTTTCCGTTCTTGTCTGAACCCGCCTTCCCTGTTTACTGTCACTTGTCACCAGGGACAGCCTCTTCAGTTCTGTCTTCTGGGAGCAATGACTCTTTAGATATATTTTTGATTTTGTACAGGTGAAAATATCCTCATTGACTGAAAAGACAAATAAATAAGACTGAGAAGTTTACCATGCCAAACAACTGAAGTTTCTTAATTTTGGACAGTAATTCTAAAACAACGGCTGGTTTTGCATTCACTGGTCTATATGTGCTTGCCATTTCCCCGTTTGATTAAATGGTGAAAGGGTGACTAGAGATGTGACATCATACTTAGCAGTAGGACACGGCCATTCACTTGGAATAGCGAGAGCTGTGCACAAAGGAAGGACCTGTTTGTAAATAAATTGTGTTTTAGGTATTCCTCAGTTTTGGCAGCTGAGTGAGTTGCACCCGAGTGAGATCATTGCTTTTTTCTTTTTTTTTTTTTTTTTTTTTTCCCCCAGCTTGTAATTCACTCATCAGCAAATAGAAAGCAAGTCTCCATTGTCGCAGCACTGCAGATAAATAACTGCTTGGCCACCCATTGCAGAAAATCATGTCCTACCCTTTTTTGTTGATTTTACCCCCTTAAAATTCAACCTACACAATTGAAGGGGATTCTCTCTTTCTAACAAAAACCCAAGCATTTGGCAAAATAAAAAGTTCCCTTTAATCAGGTATATTTTTAATCTTGCTACCTTTTTGTTCTCTAAAATTGTTCTCTGTTCAGCACTAGTGCTATTATTTGACTGTACAAATGGCAGGGCTTTCTTTGTTATTTCCTGTGAATGTTTGTATTCCGAGCGCTTGTGTTTCGAATGCATTCAGCAGTTGACTTTGCCTGTTGTGCTTTCAAAATTCAGGAGATTAGCATTCAGCTTTGGCTGCTATTTATACTGTTACCAAAGATCTTTGGACAGATGTACCGTGTAAATACAACATAATACCAATGAAATATCTGGGCCAAATTCAGCAGTGACATAAACGGTGGCATAAGTTACATGCTGGATATATGTTGATCAGAGACAGTAGGATGAAGCATACCTGGTTACAACATGGTAACTGGCATCAGGCTGGCTTTCAGTCAGTGCGTAAATGCGGGTAACTTGAGCTGGTGGGAGGACTGTGGGTGTGTATGTGGTATATGCTTGTAGCAGGGAAAGTAAAGCTTTATCCCACACTGGAAGTATAAACAGGCCTTAATCTGGATGTATTTGTATTTCATTCATTTCTAGAGTGATGTAAAAGTCTTAGGGCCAATCTGCTCCCACAGTGGAGTCAGGTGCAGGGATCGCTGCGCTGCCGGCAGAGAGCTCAGAAAAGCAAGCGAGCCCCGCTGAGGGGCGGCACCGCACTGGGGAAGCGGGCCAGCTCCGACCCCGGCAGGCTGTGCCGCGCGGAGGCCGCGGAGAGCAGCACCACGACGCCAGCACTCACCCATAAACCAGCCCTTCCACCGTCCGCTCGCAAACAGCCAGCCCATCTTCCTCTGGCCGCTCTTTCAATCCCTTACACAGTTTCTTTTCTCCACTTTCAGGCCCTAGCTGTAGTCTTCCGATGCTTCGTCCCTCTTCCCTTCCCCTGCATTGTTCTAATCCTCCTAATCCACCAGTGCTCCCGGCCTGACCCGCCTGCCCACCCCAGCTGTCTGATGTGCCTCCCCGCCTCCATCGGGGCCATCCTGGACAAGAGTGCACGCACGGCACTGCCCGCTTGGTGGGTCTGACCCGTGGCTTACACAGCTGAAGCCGAGTAAATGTGTTCTGGACACATCAGATGTTGTCTGCTGACACAGAACCTGAGGATCAGCTGAGATGATGAAATACATTTTTATTTAATTAAAAACAATCCCTCCGTTCACTGTAGAGCTTTTGTATTGCTGGGCTGGCGGTGGCTAAGGCAGCCACCATCTGAACCTTTGAACTGTGGGAAAACCGCAGAACAGGTTAAAACCAACAGATGTGTTAAATCTCCTTCTTTGAGGTGAAATGAAAGGCACAATTAAATATCTTCTTGTGAAATAGCTGGAAACAATAGAAGCTGCAGCTGGGGGCACGTGCAGCTGAGTAAGACACTGTGCGAGGAAGACTGAGTGAGGCCGTAATGGGACGTGAATCGAAGCTGCTGCTGCTGCTGCACGTTCCTGCGTTTCCAGCCTCCCGTCCCCACCTTCGCACCGGCCTCTGCGTTGTGCAGACACGTGCGTGCGTGCAACTGCACAGGCAGGTGGGACACGGACTAACCTGGCTAAAAATAACCCCAGGGGAGAGGGGGAACAACCCCTCAAATCTATGGATAAATACCTCCATTCCACAAAGTCACCGAACAGCCAGCACAGCGAGACCGTAGCTAACAAGTGCCCTGGCACTAGCTAAAAATCAAGGGGAATAAGGAGTTATTTGATGTGCTGTGTGCAGGAGGGAAAGCAAGAAGCACGAGAGGGAACACAACTGAGCAGAAGCAGGAGATAGAGGTTTTTAGGTGTAGGACTCACTGTGAAGAAATCAGGTTGGAGAAATGAAACAGCTTTATGCCCCAAAGGTGCGTGAGGTCGTAACATCTTGCACTCACGTGAATAAAAAAAGGTTGCAGCAAGGAAATGCCTATCCCATAACATACTTCTCCTTGACAGCCAGAAACAATTCTGTAAGAACTTGATATTGTCTAACTACTTATGTCCTAACAGTCACTAGCGGCTATTTGTTTTTAATGCCACCAATGTTCCCACATGGGTGTTCCCACAGGGGGTCTCCTTAAAGCTACTATCACACTGGAGACCTCTATATGACCCCTATGACATCTGCCTTTATATGACTTGATAAGTGATCAGGGCCCCAGACTAGAAATGCCTCCAAAACTGTTTCCCTCTGAAAACAGTACTTTATGTAAGAGGATACTCATTCTGTTTCAGCATAAATTTAAATAACATCAATTTATTAATAAATAAAAAATACAAAAAGGTAAGTATGCACACTTCAACAAACACCAGCTATCTGCAAACGTAACGGGATGCTTTTCGTAGTCTTTCCAAAGGCAATAAAATCCTACTGTGCCTTACAGATCATGGCATGAGATAAAGTGAGTGTTATTATGAAGTGATCATCAGGGTGATGGTGCTTTCTAAGGAACTGGAGTCTAATTATTGAATGGCAGGATCATCTGGCTATTGTTTTTTTATGCTATCATACAGTGGGTTCTTATCCATGAGCTTTTTGGAACACATATTCCCCTGCAATAAAATAAATTTACATTCATTTACCATAAAGAAATTCAAAGTAACTTTAGCTTCTGATAACAATTTCTTATGTAAAGCAGATGCTATTTTAAGTCCATCTTTCTCACTCAAGAGCTGGCTATCTATAGCAACCCTAGGATGTTTGTTTTTTTTTTAATTTTAGCACACTGCAATGAAAATATTTAATTCATTTATAATATTTAGAATGTTAGCACCAAAGTCCATTTGATAAAATAAATTTTATGTGTTATTTATGGGGAAGACACTTAAGGATTTCAATAATTCTCTAAAATATTTACATTTTTTTCTCCTGACTTTTTGTTTTACACTGTGTTTTATAGGTCTTCATTTCTATTTGATGTAGGTTTCGAACTTCAGATTTATGGCTCAACACCTCGCAACAAATTTTGTAAATATTCTGTGGGGGCTTGGTCCTGAAACATAAACACTTCTTCCTATTGAGGCACTGAGGAAAAACAGACCCCCTCATTTATTATGTGATATCCAGAAGGCTAAGGAGATTTTGATCTTCTTTTTCAGGAACATCTTCTTCAGTAAGAAAAATGAAATGTCATCATGCTAAGGTGAATCATAATAAATGTTATGTCTTGGCTGACACTGAAAAATAAATCAAAGAAAGTTGTGAGAAATATTGGTGACTTTTCCACAGAGATTTGGACCAGCTTTATAAATTAAACAGTATGCGATGACAGCTTAGGGGCGGTAAGTAAACCGTTCAGTAGATAATCTCCATAGTAACAAAAAAAGTTTAACCATCTCAACCCAAAATAGCACATCTGGACTTGGCTGTGTCATATGGCAATAGTGAACATTTTATTGTTGTCAAAAGTCACAGCACGCAAGAAGACTGTGCAACAGTTTAATTCTTGCCGGCAGAAATAGGTGAAGTGCAAGTAATGTGTTCAGGAAGATTCTGATCCTGTAAATCATTATCTATTTGCTTAACTTTAGGCTGCGTAAGAGTCCTGCTGTGATCCATCTGCTCTTTGCAACTTCAGAAAATGTAGTCTTTTTCCTTAATGAATGTGGAGCCCAATCCTGAGAATTGTTTCTCATATGAGTAGTCCTAAGCCAAGATGACTGAAATCACTTCAGTACCAGAAGAGGCACCGGTTTCCTAATTAGCAGTATTTAATTTTAACTGCATTAAACTTCAAAGCTGAAGACCTCCTTTACAAGAGAAATGTTTTTGTGTACTAAATCAAAGGTAGAATAATTTAGCTGTTTGCTGAAGCAATGCAAAATTGAAGTCAGCAAGGACTAGGCAGTGTGTGAAACTCCGTATCTGTTCCTGAGAATGAGAGAGCATGAGGGCTCCACTTTGCTTCTTGTTTAAGCCACATAAACTCTGGGGCTAGCCTTGCTAAACTGAGTGTGTTGCTGATGGCAGGAGGCATGCACAGGGTGGCTGGCAGGAGCTGCGTGAGGTCCAGTCGGTCCCCTGCTGCAAAATTCACTTTTGGTTTTGCTACAGGGTATTAGTTTGCCCCTGCCTAAGGTAGCTAATGATCAGGGAAGGAACAGGATATAGTCTTCATCCTGTCTTATGGCAAACTAGCCCATTCAGCCAGGTCATCTGCATAGAGGGATGTGGTAATTTGTAGGCATGGACTATGGCACAAAGTATGTGTCTGAGGTAAGGTGTGTTTTGGAGATGTTGTGTTTCCTGGGATGTTTATGTACCTTCTTTTGCTCAAACACACACTCTGGGACCCCAGAGCTATGAAAACTAGCCAGCCGGCACGAACCACATGAGAACTTGTAGTTTGGTCTAGCCCTGGTAAGGGCAGCGAACTTTGCTAGGCTTCCCTAGCATGTTTTCCAGTCTGCCATGTCCCCACCTAGGTACAGCTAAGGCTCTAAGACTGGAAAGGTAGCACAGTCTCCTTGGTCCGTTCAATCTTTTTCAACCTTCCGAGAATGACAGGACAGCTAAAAGGGCTGATATGGGGTAGTTCTTGGGACTAGGAAGAATCCCTTGATTTATGCTGATGATGGTTACTGAAGACAGCAAAGGCTGTTCAGCCTCACTCATTCTTGTTGCAATTTCTGCATTCTTGCACAATCCACTTCTTCTTTAGCCCAGGCCCTTTTAGCCCTGGGACAGATCCCTGGGCTTACCCAACACCAGCTAGGCACAAAGTCCAGTGGACTGGGGATGCTCCTGCGTGAATGGCTGATTCTTCTGCTTCCCACGTTTGTAAGAGAGGGAGTCTGACCGTAGCAAAGTTTCCCTGTGCAAAGATCTTTAAGCATGGTTCAGACCTTCTCTAAAGACAAGTCCTAATATGAAGGAAGAATCCTGCCTGTTTCCCCCAAATGCTCCAAAAATATTCCTTAATCCTTACCTAAAAGGATTGCTTCAGTTCCAAGCCAGGGTTTGCAAAGTCTTGGCACAACAATGTATGTGATAACAAATGATTTGACATAAATCCTTCCAAGACGAAAAAAGCATACGCAGTAGAGACAGGTTTATAAAGCTGGGTGATGAAGCAAGGTCAGTACCTCTAATCTAAATGCAACAATTCTTGTGTCGCATAACAAGAACCCTCCTAAGCAACCATTCCGCGGCTCACTGAAATCATACACTTCACAATCTTCCCTTTTATGCTTCCTTTGTTAAATAATTTAGTGGGGATATTTTGGATGAGATTCTCATCGGCATACGTTTATCTTTTAATACAAATGGTTCCCCCATCTCCTCCCCCTCCCTTCAGCTGCCTGAGCTTGCATGACATTGTGTGTGGTTTGAGTGGAGGGTATTCTGGTAATTACTTTTCATTATTACATTGCACAACAACATCCTTTACAATTTAAGGTTGCCAGTGCTTCGGCAGCTCTGAGTTCCCAACTCGGAGTTTAATAATGTGTTGCTAAAAAAGGGGGTTAAATGTTGTTTATACATTACATTTCTGGACGCGGCAAATTTCACTTGCACCTGCCAATGGCTTACTGATAAATATACACTGGTAGAAGTTCAACAGCAGTGGGCCAGTGAGTTAGATAAATACCACATGACACCATAAGCATTGAAGGTTAGTGTTTTCCCAGCTCTCACACCCAGTAGACATAAACTCTTTTCTTAAAACAGATTAAAAATAAATAAATTCTCTTTGTAGGGTAAAAAAAATATTAAAATGCATATTCAAAACACAAAATAAATTTCTCTTTAACTCTATTGCAGTCATCTGCTAGGTTTCCTGCCTCTTGGATGTTAATTATGATTTACTCAAGATTTGTGGTCAATTTTTAAGTATAAAAGCATCTCATATGACTGGTTGCCAATTCTGAAGTCTAAAGGCCTTGCTTTATATTGCTGTAGTAGAATAGAAAATATAATCAAAGTTTGACCTTCAACTTTAATCCTATAAACAGAGAATTTGCTTACTTTACCTTGGAAACGGATGTGATTCATCACAGTAGCCCATAAATAACATGTCAAACTGTTAGACCGATCAATGAAAATAAGTTATTGAAAAATAATGTGATCGTAAGGTCTCTATGTAAACCAGCTTCGTGTTATTTTAAAATGAGGAGGGCTTTCAGATTGGGGTAAATCATTTTTTTTAAAGAGGATAGTTATTAGATACTAAATGCAGTAAACATTAAACATGTTGGGCCTGCTCCAGCTATTGTTTTTCAGGAAAAGTACCCTTAAGGTAAATAAGCATTATACCTACAGATGAAGAATTAGGCTCAGCTAAGATCAGAACTGCAATGGCAGATTACCTAAACTGCCTCTTGCTTATCACTGTGCCTAAAAGGAAAACAGAAGGTGAACCCTCGAGCACAGGGAAGCCCCAGGACTGGTGCTGTGACTGCGAGTCTCCAAGCTGTAAGCAGAAGTTCTGGAACGTGTACTGGATTAACTAAATATCCACTTTTTCACTGTGGATATTAACTCTGAAGTCTGACAACAGGAATTTAAATAGGAAGCTGCTAACTATTTCATGGCTGGTGTTTTTGACAGAAATATCCAGATGATGGAAGCGTTTCACAGCTGCCTTTCAGGTGTCTTCTTGGCTCCAAAAAGTCTTTGGTATTCAAATTATTTGATGTAGCAATACACATATTATTGCTATTTTATTATGCAGTTAACCAAAAAGCTACTTTACTGTATTGGACCCTGAAGCTTCTACACTGATTTTGGCTTGCAGGATCAGAATCAAACCTGCCCAGCATTTACATCTGCTGGCTGGAGAATTTGCTCACACTTTTCATGTCAGTAAGAGTGAATATATTTCTTATCTCTAAAAATTAGGCCAGATATTTTGATGCCAAAACATGAATAACATTTTTAACCTATTTTTTCAAAAATTCTTCTTCATATGTAATGGAGTCTTTCAATATAAATAATTAACATATGAATAGACTGTTCTGCTGTTCAATGAGACCGGAAGGCAATGTAATAGTATTCGATGACAGCTATGCATATTCCTTTTCTCCTTTCATTGGTGCCATAAAAATAATTAAAAATAAGTTCCTTACCTCCCAGAGAAAACATTCTACTAGGATTATGTAGTAAAATGTGTAGAGAAAGAATAGAATATAAACAGTGATGGCTAGACAATAATTTTCTGACAGAGCAGCTCTTTAGATTAATTTTTTTGCACAAATACAGCTTACTATTTTCAGTTATTAATATAAATGTAAAATAGTTGGAGTCAGAAGCATTCTGGATTTGCATCATGATAGCTAAGAGGCAAAACTGTCTTGTAGCCTTTTCCTTTGTCATTTATAATTTATTTATTTTCTTAAACCTCTAGTGTGGGAGAAGGAAATAAAGAAATGTCAGGAATCTCATGCAAATTTTAGGAAGCTACCAGTGACAAGCAACCTCACGAATTCATCCATTGACAGCATCTGCCCCAGATGAAAGAGTACTTTCCTCCTCTTTGCAACATCTTGTTCCACATGAAGTCTCTGTCTACCACCAAGCCATGGCAATAGCTCCGCTAGTACGACAAGCTCTGGGCCCAGCTCCTGGCAGGAGATCATCTTTGCAGGTGTAAACGAGCTCCAAGCAAACAGAGGGTTTTACTTTCCAAGAGCTTGCTCTTAAGTAGCAAAACCAAGAGGAAATCTCTATTTGTAACAACGGTATTAATAGATTGCATGGAGCAGTATTTAAGGACCTCTCTCACGTAGGCGCCTACCTTTCTACCCAGGCCTGCCCCCCGGGAAGGCAAGATTGTGCTAGAGCCTGAGCCGTGGCCAGGGAAAGGGCCGCAGAGCCTGTGCTGCAGCCACCGCCGCAGTGCCACAGCGGCCAATGTTTTATCAAGGCCCGTGAAGGCACTGCAGCAAATGGCAGCTATGAGGAGAGGTTTGAGGAATGATAATGAAACGGGTTTAGGACTGTTTATGCAAACCTTCCTCCAAATCTGTGTGACAGCAAGAGAGAAAGCATAAAGGTGCTTGTTTGATAATTTAACAAACGGTGTTGCCATTTTGAGCTGACTGGGATCAACATTTCTGACTCTTATATATTGGTTGTAAAATGAACTTACTACTGCTGTCAGCATTTACAGATATGCTTCTATATATTGTAATTGAAAGACCCTTTTAAAGAATGATTTTCATAGACAATAAAGCTTACTTTCTATTTCTTTTTTATGGAGTATTATTTTAGACAACTGCATGGTAAAAATCATATGTATATTCACAAAACTTTTTAATGGCCTCCTTACAGTAACATCTCTTAAAGCATCCACCACATCATTTTCTAGGTTCTGCTGTAATATTGTTACTGATTTTACAGATTTTTATTTTGTGCTTGAAGATTTATTTGTGGAAAGCAGGGCTTTCATATTCATACCGAGGGATCAATTCCTCCCTCAGAGCAGGGCAGATTTAAGCAGGTTAATTCCACTTAAGGTAATGGAGGCCAGAACTGAAATTGCTCTGTCTGGGAATGGAGAAAAGACTCCTCTATTTAGACTTTTAATTTCTCTAAGAAACCAACCTTTTAAAATCAAAGAAGACTGAGCACTAAACAGCTTGTTGGTGTTATTAATATTCTTGTTTTATTAAAAGAAACATCTGTTTTAAGATAGAATAGCAGTATCATGTCATCATTGCTTTCTCTTATATCTCTCTCTTCTTCTCACCCAAACATATGTAATGGGTCAGAAAACTTTTTTGTCATTTATACTGATAATTTAACTAATTCACCCATGCGTGCTGTGCTGGTCTCATAACACATGCCAGTTTATCTTGCACATTACTCAACATGTTGTGAAAAAAAGAGCCTGAAATATCAGAAAGAAAAATTGAAGAACATATGACTGTGGCTGAGCCAAGAGAATTGGTGCCGAGGTTTATAGATGTAGTTAATACTACTGTGAGCAGTGCTATCACTGGCAATCCTATCAGTTAAAAAAAAAAAAAAAAAGCCACTTACTGAGTTCCTTGCGTAGAGTTGAGCAACTCACTAAAAATAAATCATCCATTCCTTCTCTACTGCCATGAAATAGAGGAGAAATATAAGCACTGTAGTTAACAGCAAGTCTGACCTTAGAGATTCTGTTGCCCCAGAGCTGACTAGATTATAGTGAAGGGAGAGTTTATAGCAGAGATTTTAGAAACAAATGCTTTAGGATTTCATTCCACATTTAAAAAAAAGTCCGCAGAAAAATGTTCGGTCCTTTGGGAGCTCTTTCAAGACTTATATCTTCCACCGTCAAGATTCAGCTTTTATACTGCATTGTTGCCACCTTTACAATTTTATGGCAAAACTTGAAATAACAGATATTGGACTAAGGTTGCTACCTGAGTATCTCATTTTTCACAAAAAGAAGAAGAAGAAGAAAAATGTGTGTCCAGCTCATGAGGCAGCAGTCATGATCACTAGTCAAGCTGACCCCAAAAGACAAATAAAATAATAATTGTTTGTAAAATCTACTCATTTTTATGCATCTTTGTGATATTATCCAGGCAGGTTGTGGGTGGGAAATAGAAAAGCACACAGCATGCATTTTTTTATTTTGATTGGAAGGGCAGCATAAACAGGTGCAACACTTTAAAGGGACGTGTTAGTAAAACTTGATGTACGTCTGCTGTACAAGTACCTTTCCACTGTTCTTCAGTGCACAGTCCAGCTGTCAGAATCTTCAGTTTTCTATTTTAAACTGCATTTAACAGTTTTTTTATATATTTCTTGTTTTTAGAAATCAATTAATACAATTGTTTGCATTAATTTTGCATTTGCTAATGCAAAAAGCTTTAAGGAGCTTTGAGAATGACAGTATGAAAAGGCATCAAAACACATGCTCAGTGATGGCAGAAACAAGACCAAACACTCCATGGAATTTAACAATACCTGATATTCCTCTTAAAAAAAGTCTGCATCCAGATAGTTGATATGTTTCAAGCCTTCACTAATGTTACCATTTTCTGGAAAGTCCAGATTCTTTTAGAGGAAGTGGCAGGAACAGCCTTCAATAGTTTGTTTGCTGGGAAAGAATTTGAAAATGTATGAGAGGTAATAACTGAAACTAAAATTTCATTCCCCATTTTGGCTTTACTGTGATGTATTTTTAGAAAAGATTTACATTCATGACTAAGGAAAGTGTCATCAGTTCTTGTAATCTACCCTTCAGCAAAATGCATTATGTTATAAATTTCATCACACACCAGATCAGACTACTCTAATTTTAAGACTGTATCACAGAAGAAAAATACATCATGAAAGAGATGCAATATTAATTCCTGAAAAGTGTCTTTGCCTTCATCCTTAAAGAATTAAGGTATTTCAACAGGTCAATATGAAACCAAAGTATAAAAGTAACTTCTAATACATGTGGAAAAAATATTAAAGTTTTGTTTCTGTGGATTTTTTTTTAACTGAAAGGTATAGCGATCAATGCCTTTTGGGGCCATCCCTTGGAATTTACATGCATTTAAGGTATACATAATGATATACCATCTCTATTTCTGAAATTCTCTTGGCAGATGAGCAAAAATAATTGAAATTAAAATAACTGAAATATTTTATTTTGAAATAATGACATAGTTGAACAATTAGCTAGAAGTAAATATGCATTCTCATTTTCTATTACTTTGTAGAGAGTGGTATCTTCTAAAGCTAACATTATAATTTGCAAATGATTACATATGGTTAAAGTTCAAACTATTTTATTGTACTATACATTTTACATTTTTTAACATTTCCAATGCAGTTTCATGGCTGTCTTAAAAATAATCAAGCAGAAATGGATTATTGCCCTTTTGGCTCTGCAGTAACAAAGGGCTTTCATAAATATTTTTATAGTTCTATGGTTTCTAGCTTCAGTGATGACAGGAAACAAATATGTCCTTTTCAATCAAGTCTTTAATTGTTTCCTCAATTATAGAAGGAATGAATACACTGATGGCAATATAGAAAACTTTAATCTGATGAGTCATTTTAGTTGCTAGTGAAACTTGGGAAACAACGCTTTAATTTGCTGTCATAGTTAATGAGAGTTCACTGTTGCTTCTGCAGAAGCCATCTTGTTGATTTCTGAATTTTCAAATTCCTTAACTATTCAAGCAATCAAAAAAACTATTAGCAATTAAAAAGAATTCAATACTTCTGTTTGTCGATTCTGTGATAGTTATTTCTATGATTAATTCCATTTTCATGCTGTCTTTCATCTGACAGAGTGACATGAATATTTGACCAATATATTTTGCAGAAACTCTAGTTAGCCTTATGAAAATATTCATATGGAATTCTTTATTCAGTCATTTTGGAAAATGCAAAGCTGCTTCTTCTGTAGTGAAGAATTTGACTTATTTATAGACTGTTGTCATGGGAGTTTTTGTTGCTGACACTATTATGTAGGATTACAGCTTAATCATTTCTTGTATCATGATCACTGCTGGGTACTTATGCACTGGGCATGTATTTACCAGATCTGTTTCCCACATAGTCTGTTAGCTAGCTTATATGGAACAAAACCATGTTTTAGTACCAGCTAATTAAGTGTACGTTGCGGTCCTTTCAGGTAGACTAAAAGAATCCTGAAAATACATTTCAGAATCATCCTTTTCATTTCACTGGCAGTTGAAGGAATTTTGGTGTAAAGTTTATACATGTAGGTTCCAGTGTTTTATGGGCAACAAGAACTATTATTTGAGATCTTAAACAACCAGATGTTTCGGAGAAAATTCCTTCAACAAAATAACCTCCGATTTACTTAGGTGGAAGTCTCTCATGAGCATGAATATTTACCACACCTCATTCAATCATTCTGATGTCTCTTTCTCTCACAACTACAGCTACTATGTTTTAAAGCCTGAGCCTGTATACACAGCCTGTATTGCAGAGCTTTTCCAATAAGATATGCACTTGTCCATTTGTCAAGTATTTGTTGTGAACATGGACACTAATTAATTTTCCAGAGCTTTTCCAATAAGATATGCACTTGTCCATTTGTCAAGTATTTGTTGTGAACATGGACACTAATTAATTTTCCAGACATTGAATTCCTTTCCTTTCACATCCAACTTTTCCTCATCTGGGTTACAAGTTAAATAACAGACTTTTGGGCCAACATCATATTTTAATAAATAAAACTCAAGCAATGCATAGCATTTGCATGAATTATTGATTAACATAAAAAAGAAGCTTTTCCACCAAAATCAGTGATCTAGGTTTGTCCTGTAGTTAGTAAAGAGAGTGTATCTAGATAGTCTTAATAAAGAGATTAATATAGAAGTATCTCTAAAGGGAGATTTATCAAATCTATCCTAGGGATAGCCTGAATTGTTCTGTGAAAGTTTGCTCTTCCATTGACTGCAGAGCATGTTAGACAGCTAGTTTAGAGAGATGCGTCACTTTAGGCAGCTGGAGTTAGATATGAGGAATACCAGCCTCAGTTTCTTCAAATTAAAATGTAGACTATGAACATGACATAATAAGCAATTACATTACTTACTGTAAAGCAGCTTCAAAAGCTTTACTGATTGATTCATCTTCACCCTTGCTTATGAGATAAATTAACATTTCTTCTGGTATGGAGTATGCCATTTCCCAAGAAAGTACTTTCTGTTATTTTAGATCATGGTGTGTTCAAAGCAATAGTGTGCCAGTCTTCTGAATGTGAGGTGTTACTGTAAGATAAAAACATTTTCATATTAATCTATATTCTTTTGCTCACACAGGTTTATCTTATGCTTTTTGCTGTCTAGAAACAATAATTAGATTTGATCAGCTTTTACCATCATTGCTTATGTACTGTCAGCAACATGCTAATTGCATTACATGCAGCTAAATTGCTAGATGGAAGGGGTTTTTGACATTGCAATCCTAAATATTTTAACATTTACTTTTAAGATTCTTTGTAACGTTATAGAACTGCTCTAAAACATAAGAATTCACAGAAGCCAGGGAGAAGTGAACTGCCAAAAGAAAGACTAAGAAGGTGTCTCAGTCTGAACTGGAAAGAGAAAACTTCTGAGGTTTTAAAAGCTATGAATCCTCTTTTGGGGAAAGGCTACTGAGTTGAAACAGTCTTTCTGGTTTCCAACTTTCCTGCAAAAAACGCCCTCAAACCAGCCCGCTAACTATTGCTGCTTCTGACATTAATATTCATCAGAATTCAGTATATAGCTTCTTTCCATGTGGAGGGCAGCACAATCTCTGGGTAAAGAGGGAACTGAAGTGCAGACAATGCCCAAAGATGATATATACTGTCTTTCTGCATTTTGGAAGTATTAGTGCATGCACTACAAGATTGTATATCCTGGCAAGCACAGTGGTTCTTCTCTTACTGC
This sequence comes from Dromaius novaehollandiae, assembly GCF_036370855.1. Taxonomy (NCBI): domain Eukaryota; kingdom Metazoa; phylum Chordata; class Aves; order Casuariiformes; family Dromaiidae; genus Dromaius; species Dromaius novaehollandiae. The sequence goes on along the minus strand of NC_088132.1, from coordinate 66,852,192 downwards.
TATTACAAGAGATAATGGAGATAAAAGAATAAGGATAGGTAAAATTATACTCAATGCAAAATGTAATGGACTTCATCTTTGTTATTTGGCTGTGTCTGGCTCCCAGAACATCTCCTGAGCAGGGGAAGACAGCACAGTTCCTGCCCTTTCCTACACTGAAAGTTGAATTTTTAAATGTCATCATTGAACTTCCACTTTTATTCAAGATATTAGATAGGTTTGATATTTTTTATGTACATTTCTTTCTGACTTTGAGGAAAATGCACTAAAAAAATTAATGAATTCTCTTCTTGCCCAGAAGTGGAAAAACAATAACAATACATCATACATTTAAAGAGCATTTCATTAAAGATAACATCAGAATACACTGCTAGTTATAGATCATTTAATTGTTATGTATTAAAAATGAGAAATATTTCTAACATTCTTTTGGAGCTTTCATATACTTGAAATTTATTATGTCAGTCGTCGGCTGCTATGACATCACAAGATGAATTCAAAGCAATGATTACTTTAGTATTTAAAATGCTTGGAGTGTACCAATTATTCAGGCTGCTAAGTGAAAGTAAAAATGTCAGTTTAGCTATCTATAATCCCATAATGTTTAAAGGTTCATGAATTACACATGGACCAGATAGAGAGAAACTAGTTTGGCTAAAAGACATTTTCTGCACAAAATATGCTGAAACCATATCTTCTAATGTATTCTAGTGATTAATCAGTGTGATTTAAAACATTTGATTATTTAAGGCTCTGTATTTGAATTTACTTTCAAGATAAACCTCTCCTGTATTCATTGCAATAAGTTTGCAAGTTAAGAGTGTATGTCTAACGTTTTACAAATATTCATCTGTAAAATGTAAGGATCCCAATCCTGCATTCTTTTCTTATTTGAATCAAGGGGAGAAATGCAGGCACAAAGAATATATAACTGAGAGAGCCAGAGTTTTACTGATTTGGATTAAAATCCTATGCCATGGAGCTCTCCCTGAATAGTTCAGCTGAATGCTGAGGTCCTTCATGACAATAGTAAGGGTAAGATTTCTTTTCAGGTTCCAGATAATGGAGGTAAAGCAAAACAGCCTTGAAAGGACACTAAATTCGGTAGACCTCTACAAATAATTCTCACTATAGGCTAGTGAAAAACTAGAGGGCCAAGTAATATGCGCTATCTCTTGTCCTGCCGAATAGTTCTGTTTCCACTTCCAAAGAATCTTTATAAAATGAGCAATAAGCAGGGTTGATTCTTTGCTCTTTTATAGCCTACCTGCTACCAATGCCAATTATAACTATAGTTACCCTGGTACTTATAATGACAGGAATACACCACTTGCAGTATTTCCCCATTATTTTAACTGATCAGAAAACGTTCAGTATCAGATTTGATAATTCATTTAGAGTTCACATACATCTTAAAAATGAAGAATATTCCCGGTTTAAAAATCCTTTCCTTTTCATGTTTACCTTTCTAATGCTGAAAGTCATAGTTTAGCTATGCTATTTGGTACTGAGCACTCCGCATAGGGCACTGCCAACCCAAAACAATGAGCTAACAAACCAGACCTCTGTCTTTCAGCTGTGCATCACCTCTGGAGAGCCTAACTGAAGCAGCACAACTCAGACTGGATGCAAGAGTCCATCTCTGTTGTTCAGATATCAGCAACAGTGTCTGACTCAGTTGCAGACAAAGAAGGCCATGCATCAGATGCATCAAATATGCAAACTTTAATCTATGCAGGTTTGTTTTAGTTTCTCTTAAGATATATGGCTAGTATGGTGACAGAGCTGGCTGAACCTATAAATCTTTAATGGGCATAATGCATTTGTGCACTGTTTATATTTGTATTTCAGTAGTTCAATAGTTCAGAATGGAAGCTCCATTGTATAAGGATCACTCTGTCTTTGATTATGAACGACATTAACCTGCCTTTGAGATCTTATCTGGTTACAGAAAACTGTGTTTGGTCTCAGGATGAATAATTATTCCCCTTCATCAAAGGCTTTCCTTGGCCAAATCTTGCAGAGACAAATCACTGATATTTAAAGACTCTGGATTGAGGAATTCTGATATGTAAGCAACTGCAATTACATCAGTTCACTGATGCACAAAATTTTCTGACCCAGTTGATATTAAAGTCTTTCAGAACCTGAGGAAAATTAGAAACTGGGAGAAAAAAAAGAAAAAAAAAAGAAAAAAGGGCGAGTCGTGTATTGAGTCTGAATGGTGTCAAACAAATGTTGCTGTACTATCCTCCGTGAGCTTCTGAGGATCTTTAATATAGAAAAGACTCATGTCAGTTGGTCAGTTTTGTCTACAGACTTATAATGCAAATAATAAAGAAGACATCAAGTCGTTCCAGGGTGAATTTTCACTGATTTTCTGTTGACATGAGTGAGGATCACTGCCCAGGAAATTTCATTGTTCTGGGAGACATCCCCCTCCTCCAACTCATATCATGGCTTTCAGTGACAATTTTTTAATACTCTGTGATTGTTCCCAACTCCACATCTATTTCTTCAGGCATATTCTGAATCTTGTTGGAGATGGGACAGGAGATTATGAGAAGAGGCTCACCTCAGCATAGAAGTCACATTCGGCTCATTATCTTCTCTGGTTAAAGGTCAAAAATCAGTGTGACTTTTGCTAAGCTAAGTTCCTATTATAAAGATTCAACCTATAAAACAACAAACATTTGCTGATCAGATCTCTTTGCTGGTGATAGTCATAATGAAACATGTGTTTCACCTATTTAGAATGATTACGCTTAAAGACTTGCTTGAAATCACTTTTGAAGGTCTTATGAAAAATTAAAAACTCAGTTAAATTCTGAAGTGCATTGGCTTTGGCTTACAATAATTTATAGTGTATTAATCTATTATAAAAGTGTGCTACTCATTCAAACTGTGAACCAGAGTCCCCACTGAGTATTACTTTTTAAAATTAGTTGTTAAGGACTGGCATCTGAGACAGAGACACTTTATTTTCAGTAAGTGTTATTAGCATTAGGTGATGCTATTAGGTGATGATGAAATAAATTCTTAACTATGATGCCAGCATAACTATGTTGTATACTGGGAAGACATATCAGGCCTATTCTTATAACCTCAAAAAATGTGGAATCATATAAATGTAAAAGCGTAGGTTGAAACCTGACTATATTTGAAGGAGTAGCTATGTTTAAACATGGAAATATCAAGAATTGAAAACAGGAGGTTGATATATTAATCACAAAATAGATCAAGAAATGTGAGGATTAAAGATTAGAATTATTGATAGAAACATTTTTGAATAAAACAACCAACACCTTGAAGAGAAATGATCAAAACCATCAATATACAAGGGCATTAAATCATTTATAAGTTTGGAATGTAACATGACAAGAAGGTCTAGAAAAATGGCAAAGTTCAAGTCCCTGACGTGGAACTTGATCCAAACTTTTTCAGAAGACAGGTGAGGTTTTGTTCCGTCATATGCCAAGGTCAGTGTGGTGCTGTACAGTAAATGCCGAGGAAGGGAATAATGGTGATCCTGATGCAAAAGGCCGTGAAGACCCAAGGAATGATCTTGTAACTGACTTCATCGTGCTCTTACTGTAGTTGCTGCAGTATGATCCAATCACAGTGGCCTGACACAAAGCCATTGAAATTATGGGATTTTTTTTTCAATGATTTAAGTATGCCCTCAGTAAAACACATAGAGAAGGATTTCCACCAGCATTACATGATAAATTACTGTGAAATATTGAAAAAAGGGCAAAATTTAGAGAAAGATATAAAAAGTGACAGTGAAGATACCTCTTGAGATTAGCTATTAGTTAATATTGTTATTGGCTAACAAAAGAGTAAGGCTAAACTGTAAGTAAACTGTAAACATGTGAAAGGCATAAACAAAAAGTTTGGAATGCATTATTTAATGAATGAATAAAAGCAGAACTAGGATGCCTGTCCTGAGGAAAGAAAGCAATTAAACTTAATTTCAGGAGTACAAATGAAAATAAAAGCTATGGCTATAGTTTTGCAAAGGAATAGCTAGAAACAATATTAATTGAGTTGTTTAAAATTAGAAACAAATGCAGACATGCTGTCTTGCACTGGAAGGAAATGGACGGAATAACAAGCTTCTGCCACCTTGAATTTGGCAATGAATCCATGCAATAGGCAGAAATAGGCCTTACACTTTATTGTACTGTTTAGTAATTTAATGCTTTTTAATGTAATTTTGTGTCCCCTTGCCTGGATTTCCCCTTCAATAAAATGATACCACATTGCCCAATCCATCTTTTTTTCAGCTAAAATCAAAAGAAAACAGCGTCAGATAAGCTGCTAACCACAAGCAAGTCAGAAACATAATGACACTAAAGACTGAAAAATATGAAAATATGATCAGCTAATAGGATGTCATCTTTCTGTTTTCAAGCAGAGCTATAAAATGTGAAGCACAATCAATGAGTTCCTGTGCAAATCATAACCAAAATCTGAAAAAAATGATATATTTAGATTTAGGGTTCATCACTAATAATGAGATATTTTAACTGTTTAATTGCAAGTACATGGAAGGACTATGCTCTGATCAGGTGCTGACTCCAGTCAATGGAAACAATTTTACTGAATTTTATTGTTAGCAAATTTGAAACATACTGATGCACAAATTTCAATTTTGCTATATCTTTTTTTCTCATAATAGACCTGAAAAATAAAATAGTATGATGACATATTTCTTATCCTGCAGTGTTATAGTATCTGAAGCTATTAAGATAAAATAATGCATTTTATTTTAAAAAAAGGGAACAAAGCAATCCGAAACATATCTATACATAATCTGCTGCATAATCATGCATCCTATGCTATGTACAGAAAGCCTTATAGTTCCAACACAGAAGTCAAGTTTTACTCCTTATTTAAACAGTAAAGAAAAGCACATTAAATTCTTTCCAAGTTTGATAGAAGTGACTTTGAGCCCCAGAGCACTTGTGGAAAAGAGTACGAGAACATGAATTTAGAGGTTTCTTTTAAATATTTCCTTTGTTTCATTTTTAATCAAGGAATTTAAATCAGGTAAGTATTTCCCACTGCAGCTGTATGAATCTCACTAGTATTTATATTGACCTCTTAATTGTTATAAAAACATGCATTTTGGTACAATTATCATTAACCTGCAAGCAATAACCTTTTACATGTTTAAAGTGGTTGCAGTGCTTGTTATTATAGCCCACGTTCAGTGCTGTTCATTTAGTATGCTGTGTTTTTAACACAAATGTAATCCACTCTGCATTTTCCATTTAAAATGCATAAGGCAAAGTGCATCATAACAGGATGTAACTACGTATTAATCAAATTAGCACAACACTTCAAAGGCCCTGGCTTTTTACTAGGCTACTGTTAGATCACAATTCATGATGGAAAGAAGCAGTGTAATGAAAGGCTTGGCAAGGGAGCTGTTTATTTTCTTTCCAGAAAGATATATTGTGGGTTAATTTTCGTGACGGGAAAAAATGTGGAGAAAAAGTAACAGTAAGCATTAAGCCAAAGCGCAATAAATGGAATTTAAAATACTACTGTGGCTTTGCTATTGACAAACATAAATGTAGTAATTAGTTGATGACACAACAGAGCTCAAATGACCCATTGTTTAATTATTCAAACTTCATGACCCAAACAAAGATGAGTCAGATTATTCAATATTCACATTGTGAAACAAGACAGCTGGGCAGGTTCTTTCCCCTTCATACGCTTAACATACTACAGGTCCACAAGAACCTTCAACTAATACTTTTTTCAATACTGTTTTTTCAAGACTTTCAAGTCTGTACTATACATTTTCAATTTATGATCATTTTAGGTTGTGTTTTAGAATATGAAGTGAGGCCTTCTGGCCTATTGACTTCTACATGGAATAGTCATGAATTAGGAAACCCAATGTAAGACACTTTCAGTGGAGTAAGCAAAGCACCAAGAATGCATAAGGGAACAGTGTTTGTGTTGATCGCTCCACAATGTGAGGGCTTGCAATGAGATGTGAAAATGGTTTCCTGCTCAGACGCATGCAGTAGTATCATCACAGTTTCAGAAGAAATTCAAATGGTTGATGCTGAACTTCTGAACCTCCTTTTAAATTTACCAATTTATATTCATCTCATTAACTTATATCCATTTTCTTAGTTTCTTTTTTTAAACTGCAGGTTAATTTGGAGATTTTGAAAGTTAGTGGTGAAAATCCTGTTGGCTTTGGCTGGAGCAGGACTGAATTCGTATATTCAGCGAAGTCTTCCCAAAAATAGCAATAATTTCCTTTTCTTCTAGCTTCTGGCATCCACTCTTTTGATGCTTATTTATTTATTCCAACTTGTATGCATGCAAGCTATTAATGTTATTTTCTAAATCAGTATCTAGTCATTGAGCCCACTACCCATTTCTGTAGATGAAAGAAAGAAATCCACCCTCTCGTTTATGTTTTGTGTAACATTTAAAAGATCTTTATGGCCATAGCTCTATTTTCATTACTAAGGTACATTAGTAAAAGCAAACCTCGTATTGGTATCTTTTCTGAGAACCTGAAAACAACTGATATATATCCTATGGAAAACTGCTTTGACATACTTTATTTGGCAAGCACATAGCCTCCTGCTAGAGAAAAATCACTGAGGAAATGCGATCTTAAGTTATGATGGTAATGCTCAAAAAAGGAAGATTGAAGGTGACAGGCTATATCTTTAGGAACTTTTAAATTATGAAAGAATGCAGTCAGTGAAAATTAAGAAACTTTTCAAAGAGTTAAAATATTAAAAATAAAATGTAAGTCTAAAGGTACACACATTCCCATGTATATGATATTTATATCATGCATCTAGTGTATATACATATGCATTTTATATGAATAATATCATAAATTTGTGTTAATTGTTCTTATGTAGGGGATCTAGGTATTAAATAACACATCTCAAATGGTACCAGGACCATCTGTTGCTTTAACTCCAATTTAAGACGTGTTTTGAGGGAGAAGACTACTACTTAAAAATGTCTTCTGTCCTGCATTGAAAACAGTTGGACTGAACTGGAACCTTACAGCAATTAGATTAATATTTCTCTAATGTTTGATGGTTTAATGAGATACTTTTAAACACTGTAGCTTCAGGATTTTTTCGTTAGTTTATTTCAATTTTCTGCTTTGAGAAAGCAAAGATTACTGACAAAAAATCACATACATATTGACATAGATAAACACAGTCACATTAAAAATAGCCGTTATTACTGATTGCAATAGGATAACTACAGAAAAAAAAACATGGGAGCAGAACCTTTGCTTGCAAAAATCTTCACAATTTAAGTCAAATTGTAGTATGAGATTTCATTGCACCTGAACAGCTGGTGTCTAATTATATTTGTATACACAGTTATTACAGTGTTCGTATTTAGTTCTGATTCTCCCACGTGCTGGATCAGACAAATTTTCCTCTGAAAATTTCCAGCTAACTTTCAGTTTCAGTTTCCGTTTCTAGTTTGTCTGTCTTGTGTCCATCGTAATGGGTTCACAGAAACCGTCTTGACAACATGTAGTGGTATCATGTTGTCGTTGTGAATGACCAGGATGAAATATAGGGCTACATATTGACTTTAATCACACAAAATTCTCACAGAAATGACTGTATAAGAATTGCTCAATTAAAGAGAAATTTGAGATGAGAAGGTGTATAATGTCATTTAGTTCTTTGCATTATTTTCTGTGCTATAATCTTCCAATGTTGCTTCCAGATCAGTTTTAAACGATTCAGATCATTTCATTACATCACTAGAGAAATTTTGTTTTTGTATCTGATAGATCTTGCATCTTGAGAATATCTCTTTGTTTTAATTATATTTTTCCTCAGTTTTATCCTTTTACTTCTAGACTGATTTTATAACTTAATATTTCTGTTACAAAAACAGGCAGAAGATCGTGTTTTCTTCTGATGCAAACTGTGCATATCGTTCAAACACAGAAGACTAAATGAAGAAGACTTGTAAGATATTCAGGAAATGAGTGTTCAGCACAGCAGCTCTATAAGAAGGAAAAAGCAATTCTGAATATTTGGCTTTCTCCTGAAAATCCATCTAATTAGAAATTTAAGTATAAAAAATGCAGTGAACTAAAGAGAAGTAAAATTTCAATGGGAAGGCAAACGTAATGCTCTGAGATGTAACCAAGTGCTAAATCCAGTGACCTTTTCTGTAAAGGGTATGGAGGAATTATGTTTCTGCAGTTTTCTCAGGGAGAAGGAGACTATTCAGTCACTACTTCAGGGAAAGTGAAGTCATGGTGCCAATATTAAAGCTTTGGTGGAGAATGTGTATTCTGCACTTTGTCTAGAGCATGAAACTGCCTTAACTGGGCTCTTTCTGCTCTTTTGGTGAGGAACACTCAAGTCCTCCATACACCACCATAAGAAGGATGGAGAACATGGTTATCACACTGCTCTAGATAGGAGGGAGATGAAGATGTAAAAGGATCCCAGAGGTAACTCCTGTTCTGGTAGGGAAAGAATATTGTTTTTTAAAGGTATTTGTCTCTCATATCACTGTTTAGCCAGCAAAAGTCACAAGGCTGTAAATACAGGACCTCAGAGAGAATTACATTGTTTTAATGGAAAGTAGAAAGTTTTAAAAAATAAATTAAAAAGAGGAGAACTGTACAGTAGTTAACAGAGTGCTTTTTAGAGGAAAGACCATATGGTGGTGAGAAGGATGGTATTGTATTTTACTTATATACCTCTCTCTTGAAAACATGACCACAGGAACTCTTCCAAAAACAAGAGGCATATGAGGTGGTGAGAGTTCAGATCTCTCTCTAAGAGCTCTCATGTCGAGAAGGAGTCTCCTTTAGATGATTCAGATAAAAAGAATCTTTCAAACGCTTAAAATCCATTAATCTTGAATGAAGTACTCCATTTTGGCATGGATATTATGGGCATTTTAAAAAATATTTAAGATTGAAAAGCAGTTTTGTTTTTAGTTTCATTTTCAGTTCCTTCTTATTTCAGTTCATTCCTTTCTCAAATAAGGTAATTTTGGGTGAAATTCTGCAATCCTAGTGTACATATAGAAAGAAATTCTTCCATGTTTCAGTGAGATCAGTTATTTAATATTCATTTCATCTCAAGTTAAAAGACAAACAAGCTCATTCCACCCCAGAGGTGATTTTCAAAGACATGAATTGTAACTAGATACATAACTTGGATTGGGTCTTAGGTAAAAAAGTATTTGCTGTCTATATTCCATTCAGTATTCCATTCAAAAATAGCTTGAAAATTAAATTATTCCATGTATAAGAGTAAGACTTTCAGGATTTTTTTATCATTGCTTAGGATATGGGATACATATGCCTGAAATTGCACTATTTATTTTTACACTACAAACCACTTCAAGTATTAGAGATAAGGATAAATAAACTAATTTAAAATAAAATCCCATGTGTCACTTAAGAGTTTTTATTACCCTAGATTTAGGATTATCTCTGGCTCCAGACAACTATATTTAAAATATGCACACAATTTGTCCCATTGAAACAATATTCTTCAGATATGCAGAACTCTGTAAAATCAAGCCAAAGCTAATGTTTATATTTGTAGAACTGTGAAAGAGGTTGCAGTCCCATTATATTTTTTAATATTTACTATTATTAAGCATATTATCTTAAGGTATAAGCTGAAAGGGTTGCAGCCAAGGTTGAGTTCCAAACATTAATGCACATTTCCGTGTCAATTTTTCAACACTCCAATTGTGCTGTTATGGTAAAGTTTAAGAAGAGATCTAATCTAAAGCTGTAAGTTTATCACATTTTGTTGTTAACACCCTTAATTGTTACTTTTTTTAGTCAACTATTCAGAATGTGAGATTTTCAATATGTGCTCTCACAGAAGTATGCTAACAACTCCTCACCCTAAAATGTCAAAATGTTACTTGTTTTATTAAATGTAAAGCTTTTCCCAAGGGAATCATCTGTCCTTTTGACATGTCCTTCTGTTACTGTGTATGGTATGAAAGTACTACAAGGATCCATTAAAACAGAGTGTGCAGTTTTTTAGAGTTTGGTGAATGCATAGATGGAAAACCTCCTATAATACCTAGTTTGACACTTTGAGGTTCACTGAGTAGCAAATGTTGCTCTCATCTGTGTTGTGACAGCTGAGGAGCAAATTCTGATTTATTTGGTTTGAATCTGAACTTCTAGTTATAATCAGAAGATAAAATTCAGTCATCTACTGAAGCCAAAAGGTTTTGCTGAAGAACTATTTCCCAAATATCTTTCATTAAAGCAAAAAAATGGCTTTCTGTGAAGAAACTTTTCCTTTTTACACTCAAAAGCTTTAGTCACACTTTTTTCATCAGCGGTTTACTATTTTAAGAATGTTATCAACTAGTTAAACTATGTTAGGGCAGTCAATCATTACAAAGCTTTGCCTTTAGCTTATCTTTATCTACGTTTATCTTTTTGTCTTAGGTACCCCTTCATTGGTTTTTTGTCTTCCAGCCAGTACATGCTGCTATCTATGTAATAGCCAGCTGGTGGCCTGAAGACATATTAAATGTGGTTGCTGTCCTTCAGCTAGTCATTGTCCCTTGGGCTGTGAGATGTCAGCTACCCATGACCCATCTAAACAATTTGCTGTTTGTGGCTGAGGTGGATGTTGAAAAAATTCCACGAGCCCTTTATCCTCTGGGTGTATTTACCCCCCATGTATATGATGTGGTGTTAGCTGTATTTTCTTGCATCCAATCCAACTGGAGCAGTATTGGTAATATAACTAGAAGCCTTACTTGTGAGATCTGAGATCCAATTCCCAGAGCAGAAAGCCTAGATAACGTCTGGTGTCCATCCAAAATGAAATGAATCTCCTAAAGCTTTGGATAGTTTTGTTCATTGTGAATATAAATGTGCCATAGTTGACCAGTTAATATCCTACTTAAACAAAGTTTAGTTAATAAAAAAAGGCTTTAATTATATGCAGCTGTATACCATTAGTATTCTTGGACAAAGCTTTCTGCATACAGGAAGAGATATAATGTAAATGAACAAGGCATGACCTAAGACGATACATAACTGTTTCCTTAGTTCCAAAAATGCATTTATTGATTTTGTTTTCACCATGGTCAGAATATACAAACATTTGTCAGCTGCATCCTTTAGCACTCAGCTCATGGAGAACTATTAAAAGTTGCCCTTATAGATTCCACCACAAATAAAGTGTTGTTGCAGTATATATCATTACACCCCTCTTTCACATATACAAATAAATATAATCTTCACAGAGTAGTGTTAGCAGTGTTAGGATACTTCAGTTGCTATTGGTAACGATAGTGATGATAATACTTTCTGGATGAATTATGTATTAATTGTTTTGGTGAAAAAATGGAGATGAACTTTATTTATGGCTGGGTTTCTCTAAAAGGGTTACAAGGGTTGCACTTTTATTGTGTACGCCAGGTTTTCAAATCAATATTTATACATTTTCCCCAATGCTAATGCAACCCTATCCATTTGTTAAAATAAACAATAAAATCTGACCTATTTACAGTGTTCTATGTATGCTATACCAGCTACTCTATAAACATCACTGTTGAGAATTAACACTATGGATTCAGCAGTATAATTTATCAAATATGCTATCTGAAAATTACAGGCCCAGTTCTGTGGACCTTTCACAATGTAACTCTTTGAGGTGATGTGGAGGTCTGCATGAGAAGGGATTACAGGAGTCTAAGGAATAGTTGCCCTCTACAGAAACCTAGGAACTGTTTGGAAATTTGAAAATCCAGAATTGGGTTCAGAAATCAGGCCAGATTCTCTGCTAAAGTCTGGAAAGGCAGCCCTTTCAAATGCCAGTTGATACCTTCTAAAGATGTCTGTGAGCAAATATCTCAATTCTAAACTGCGAGCTTTCTTAATACTCTTCTCATCATTCCTCAACATTGACCCAGCAGAATCACTGACCACCGAAAGAAGAGAGTATTTTAGCCTACATGTTTCGTTCATCTTTAAATCTTTTTTTTGATCTTCTTTTCTTTTTAAAACCAAGACTGCTGACAGCTGCACTGAGTGTTAGCTGAGTGGATAGCATTAATTCATCTTATTAGAATCTGAGCCCAGACCACCAACCTCATTTCACCTCAGACCTTTTCCCAGATTTGTTAAAAATGACTTATGTCCCTCTCAGACAATTTACATAGAAAAGATATGTCAAGTGCGAAAGTGTGAAGGCATCTGTATTCAGTACACCCACATCACAGATTACATTATCATATTAAAAATTATTTTTCAATATATAATGAGAAAAATGTTCATATTATAAGTAAGAACCAAGTTTAAGTAGCTGTATCGGGAAATTCCCTTTTGTACAATGTAAAAAAATGCAGGCATATAATGGCTAGATTGACTGATTCTTATGTGATGTTCTGGTGCACAATAAAAGTAATTGAACTGACCACAACTGAGTTTAGATCAGAGTTTAACTGATGTATTTGAAATGTAAGACTCAGCATTTGCAAAGTGCTTTCCAAGACCAGATAAAACTTTGGAAATGTGATTATATGTATTTCATAAGCCATGTATTTAATATCTCCTTATCCTTAAAGAAAGTTTGAATATTTAGATAGTTAAAAAATTCAGCTGTTGATTATTGCAACAGTAAATCATACACACTCATAGTCTTCTCTTTATTGAAGTTAATAGGAGTATCACTTGAATATGGACTCTTAATCTATATTCTGGAGGGATTTTCTCTAAAGAAGGTAAAACTGGCAGCCTGACCATACTGACAAAAATCCATAAGCAGAGCTGTAAAGTCAAAAGACACCGTTATGATTGCCAAGACTGAGATTCATCTCACCTAACTTTAATTGCTGAAAAGTAGCTAAGTCTCCAGCTTTCTTCTATAGTCAGCATAGAAACCAGTATGCCCAGATAACTTGGCAACAAAGATGGGAGGTGGGATGGATTATCCTTTGGATGCTTGAATCTCCCCCATTGACTATCAAGAGGGTGTGTACAGGTGTTTTAGACTGGTTATCTATACTTTAAGATAACTGAAGTTAGGTAATGAATCCATCCCTGACTCTGAGCTCTTGAATATTAAAAGCTCTGGAACTTCACACACATATTCCTTCAATGGAGGGATTTATTCTCTTAGATGAGTGGGCACTAACCAATAAGTTGTGGTTGAACTAAAGAGAACTTTTCAAACGCCACAATATTTCCATTATAAAACTCCAACCCAGAAATAAAGATTTGATTCTTTGATCTTGTCTGAAGACCAGCCCTCACTCTTAGGCGGACGTGCAGGACTCCCTTCAAGCCCAGAGGAAGCTGTCTGCTCTGTCTGAGGAGCGACCCAAGCTCCCATTCCTGCAGCTGCACCATCATTTGTTGACTAAACTAGTACCAGGTCTGCACAGGCATATGAAAGACAGGACTGATATTTTTAAAGGTATTAAACACCTCCTTTCCCTAGATTTATGATAGTCACTGACAAGGATTTAATGAAGACCAAACGGTTTTGATATGTATGTGGGTATAGTTTGCACTATAAGTGAATAAAAAGTTATTTGCTTACTGTTCCTTATTGAATATCAGATATGGTCCTTAAGAAAAGACTACTACCCTCAGACATAACTACTTTTATTGCTAATATTTGGGGAATCTGAGGAAAATAAACAACAAAAAAGAAGTTTTAAGAGTCCCTCTAGTTCTCATAGCTCTTGTTGTACTTACTTTTTTTAAAAGATAGTGTTCAACGTTCTGGCTAAAGTTTAAATTTAAGATGCATTTAAGATTAGTTTTTACGAAAGTAAAGTGCTTAACTTATTCAAACTGATTGCTGATAAAAATCCTTTCAATATCACTTAGTATGCACTCTAAACACTTGACGGGCAGGGGAAGATACAAGTACTCCCTCACTGTACCAAGAAGCGGCTGAATGCATTCTGATATTGCTGTCCCACATGCTACAGTTGACAAGATCCCTGTATTATCTATTCTGTAAGTGGAGCACTCACACTTATCATTGCAGGAGCTGTCACTGTTACTTTCTCCTGTATCATGTTTAAGAAGACGGCTTAAGATATCCTTACCCCCACCCCCACCCCAATTTAAATGTGGAATTAAATGCGGTTATTTGTATGCACAATTGACATAGAGAAAATAGAGAAAGATAAAATGATTTGTACAGTTTGTTTCGGGAACCTCTTTGCCATGTGCTGTGCAGTAACAACACCATCAGGTTTTATATACTTGCTGTATGTGCCATTGGCAAATCTGGAATAGACCATTCCTTTCCATAATCCAAAATACTTGTGAAAAATATATATACATGAAAATTGTAAGAAAAGAACCACAAGAATAGCCGACAGCCTTTATACTTTTGATGATGTGGATATAGAGAGTGGAATTATACTTAGAAATTATGCTTAAGAAATATTTAATAATGATGTTTTCAGAAAGGATGCTGACACACAACGGAACAAGGGTAAGTGAATGAGTAAAGCTGTCTATATTTTTCAGGATTTTCTACTACAGTTACAATGCTTCCTGGTCTTTTGTAGCCATTTTACTTAACTCAGAAGTACAGATGTGCCTAGGCAAATGAAATTAAGAATAAAACAACCTCAGAAATGAAATACTCTGTCTCTTACTGCTCCTAAAAAGCCATTTTAAAACACTCTTGTCTGAAATGTTATTTAGCCACTTGAAATACTTTTGTATCAATGGAATTGCTCAAAAATTAGAAAGATGGCAAATCATTTCCTACAAGCTTACAGAGTTAATTGTTTTTGCTTTATCTGATTGTTTTTGTGAAAAATTTGCCTATGATCAGTTTGGGGTTGGTCATTATTCAGTTTGCCGGCCTTTCTTTGAGTTTTTTGCACCTTTTCTTTTTCTTGTCTTTCTTTTTTCACCTTTATTTCTTCAAAGTGTTTTTTTTAATATATTTTGTTACAGAAAAATGGAATATCATTGTTTCTTGGAAAGATATAAATGTCAGTGCAATAGAAAACTAAAAGTAAAAAGACCATCAAGGATCCCTAAAAACCTGAAAATCTCATAAATTTAACATCTTGGGCCCAAAGTTCAGTTTTTAAATATCACACTCATTTTCTCTCTTCAGTCCGTGGACAAGATGTTTTAGATGCTATTCCATTTCTCATAAACATTTTGACACCATATGAGAGTTAATAGCTAAAGATATTAAGAAAAAAAATTTCTGGTTAATTATTTGAAGTATGTGAATTGTATCTCATCCTTCTCATATATAAATGCAAAGACGATAACTGAAAACAGGAATTAATTAACGGTAGATCAACTTAAAATCAACGTTGTTTTAAATCTCAAAACAGTCAGCTTAAAAATTTTATGAAATTTCCCTCCACAGATGTGAAAGGCCACATACGCTGCCGTACGTATACACGAGAAAGAGCACAAAACCAAGTACAAGTGGGTTTTATGCCTGAGAAAATGAATGGGAAGCCAGTGGTCGGCTCCGCACCCTGCCGCGCGGAGAGACCTGGGGCTGCTCACGCTGTGGCCACGGCTGCCGCCAGGGCCGCACTGCTGATGGGCGTATGGCTGCAGCTGTGCCCACCACGAGTTCCCCTGTGCGGTTCAACGCATTTGAAGTTAACGTTGACTTGGCATGAACTGTACAGCTATCTAAAATCCCATAGCTTTGGAAGAGAAATCGTCATCTAGAATGGCCGACTTTCGCTATTCCCCATTTGCCTGCCACCATCTTTTGCAGCGTATCGCTAACCCTTGCTGTGGTACAAAGGAGCAGGTGGCAGCTATTTAATGCCTTGCTATGAAGCCACATGGATGCATTTCTCCTGCACACAGACACCCCAGGGTCTTCTGACTTTAACATAGGCCCATCTGCTGCTCTCCACTGCACATACTGTAGAGGATACTAGTGCTTAAAGAAATGGACAGTAAAACCATGAAACACATGCTTGGGGCCAAAACATCAGGTGGCATAAAACATTTGAGGCTAAGGGGACTGTGGTCTTTTTCAACATTTTAGGATCTGTCCCAGGCTATGAACACAGTTTTAAACTATGCTAGAAGTGGAAGGATTTAAAAAATATATTTAATTAATATTTTGATGATTTTCTCGGAGATGCATTATAAGTGCAAATGCTCTTCTGTACCACTGAACTCTGCATCATCTCTGAGGCTTCAGGTTGTTGCTCTAATGCAGATCTAAACTGCCTCCTTCTCTCTTTCTGCATACGACTAAACCAGAATAGACTAATGAAATGGAGGTGAAATCTGCCAGGTATGCTTCAAACATTGTACTATAAATATAAGAAGACTGCACTTCAGCTAAAAGTCTGCAGTGCTATTTTGCTTTAGATCTGTTTAGACTTAAATAATTCAAGATAGAAAACAAAGACTAGTATTTAAGTCAGCTCCTTTAGTCTTCCAGGTCATGATCCTGCACTGGTGAAGTTAAACATTGATTTTAACTGAGGATGGATTTGGCCTCCAGAAAACAAGTTCATTGAGAAGATTTCCTCTCCTTACTTAACTATTTCCATGATTTCCAAAGAACATATCTATGGAAAGAACCATGTGCTCCTTGCCATCTGAAAAGAAGCAAAAGACAATGTGTGTGTGTTTGTATATGAATGTGCAAGTGCCAAATCCAATACCATTTCAGTAGACAGAAATGAGATCTGTTTACTTTCTTGACTTTTTGAATAATACTAAGCTGAGCTGATGACGCTCCTCTTGAAGTTCTGAAGGTCACAAGCTAACCTTTGGTATCATCTGTCATCCAGCAGAAAACATGAAACATACATTAGCATGTATTAATGATAAGTTTTCCCATAATTGGAAGCTTCTTGAGCTGATCAGTTGGTATCTGTACTTTTGATTAATGTTTTTCCATTTCTTGCATCTAGACATTTATTGCATTTGAGTTTATTTTTTCTTTTTTTCTTTCTTCTTTTTCCATTGGAGGAATAATTGCAGTTCTTTTCAAATCTCCTAGGAAATTTTTCAGCTATGCAAAGTTATAACAAGATGTGACATCCAGTCCTAGCTAATCAGTGTTCAACACAGACCCGCTACTGCAGTGCAGGGGGTGGCACTTTCAATTTGCCCGTGACACTGACCAGGTTTTTAAGGAACAGTGAGTGAAGGGAGAAAATAGCATAAAAATGCTTAAATTTTTATAGAAAAGGTATAACTTTGTAAGAAAGCTCTATCATAAATTCCAAAAAAGTATATCTTAATGATACACTTAGAGTAAATCATTTGCCTTGAGAGACAGGAGGTCTCTGGTGACCTGTATGGCAGCCACAAGAGACTACCAGACTAGCTACTTTCAGCTAAATGTACTCTCATATTAATATTTTAAAATGCCATAATGCCTCTCTGAAAACCTCAGAGGACAGATACATCAATTTGCGAGGTCTTCACTCCAGGAAATAGAAACAGGGATAATCTGCCATTAAAAGAAATAGTTCATTATGTCTGCTTCTTGGGAGCACATAAACTATGTCCCTCACATACTTATGTTGCAAATCCTCACTTTAATGTGAAGGGAAACACCATGCCCCAGAGCTTTATTGTCCCCCTGTTTATTAGTACAAAAAGGTTTGTTGTGGTATGAAATCTTAACCTTGTTGCAGTAATCAATCAGCTTCAAAGAGTCTCTTCCCTGAGCCAGAATCATTACAAATAAATCAATTAAACATAAAGTTTCTATTTTCAGAAGGATCACAATACAGAAAACCAGCAGTGTATCATAGTTAAGGAAAGGGATTTTACTAGGTTGGGGCTTCTAATACAAGACCCCTTTTCCTTCTTTTTCTTGCAAAGTGAGATTTATTTTTTTATTCCAGTTAAAGCCTGAGTAGTTCTCTTTTAAACAACTATTTTAACAAGACAAAATTATACATTTATGAAAAAATAAAGAACACTACTTAATATGTCTCTGGCTGTGGAAAAAAATAAGAAATTAATCTACACCATTTTGGTCATTAAGAACACAAAATTAGAGAGGACTAGACTCACAACTGTTGCCAAAAGGAATGCGTAATCTTCTTTTTACTGGGTTATCTGCCAGGCAAAGTACCAGATATTACGACATGTATGGCACTTTTTCCTTGAGAATTTCTGCCCTATCTTTGTTTAAATATGTTCCTGAGATTTCTCATAATATTAGACAAATAACAACAACAACAACAGCAGAATTCTCTCTTCTCTTCTCTTCCCTTAGTCTGGTCTCCTTTACAGTTTATTATACATGATCATATACTGAGCACACATTGCAAAGGACTTCTGGCATATATTCCACATGGCTGCATTCTGGAAAAAAATTGAGGGCTTTAACTGCTGCCTTTAAACCACCACTTCTGTTGTACAGCTTGGAAGTTATGTTATAAAGGAGATGGAGAAATACAGCAGAGAAAAGATGGTCTTTAAGGTAAATGCTCCCCTGGATAACTACAGACAGTTGCTATTTCCGGCACATAGCTGTACTGTGGATGAAGCAGGCACATGGTCATATATGGCTGCTAGGCATACCCTTGTTTTTCTGTGTACCTGAGATTTGCTAGATAGAGACTTAGGTCTGATTTGTAATGATGATGAGGCTTACAACAGAACAGAAAACATAACAGTGCTCCAAGAAAAAGCTGAAGGCTTTTTAAATCAGGTGTCTAAATCAATTGATCACTTTTGTTTGATTTCTATAGGATATTAACCACAATTTTGCCAGTTTTCTCCATGGAGAGTATCAAAATGAATATTTTCTTCAGGATCAGCTCAAACAAGATTGGCATGCTTTATATACTGAACTGATGCCAATAAACCAGTCAGCTGCATTTTTGTCTGAGCACATGATGTTGAGGAAATTGTAGCCTGAGTTTACAGCCTGAGTTCCTTCCTTATATCTTCCACTGCCTAAGGCAGGTTTTCTCCTGAACTTTCTCCTCAGCTCATGTCACTGCTGGTACATCATAGGAGACAATTTTTGAGTTGATGGCAACTCAGCCTTTGTTCGAACTGATTCAAACTGCAATATACTTTCAACAGACTTAACAAGGGTGCTTAGTTTAGACCAGTAATCACCTTTACCTTCCAAAGGTTATTTTTAAGCCTACATACAATGTGAATCATCCTCTATCTCATTCTCTATCTATACAATCCTTTCATCTCTCCATCAGCTATAGATGGAGATCAGGATGAGCAGGTTCTTCGGTCATACAGCTAAGCTAATTCCTAGCATAATGTGCAATGAATCAGGATTGTACAAACAGGTCCTGAAGTTCTCACCCAGTTTTCTATCCTTGTCTCCTGTCAAGATAAACTCCAGCTGAATTGTGTTCTGCCTGCCTAAGGACTAAATAAAAACTGAGGTCAGCAGTATCATCTGGATGTTTAGGCACAGAGCTTAACATCCATTCAAGCTCAGTCTGTGGCATTTCTACCTCTTTATCCTGCACACATTTTTCAGAAGGATAGAGAAAGGCTGATCTGCTGTGAATAAATTCTGAGATCATATATTCTTTAGGGGTGGCAAAGAGAAACTATTTAATCTATGTAAACTATAATCTTGCAAATATATACTATTTCCTATATGGACAATAAGTAAGCCTATATGGAAAACAAAAAAACACAATTCTTTTCTTTTGTAGTCCTGATATCATACCATAGAAAATCAGTATATTTCTAGTGATGGAACTCCTCGTCGCTGTAGAGTTCACTATTATTGTTATGGAGTATCACAGGAGTGTAACTTGCTGGTCTTAATCAGTCTCCTGGAGAGTGTGACTTCCAAGAGACAGCAAATGATGTCTGAATGGATGAATTTGTATTTCCAGTGGAAACCGTCCACAGAGGATTATGTTCATGCCCTGCCATCTTGCGCATTGGAACAAGTTCTCCAGGGAGGCTGTTGAACTATCCTTGCTCCCTCCCTGGAGCTTTCAGTACCAGACTATGCAAAGCCCTAAACAACCCCGCCTGAATTCAGCGCTGACCCTGCTTTAGGCAGGAGGCTGCGGCAGATCTCCTCCCAAGGTCCCTTCCAGCCTGAGTGAGTCTACAGTTCTGTCATCTTCCCACAAAGAAATCCCACAAAGGCATCCACCAGTATCCCAGGAATCCTGCACAAAGTATCTGACTGAATTTCTTCTTTTTAGACTTCTATTCTGCTGTTTCTGGCAGGAGAGTGCATATGTTTTCTAAGTTTGTTATAAATTAGCACAAGTCAGTCAATTAACTAATTGGTTCTGCAATGAATAACAATAAAAACATAGAAAGATAAGGCAGTATTTGTGCAAAACATATGTGCCAGGTAAATAGTAAAAAATGTTAATCTTCTTACAGCTACCACCATCAGTTCATCTAGGTGTATATCCATGACTGCAATGCTTGTAAAATGGCACTGCTGTAAATAGCTGGCCCCAGAGGGCTTTCTAGGCTAGTGAAGCCAAAGAATTAATTCACACTGAAATATGAAATTAAGGTTTTGTTCCAAGGCAAAAGGAGAAGAAAAGAACGTACTGGTAAATCTGTGTGAAAGGAACCAACTTCAGCAAAACTACCTTCCCTTTCCAAAAACAAAAACAACTAAAACCCTTCAGTAATATCCACTGGTTCCTTGATACATAATACACTGTGCATATGGTGAAATGTCAAAGTGCTCTTCCAGAATCACAAAAGAAACAAAGGTACAGAAAAACCACTTAATAAAACACTAATACTTCCAGAGGGGTGGCAATAATTCTGCCACTCTATTCAGAGAAAAATATGAAGCATTCAGCTACATTTTCTTTTGAGTTACCAGATGGTCCTACTAAGAGAGAAAAAATATCCTCTATGAATTGATAGTGTACTTGCTCTATTTGCTTACCTCTCTGAGATAAGGTTACATCAGGAGCGTTAATTGTGATAAAACACCTGCTCTGATAATAAACAAAACAAGTTTGGGATAGAAAGAAAATAGTCTTGTGATCATGTTAGAAGGCTTGTTGAACATGTTTTATCTGAAAGCTTGAAAGGCTCCCACAGATGTATCACCTTCGGAATGTAGGATCTTCTGACCTCATCACTTTAAAAAATCATCTCTATGCATCCATGTGATAATAGAGCATTTTATTAAAGAATCCAAGATACCATTTACCATTTGGGGCCAGGTATTTTCTTTATTAATAGGGAACATTTTATTTGCACCCACAGACTATACTTAACTGTCATTTTGCTTAAACTCGTAAGTGCAGCAAATTTATAAGCTGGGAAAACCTATTTCCAAAGCTATGAAGTATATGCTTTGTTCATGTGCCTATGAACAGGGAGCACATTTCTAAATTAGGATCTGTATTTCTGAAATAAATGTTTATTTCTTAAAGATGATTTTGACATTACTGAGGAAGATCTTCTCAGAAGTTTCCATGAACTGCTTAGTAGGTGAATGCTAATTTAGACAAATTCAAAGTGGAGATTATTACCTTCACTAACTGATGGCAACATCTCCATCTCTTGATGTCTTCTGATCCAGAAAATCCAGTTTTCTACTGGATATACTTCAGTTTAACTCTGTGAACATTCTATGGTAGAGCATTAGATTAAGCAATATTTTTGCTCCCTGAGGTCTTGCTACCTATTAGCTTGTGAAGATATCCCTCATTTTGTCTCATAAATTTTACTACTTCTAATGGTGTGGATTTTAAGTCCACTAGAGTCAATGGCAAACCTTCTATTGATTTCCTTAGCTTTGGAATCAACCTTGATCAGATTATTAGTGAAACAAAACATGCTTTGCTTAGAAATAATGGAAAAATCATCATTAAGGTTGTTATTGTCACATTCTCCCTGTGATTCTTACAGTTCTATCATGTATCCCAGTATCTTACTGCATGCCAGAGAGCCTTTAATTTCACTAACAATCGCTGGAAGACATTTCTGCCTTTCATCTAATTCTGGTAGCGCATTCCCTTCACTTGGACCATGCATCTCAAGAAGCACTCATGCTAATCTTTGAGTGCATTGTGTGCAGAGGACTTGGGCACTTGCTGTGGTCTCTCAGGTACCCCAGAACCTGAATTTGATGCATTTTGGTCAAAGAATGCCCTGCTGTTATCCAGTTACCTTGAATTCCAGTTAAACATAAAATTATCCATCATATTCAGAATAAGATTAAAAATATTTTTGGAAGATATTAGTGAAGGTATAAAAGAGAAATTGTGCATAAACTACTTACACAAAGATTAGATGAGAAAGGTCCCTTTTCCGTCTCTCGTCTGACTTGCTATTTTCTTTCTGACAAGCGAGGTGACAACCTTTGTGCAGCCTTTCCGCCTCAGCAAAGTGACTTAGCAGAGCATCTTAGCTCTTTTCAGGTTTTCTAGGATGTCCAAGGCCTGTTTAATCTTTTCCTCTGATTTCACCCTTTTTGTAGGAGACTGTCTCTTAATTAGAATAAAAGCTCTTTCCTTTCCATAGGTAGATGTCCTTACTGCACTTAACTGGTTAGTAAACAGCTCTCTGTTTAAATGAAGTGTATAACTGTCATCGCTATCCCCCACTCCTCTCTGTGGTGGCAACTTGGCATTCTTTGGTTTATAATATAGGTATCATTATGTATATATATAACTGTTACAATAATCTGTACCTTAAAATCATATGTGATACAAATCTCTAAACAAGCTAATTTAATATAGTTTATCATTGATTCTTGGTCGAGACCATACATGCTGACAGTCAAAAACTTTGGGGTGACAGCTGGCTTGGGATGGCTGATCCCCAAACTTTCCTCAGAGACATGCTGCAATAACCACCTTCTTTCTATGACAGAGTAAAGATGACGCATTAAGAAGAAATGTAGCTGGACCTTGTGCTTTTTAAAAAAGTAATCAACTTAGGTTCTTTACTGATGTACTACTAGTGTCTTAGCACAAGCAGATTCTTCAGCTGCAGCCATCAAAACACAGCAATTTGTTATTTGAGAAGTTAATTAGAAAGTTCGATTCTTTAGACGTTATCTGGGTACACAACAGGAAAGATCACTAAGGGCCACATGGCAGTGAAACCATATCCTTATGGAATAAAGGGTACTTAGTGTCTGTAAAAGTATCAACATCTGGTGCACAACATTAAGTGGAAAAGGTGGATCATTTGGCACTGTATTGTGGACTACCCTGGCAGCCTTTGGAAAAATAATAGAGATGTTTCTAAAATCACTTTTGGCAAGGGGCCAAATGCTGACTTTTTTCACACAGCTGGACCTACCACTTAACCCTATGAAGTTTTGTATGAATTTCAGTATGGGATATGAATCTATCTGTTTATTGCAAATTTGTTTAATAATCTGGCTGACCTTGTACTTTCTGAGCGTTGAATAAAATCTATTTGACTCACTGAAAAGCTAAGCTTGATACAGACACATTATGAAGTTTGGTAGTATTCAATGCTGTCTTCATTTTGCTGCACATAATGGTCCTATTCTTCACCGTTCATGAATTATGTAGGTCACTACATACTCATGCCAGGAAAACCTTTCTAGCACCCCACACAATCATGTATTTTGTATATGTATTGACATGTATTATTGTGATCCTCTTAGAAATATTTCAGGGAAATACTATAATGTTAATACGACTATTTTTGTTTATCTCTATCTGTAATGCCAAGTGCATTAGTTGTCATGAATGCAACCATGCAGAGACTGAGGAAGAGAAAAATAATAATAAAAAAGAAATGTTTTAAAGTGGATGTATGGCCAAAAATAGCTTTGCTACACATAAAACATACTGTTGTGTTATAGTTTGATTTTGCGGATCTATGAGTTCATATGCTTAAAGCGAGACTATTTTTCATTGTAAAGATATAAATGTAAAGCTTACCAGAAATTTCCTTCTGCAATAATTAATCAAAGAGAGGGGATTCACTGATGCTCTGCCCTTATCTTGGATTCACTGATCTTTTTCCAAATCTCAAGCATGGTTCTCAAGCAATGCTACTGGCAGTCCTGTCCAGACCAAATATTCAGTGTTTCTGAGATCCGGGGTTTAAAAGCAGATCTGCCACTCAGACTGAGCCAAAGCTGCAGATCAATTACTATAGGCAATCTATTTTGGATTATAATTGCTATTTGCTGGTACTTCTAAAATTCAAATTTTATGGAATTTTACTGATAGTCCAATTTTACTTCACATCATAATTCATAAAACCTGAAAATTTCCTTGGCTACTGCTCTTTTTGACCATCTCTAAAATGTGAAAGTCTCTCAAGTGAATTAACGGAAGAGATGGATTAGTACTTCTTTGATTTTTTTCATTTAGGGAATAAAAGAGAATTTCATAGCTGAAGAAAGGGAGAAAAATTGATTTCTTAATTTTCAAGTTGGTTCAAAATAATCAAGAATCATTTGAGGCTGTTCTGGATGTGCAGAATTTTAGAGTTCTTGATGTGACATACCACAGTCACAATGAGAAAGACAAAAGTAAACTTTATTAGTTTAAGACATAGATAATATAGGTGATGTATTCTTGCCTGAAAAAATTACAGGCCTAACATAGTGTTTAGTGCATTTACTAATATATTCTTAAATGTTTGGTTTGACATATCATTTTAGCATTTATCAGGAAAAATTTTCTGAAGTTTTGAAATCCTACAAATCAATGCTTTAGAGACAGAACTCTGAAACAGACCCATGATACAGTTACATGTAAGACAAAAGTTGTAGGCAGGGGTGGGATGGAGGGGACTGTTCAATTGTTTAATCTGACACTAGTAAACAAGGAAAACATAAGTATTTGAGTATATCCTTGTTAGTATGGTTCATGCAAGACAGATTTCCTGGCTGAGCATGATGACCGGAACACACTTTCTGATGCCTACATTGTCAGCTTTCAAGCCATCACAAACAGCTAAATAGAGACACACTCCAACATCTGAATCCACGTTCCACAGAACTGTGGACTGGAAATCTCATTTTTTACTAAGCATTGCAACAAAGAAATAGATCACCCTCTTAGTCAGCTACCTTAAATTCACTTTTAACACCAATACAAAAATAAACTAAACTGTTAACTTACAACATCCAAAATAGATGAGTATTTACCATGTTCAGATAAACACAGGTGGCAAAAGGAAATCACGTTTCATCTGCTTATGCAAAACTTACAGGGTTTATCTGCCTCCCTGCCCTTCCTTTCTTCTCTCTCTCTTCTCAGCTGGTCTGACCCATGGAGTTCACAACTCTGTCTTGGCATGCATCTGACATCTTCAGGTTGCTTTAGACAGGCACGCTGGCTAGCTGTAAACCTTTATCCTCATTTGTGGTATTTTGGCAGTAGGAAGTTATTCATGTTAAAATCTTCCTTTTTTCCCTTCCCACCCCAAAAAGGTAGTCCTTCAAGTACCCAAGAGTTGTTCGACTATTAATTGCCCTAACCTCTCTAGAAATGCTAATTTGCATTTGCTAGGCTAGGAGCAGACATCTTCTGCATTTGGCTGAATTGATAATCCTTCAAAGGGCTGTTTCCCTAAGTAAGGCAGTGTGGAAATCTCAGTGCAAACCTTATGAACTTATCTACATAGAATATGTGTTCTGTAGCCATTAAACCATACACACAATGTGAAAACCTTAGACTCTGAACCTTATAGTTCATTTAGACATGCATTGTCAACCATAATTTATAAATGGTTGAACAGTGTGAACACTTGTGTTTCTTTGCTGCCTCTTCTTTGAGTAATAACAATATTCTTAGGAACTTAGGATCACATTGAGTTTGGGATGAAGAACCCTTCTGTCCTGTCCTTAAGGGATGACACATTTTCAGTCTTTTGATCACTAAATAGGTATTCTTAAATGAAAAATACTTGGAAGGTTCAGCAGGTCTCTCAATGAAAACTATTGTTTTCTGACTTGGAGTGATTTTATTTCTCTTCAGTATAATAGTTCATAAAAAGGAGAAAATATTCAGCTGGCAATCCAACATTGTAGTCACTAGCCACTTTCCTACCAGTACCTTTCTAACAAAAGCTAAAGCCATACAGTCACAGGATAGATAGCAAGTCTGTCCATTATCAGTATTGAATCACAGAGCTGTCTTTCCCTTTCTCTTTTTTAAGCTTTAAATTTTCAGGAAATTGCTATTGGAACCTTTTCCTTCAAGCTTTCAAACCTGTCATATTGCATCAGGATCACTTTTTAAAGGCAGCTGTGCACCAGTGAAAATCAAAGCAGTACCATGACTGGTTGTGAGGACTGCCAGTCTCTTACAACAGCTAAGCTGATTAGTCTTTGCATGAAAAAGATAAGTCAATAAGTGCATCTAGTTGTTTTAAGAATTCACACCTAGAGTTGTGTGTATCTTTAGAGACAGACACATGTTCTAGGAAATATGTTTATACTTAGACCATGGAAAGAAAGAATATCCTAAGAAAAAGATACAAGTGTTGTTCTAATAAAACTGATATACATTAAAAGATCACAAATTTGACCTTTCAGAGTAGTTTGTTGTTGGTAAGATGTGCTGACAGTAAGTGCACCTTAGATACTCAGTGCAGCTCTCAGCCAAGATGAGATCTGGTCTCAAGCAAATACCAACATCAGAAAGCAGCTATAGTTTGTTATGTACTATGTGCTTGAAATGGGGAAGGAAAGTGGTGTGAAATTTAGTCATTTAAGATAATGATGAAAAGTTATTTCATAAAGTGGGGTTGGAAAAAGAGACAGCTAACATTTATTTTGTCACCTCTGTTGGTCCTTCCTACATGGTTTTCTGTCTTTTGCACCAAGTGACGTTTCAATTTAGAGGAAAATAAAGCTATATTTATAAGCTAGGAACAGGCTTTTATTATAAATTCACCTGAGTCCAGGTTAAATGAGCATTCCTTATCAGTTCTGACACCTTTTAGTTCTACAATTCGACTTCTCCCAACGGGCATTCCACCACATGGCAGAGATGGAAGGTACCTATTTCTAGTAACAAAATAGAACTGTTCTAATAAGAACAAGGAAATCAGTATCATTTCTAGAAATACTCCATATCTTTTTTTTACTTCTCTATAGAATTTCTCCTTGATTTTCGACCCTGTTATCTTGCTGCAGTTTTAATGAAATAACATACAATTCCATTCATTTCTTTTTCATTGGTATGAGCAATTGTTCAATATAATTAGAATTTATGCTTCAGTTGAATAAAAATTTTAGGCTAATACCTAGTATCACAGCAAACAGGGATAATTACTCCTTTTCCATTCTCCAGCAGTCAGCTGAGCTTCCCACTCACAGTTTCTACTTTCCAACTTTCTGACCTTATGGTTGCTTTTTATCCTCTCTGTAAGGTAGGCTGGATACTCTTTCCTCAAAGGGAGAGCCAGGAAAGGAAAAAGTCTTCAAGTCCCTCTCAGCAGGAATTTTGACTGTCTGCTTGAGAGACTTCTCTTCACTTCCCCACTGATCCTCCTATTCTTTTATCCTTTTCCTTTTCCCAGCAGCATTTCTTTCCTGTGTCCAAGTGCATTTTTTTTCTACCCTGCTTCATTAGCCAGCTATAGGTTTGCAAGGGTGCAATTCCCTGACAACAAGGAAATTTCTGTAGTGGTAGCTGGAGTATATCACAGAGTGAAAATTATTAGCCTCTGACATACAGGAGGTCAGTCCAAATGATCTATTGGTCTCCCTGGAATTAAGGTTTATAAGTCTATTATTTTAACACAAATTATAAATAAGTCTCAATCACCAGCTTTCATACTTTTTCTGATCCTTAGGGGGTTTTACTCAGTTAATTCATTTAAATTAAGCCTAAGATGTGAACTCAGGAAAAATTGTTAGATAGTTCTTTGAACCCCCATCCACAACTCTGATAGGACAAGAGAGATTTGTACTATAATCATGTGCAAATTATGTGCATAAGGAAAACTGCTTACTGGGTTTTACTAGGAGTGTGGTTAGCAGACTGAAGGAAGTCATTGTCCCTGTCTGCCCAGCACTGATAAGGCCACTCCTGCAATACTGCTTCCACTTGTGGATCTCCCAGTTCAAGAAGGATGTTGAGAAAATAGAGTCCAGTGGAGGGCTCCCAGCGTGGCTGATGGACTACAAGGAGAGATTTTTAGACAGTTGGGCTCATTTAATCTGATGAAGAGAAGGCTGAGGGGAAACCTAATAGCTTTTACAGTAATCTGAAGGAGAATAATGAGAACAAAGGAAGCAAGATCTTCTTGTAGTGGCAGACAGCAGAACAAATGGCAAAGCTTCATCTTAGGAGGTTTAGATCTGACATTCAGTAAAACTTTTTCACCAAGAAGGTCACCTGGAGAGGTAGCGGAGTCTCCCTCTTGAAGCTTTTCAAGCCTCAGCTAGAGAAAACCATGACCGATCTGATCTACCATTGGCAGCAGTGCTGCTCCACATGGGAGGCTGGACCTTCAGCTGTTCTTTCTAAAAATTTATGTCATTCGATGACACTTGCTTTCAAAATCTGATAGTCTGAGGAATTGCTTGAAATTCATGATATTTAAAGTAGTAGAGTGAAATAGGCACTAATGTAGTACTGATCTAAATAGGTGATGTGCAGCCACCAATGTATCACATTTTGTGGGAATACATACAAATGATTGAGGGGGGCTACAGTCCAGTTAGCTCGCTGGTAAATCTGTGTCCAAATACTTAATATTTTGGAGACATTGAATACAAAGACTTAGCCTTAGAGCTCTAGTGCTGTAAATTATCACTCCTTTAGCAATTCAGAATTGTAGTGTTGTTACAGGCTATACATATGTAAAAAGATGAATTTCTCTATAAAAATGTTTTCGATTGAGAAAAATAATTTATAAGCCAAATGAATCATAATTAATTTACAGCATACAGCAGGTTTCAGGCCTCAAAAATTGGAAGCTAATTTTTTCATTAATACTCAGGCTGAGACTTCAGTCCCCAGTCACTTACATTTACATATGTGAGCCAGAGAATAAAACAGAGTTGTTCTTATTTGAAAGCATCTGTAGAATCAGGCCCTAATGGATATGGATAGGTAGGAGCAAGAGAAGATACAAATTTTTAGCTTTTATAATGTCAACCTTTTACCACGATTTGGCACACAAAGAATACTATACAAAGCAACTGCAAATAGAAAAATGTGTCAATGTGTAGTAAGATTTCTATGTCAAAACAACATCAAAACATTCAAAGGAGCCATTTATGATGTCAATGAAAGAACTACAATGCTACTAATTCACATTGCTTCTCTTTTTCTTACTTAATTGTTTATATGCTTTAAAGGAATACAGCTTTTTCAGATAGATGTTGCCGCCTTGGAACAATTCAGTTTCAAATGTGGATAAACCCACCCACTGTCCCCAGACTGGCCAAATACACTTAATATATGTATGTAGATCTTTAAAAATGAGGTTTAAGCCTATGAAGTGCTACATGTGACATCTTATGTTATCTTCCAGAAGCAATAAGATCACATATAAGTAGATTCTTTGAAACAAGAAGTCTATAGGAAGCTTGATTTTATTTTGATTGAGGCTATAGTTAGCAAATCATGAATTACATGAGGAGGAACTCCAGGGGGAACCTCCAAGAGGAACCTCAAGAGATAACCAGAGTCAAATCACAGGAAGTGAAATGTTCTTATAATCTAATGCAATAAAAAGTTTCTCCTTCAGTTTTCACATCAAATCAAATATTTTCTAATTTATTATAATTATAATTGTTTCATTTTTACTTCTATTCTCACAGTGAATATAAAAGCAGTGGGAATGTAAAGGTGTTTACTTCGAATGAAACGAGGGTTTCAAACCTGAAACACCTGTAAAAGTATAGCAGTGGATGAAAGTGAAATGAGATCTCAAGCTAATTTCTAATACAGGTCTGCATACACTTGCAAACTATCATAATTTGGCATAATTGAATACAATATGGAAGACTTCGTCCTTTTGGAACGATAGTAGCCTAGCTCAAGGCAAAGATCTGTCAGAAATCTGGTGTCTGATTTTATACTTGATGCCTGCAGTATTCCTGTAGTTGGTTTGCACTATTAACCTCTATCTAAAAGATAATTAAAATTTAGGATCATTATTTGAAGGAATGCCTACATATTAGACAAAGAATATTGTCTAGGGGTTTCACAGGAGTTGACTTAAGTGAAGAAATCCTAACTGATGCTAATACTGAATTCTTCAGTCATTCTGCTATGCATACTGAATGCTTCGGTCATTCTGCTATGTGTAACTATATTAGCAAGATACTGGGCCAATCAGTTTATAGCAATTAATAAATATTCTTCCAGATGTATTACAAGCATTTCACTTCCTGTGCAGCAGTTCAGACTGAGTGTGGAAACTGAAGTCTTTAAACCTCAGTTGCAGTCAGGAATGGACATTTGTTTCTTCCCTTCAAATACTGGCAATCTTATTATTACATACTTGCTATAAACCCATGTAAACGAGAGAAGACATTAGCCCATTTTATGGTAGCCTTGTTAATAACATTTGACTAATTATATTCTGCCTGTCTGCCTTTCTTGAGCAGTTTCAGCTGAATGCTTTCTGTCCACGCTGTGTGTCTTAAACATTAGTGACTTCCCCTGATGATTCCTCTTTCCTCTTTCCTCACCTCACTCAGACACACACAAAAGCAAAAAGCTGAGAGAATAAATGGTCTTGTACCATGTTCTGAAGGTCAACAGATACAGGATTTGTAAGCCCAGTTGAGAAAAAAATTCTGAAGTCAAGAGCTTTGGTAAAGTGTGCAACAGCACTTTAAATTGAACTTTGGCTCTATTTTAGCGTATACAGAATGGGTTCTGTTAAACTACAGATTTCTGGAACAGAATGCTTTTTTTCCCATAAGCAGCAGTATTAAGAGCCTTGATCTCACATCCATTCTTTTAGCAATGCTGTCAGAACCTCTTCAGACTCGAACTCGAATGTTTTGAAAAGGCTGTGACTTACTGAGGTTACCATTTGGACATTTTAAAAAACAGTTCAAAAACTCATGGATATTTAAGCCATGTTCATTTCAGCTTCAATTCTGCAATTTTTGTTTTCTTTCCATCTTCAATTCTTCATGCTTTTTCTCTTTGTGGCAACTAAAATATATGTTGTATGTTTTGACATTTCAGCACTGAGGAGTTAGAATTTCACTGTGATCTATAAGAGTAGTTTCTCAAAGTGGATCTTTGCTGTTTTAGTTAGAAGTTGCTAAACTGCTTGCATTTGTAAAGCTGCAGCTAAATAAGTGAACTATTTGCAAGTGTTAATATTGGGAGGGAAGGAGAGAAGAAGGAAAGCCCATGCCATAAATATTTCAAACAAATGAAACTAAATTGCTGCCTACATGAGGCAAAAGTAAATCATTTCAATTTTTAGTGGAAAGCAGGTTATATTATTTTTTTCAGACACTGAATTTGGACCAAAAAACCCCTGGTCTTACTTTACTTTTCTAATTAACCACACCAGTGGTAGTAAAGGAATGGAAAGAACTCTAATAATATATTTTTTGAAAAGTATGCTTTCATTCCGCAAATCATCTAAATATGCATCTTTAAGAAATCTGCTGTGAACAAGACCAAGGACAAGAAGTTATGTGCATTTAATAGTTATAATGAAATACAAACAATCTACACACAGATTGTAGTAATATTATATCTGAACATCTCTTGCATTTCTTGTTACTTTGACTGCTTGAGATATTTAAGCTTAGTAGTCACCAGAACACATTGCATCTGTAACATAGTCATGAAGGTAGTATCAGAAATCCTCATTGGAAAGATCAGCTATATTATTTTAATAACTGTATAGTTCTTCCAATGATTTTCCTAGCTATTTGATTTAGGTTGGTGAGCTGAGTTTTGCAGAGATGCATGGACAGAAAAATTAGAGAATTTAAGTGCTTTTCCACATGAAAAACATTAGAAATGTCAAATAATGCTGGTGATGTGAATCTATCTTTCATTTATCTGAGGATTTCCCCCACAATTGTCTGTCTGGCTTTTTTTCTCCCTCCTTTCCTCCCCCCACCTTCTCTGTGCTGGTTCATATCTTTAGTGCTTCAGATTTTGTCTTGCTTTCTGTTCTTTATTTCTAAGGCTACTCTTACCATTGAATATCCCTTTTGCTTTACACAGTTGTCTTTTTCTTTAAATAGCTCACTGAACTGTAACTGTGTAGGAATTGATTGGGACTACATCAATGGCTTGGTGCTCCACAGGGAACTGCTGAGGGCCAAGTTATCACTGTGTTCCTACACAGCTGGTTCCTGTTAAGTTGAGTCTGAGATGCTGTATAGGTAACATTAGGGTAGGTAAGCAATAAGCAATGCTATGAGACCTTTGCCTTTTATGGCTTTTCGTAGTGTAAGGGCAACACTAGATTAAAATAAATATATAAACAAAACAAGAAAAAGCACTAGTGTTGCTCATCTGTCGGTAAGGATCCTGTATACCATTGCATTACTGAGTATGCTACTTTGCATCTTAAGGTCTTAAGGCTACCAGCAGGACCACGATACACACTGCAGTTTGGCTCTAGGAGCAGCTTGAATCCAGGCTGCCTGTGCTGAGACATCCATGTAGTTGAAAAATTAGTGTGTGATGGAGTGCTTTCACACATGCCTCCCAAATGCGGACATTATCACTGTTCTCTTATGTAGAAAATCATACCAGCATATAGCTCCAGCAAAAGAACTTAGTGATTCTGTTGGATTCCTGAGGAAAAGTCAAGCCTTTTACAGATGGATAGTACTCTCTAGTTTTTATAGAAGAAAGGAATAGAGAAATAAAGAATAGTGCCATACCTGGCTCTCTGTGGTTTTCATTATCTGATCAAAAAGGGCCTGGGAGCTTAAATCTAGATTTCAATCCATATAGCACCAAATTTCTGGTTTGTTGGACATGCCATTTCAGTTCAAGCAATAAAATAAATATAATGCAGATTCAGACACCACCAAATGTGTCATTAGCTCTGTCTACGGAAATGATTTTGACTGAGCTGCAAAAATGAGTGAAAAAATAGGAAACAAATATTACTAAGTAAAAGAAAGCGGTCATTTGATAAACAAACAAATAAGCAGCTTTGGAGCTATCTGAAAGACTAAACCTTAAAACTACTAAGATGGTGTTCAGCTAAATGGAATAGCACCAAGATGGAAGACTAAATGAACAAAAAATCAACTGTGTATCTACATGACTGAGTATGTCATGTAGAAATTGTATATGATATGCTAAGAAAGCTCTAAATTATTTCTTTCTGCTGCTGCCTAAACTGTCCTAAAATCATGATCATTAAAGGAAAAAAGGGATAATAGGAAGCCAATATAGTTGTGTTCCTTGTAGTAATCAAATCCTCTGATTACATTATTGTTGGGATTTTGTTTTTTAATGAGGATAATCTCAAAAAAAACTTGTTAAGTGAGCAGGACAGACGCTCTTGTTCTGCAAGAGTTTTTTCATTATGGTATAATACAGGGGGGAAGGAAGAGAGTCATGAATGAAGAATATTGCCTGCAGAAAGTTCATAGGATTTCTGGTTGCAGAAAATACTATTACTGTCTTAAAAATATCCTCTCTTGAAATGGAAGAAAAAATGATTTAATAATATGGTTGAAATTACTTTCAAAAACATTACTACCATGATGTACTGTTTAAATAAAACACTGAGCAGGAATGAAAGAAAGAGTAGTACTTGGCAAGAATCTGTTTTTTGAGAATGGAGGTTTATCACCATTTCCAAATTGCACGTGAAAGATGAACTCTTCTTCAGAAGAAGCCACTTTTGTGCAAGGTTCTTCTATAGCTCTGGGGAATAAGCTGCTGCTTTGGCTAATTCTGGCTAATTTTGGTGGCTTATTCAAAGGGAAATTTTATTTTGCTTTCTTTGTTCCTGCTGAGTATGATCCTTGCTCATGTGGAGCTCAGCAGGTACACCTTTCCTTATCTTCTGCTCCACTTATACTGTTTGAGCTTTGAAGAGATACAGGCAAGACGACGGAGAGGGAAACCGTGCAACACTCAGAGACCAAGTGATTCATCACGCTTGGAGAGATGAAACTTAATAAAGATGGGAGCTTTTGCACATACTTTTGCATTGATGTAGGGGGAGAAACAGGCTCATTTGATTTACAGAGGTAACTCTTGATAGACAGATTTCAAGAATAATTTCTGAAATTTTTGTTCACCTGAAATAATAAATAGGGAGGGAAAAGAAGGGTGAGGAGTTCCAGGAAATAGTCTGATTTTTCTTTAGAAATGCTTCTGTACATTTGCATTTTCTTGCTTTGTAAAATGCAATTGCCCATGTAAAACAACTTGTTATGAACATATGGCAGTGGAAGGACAGAAAACCCACCAGAATAATTCTCTATATCATCAAGGGGATTGTTTGAAACAACATAATGTCTAACACCTAAGAAGACAGGAAGAAAATGAGAGAACTCCAACAGACCTGGAAAATCCATCATGCTGCGTGTGCAGAATCATTAGCTCTAAGTTGCTAGCTTGCAAAAAATGTCTCAAGATTTTAGTTAAGGTAAAAAATTGTGACTATCTCAGGCTGTGAGAACACTATCTTACATAATCAAATGCCTTAAAAAATAGCCTTTAAGTTGAGCTCAGCTGTGTAATTCTATTAACTTTCCTACTCATTCCAGCTGTGAGATGAAATTCATTAGCTTAAAATTCAGATAAGCAAAGAAACCAGCAGCTATCAGTTTTACTCCATGTTTTGGGCTGACTTAGTAAAACAGAGTGTGTGGACAGCTCTGAGGTGCTTCAGTGAAAAGCTTTGCCTCTTCCTTTAACTCTTTCTTTTGAGTATCTGAACCAATCTGGTAAACGTTGCACTGAAGTTCTCAGGTTCCATTTTGGTAACTCTGGTATGGAGGAATTTCTGGAAGAGATTAATGACAAATAAGGTGGAGGCAGTAGCATGTTAAACCCCTAGAGCTGTTTGGTAGGTGTTCAAATGTCAAAGTCCTAAAAGCATGCACAAGGACACTTATGTCTGCTGAATCACAGCACCTCAGCTGATGGGTAATACCTTGTTTGACTGTCAGATTTCTTTTGGATTTGATCATGTGCCAGCATGAACAAATATGCATACAGAGATATATACCTCAAGGATAATCATTGTTATCAAGGATAATCATTATTATTAAGGATAATAAGCTGCAGTTAAACAGGCATGGACAAGTTTCAGACATGAAAATTTTTAATGTACTTGTGCCAGAGAATTTTTATTTCCTTGCCTGCCAGAGATAACTGCCCTGGTTTACTGCATCTATTATAGAAGTGAACTTAATTACATTCAGTAATTCTTGTTTATATTGGCACTGTTCATAAGATACACCAGACACTGGTAGGATTTGAACAGTCTCTCTTGTCATTAAATTCAATGAGAAATGAAGGTAGTGAGCACTTCTAAAAAGGAACACAGCAACTCATTGACGAAGGCTCTTGACTCATGGGAATTTATAAAAATAAAAACAACTTTGTTATTATTTGAATGCAATCTTTGGCTAGCGACCATTTAGCCAACAGAGGAATGCTATTCTTTCAGCTCACTGCTGTTAAATTTAGGATCTGTCTTACCACATGTGAATGAACATTAAAGTGTTTTAGTTTGTAACATTGGCATAGACTTTCACTGCAATTAAAGCTGTTTAAAGTCATATACTCTAGAACAATGAAAAGGTATAATTTGAAAGTAATATTAAAGGTAAAAAGAGTTTTTCCATTGATCTTAGTGGCAAATGGGTTTCAGACTGAGAAGGGCTCTGTAAGCAGGTTTGGAGAGACGGAGCTCCTGGCTCCTAGGAGAGTGCTGACCATTAGGTCAGTTCTTGCCAAGAATTAGTTAAAGTACCCAAAGAAGTGCGAGCCCGCATCTGAAGGGGAAAAAGTCACAGTACAACACCATATGAGACACTCTTTTCTCTGCTTATCAGTTTTGATTTGCTTCTTTTCTTTTTCTTGCTTCTTTTTCTTTTTCCTGTGTGTGCGTGTGTGAGTTCCCGGCAGCCTTGCTCCGGGACCACTCCTAGTGCACCTGATCCTGAGTGGTCATGGGCCTTCTCTCTAGCAATTCTGGTAGATAGGAGGACACAAAACCTACAATAGTTTATCTTCTGAGAGTGGTGTCCCAGTAAAACAGTCTTGGTATTCACCTTTTCACAGGACAAAATTGTAACATTTCTGTATCTTCAGAAAGAGCTTTATGGAAATTTTCAGTGGCGTGCAAAATAAGCCAATGCCCCAAGACTTTTTAATGCATGTCTCTGTGTCACTTGCTAACAGTCTTTATTATGAAGTACAAAGTGTAAAAGGCCGTTCTTTTCATTAGGAGTCCATACTACGCCTAACACAGCAGGACACTGAGGTACGCTAAAACAAGTGCTCTCAATCCACTTCAACTGGCTAAAGAAGTTTCCATACCCCAGGTTCTCATAGCTAAGATGTAACAATTGACTTAGTGAGTACGTATAGTCTGTTTCAGATCAAAATACAGTACAAAACATAACCCAAGTTATAAGCTGAATGGTAGCAGAATCAACCCTACAGTTAGATATTTAAATACTCGTATTTTAGAATGTCTGAAAAGCTAGATAGAATATTTCATATTTTCCAGTTTTTTGTAAGTCAGATAATAAATTTATCTCATTTCCTCTCTACAAACTGGAAACACTGAGTTAGAATACTGTTAGAAAAGGGTTATAATTGAATCTATAAAAAAAAGAAATGAGTTGCCTCTACTCTCTGAGATTTTTGGAAATACTTCTGACAACCTGACTAACGACTTTACAGAAACCATAGTAGCTTTATTTTCTTTCTCTTTTCAACTAGCTTTTTCTACTGAGTCAAAAGCTGAAGCTGCAGTGAGCTTATGAAGGTAACTATGCTGTGTTTTCACTTACAGTTGCATACAGCATCCTGCAGTTTCCTACCATAAAGTCATCCATGATATGAATCTTCTCTGAAAAGAAAAGTGTTAGTCTCTAGGGATTACAATTCTTGTAACTGTCAAGAAGTTTAAAATGTTTCTTAGATGAAAGCAGATGTTAACTTACACTTGAGGATGGTTGAATTTTTTTGATGGATTAAAATATGTATTTTTACCATTTTCTGGAAAAAAATGCATGTGTGTGTGTGTGTGTGTGTGTGTAGTTTATGTGCCATGCTCTCATTAAGAAATCATAGACTAGAAATTGCAAAGCGCAGAAGATGTTTAGGTTTTACAAAAGCATTAGAACATTGAAATAAAAAGCTTTGAATGTTGAAACACTGTGAATGTAATTTTTTTTGATGCATTGTTCATAACAGAGAATGATGAATTGCATCAATAACTTATTTTAATCATAAGAATAAATATGAGCATAAAAATCCTTCAGCTTAATGCTACTTCAGTGGAAGAAGACTTTATATAAAAACTTCACATTCTTTTAGAGGTTGGTTACTACCCTTCAGTATTTTCTTTCAAAACCTTTTTTTTCTCTTTCACAAATTTACATACTCTTGCATCTTAGAGAAACTTATTATCTTATTCATGATATTTCATGCTTAGACTTTTACTTTTGACTGGACCAGATCCTGATTGTTAACATAACTCATCTGGTTTCATGGACTTGTATACCACTGCTAGCCACAGGCTGTGCAAGCAGATCTTAGGTTAGCCACTCAAGATAGTGTTGTGCCAAATCTTTCTAAATGGAAATTTTATAAAGTATCAAGCTATGGCCAAATTTCCTGGACTACAGTTTTTGTCTCCTTAAAAGATGCTCTATCAAGGGACATATTAGTCATATTTCTTGATGCTACAGCTTTGCAAAGAAAGAGAAATATAATAGCAAAGTTTTATTGTTCTTTGTTACCCTATACATAGAAAATGTTTTTTCTTTTTTTAAACAAAGAGGTGTGGAGAATGCAGTCTTATCTTTTATTATCTGTAGCTATTGCTGCTTGCATAGTTGCAATTTTTATTTCTTTAGCAAACACTGCCCTTTTCACTCAGGCATTTTGATAGCCAGTTTACACCAGCTTCTCTTGACAAAAATTTTGAAGTTCAATTGACCTTATTAGCCTGGGCTGAATAAAAGATAACTTAAATCCTACAACTGTACAAGAATTCAGCTTGCCTAATTCTGATCTCAAAATGAATATGTTATGGATGAGTCAGACTTTGTGAGAAAGATAGTTCATCCAAAAAAAGGCAAAACGAAAAATATTCCTTAATGCTGCTGAATCCTGGCTTACTTAATGTGTCAACATCCTGCCTTCCCCATCATGGTAGATAATTCTGAAACTTTTCTCATTTTCTAATGTTACATCCAAAATATTTATTCTGACTTTATCTGTGATCATAAAGCTGTTACTAAATCCAACTGCTGTATTCCCAAAACATACTCCCAAAATGTAACTGTCTAACAACACTTTGTGCCAAAATTCTGAACTAATTGGTTTTGAAATTTCAGGCCAGATTAATAATAAAAAATAAGCCAGAACTTTTTACTGGAATTTAATCAAAACAGTTTTAAATAGAGAAAATTTGTTACTGGAGATTAACAACTCTTTCCAGCTTGGATCCATATTTATTTTCCATTATAGAATGTAGTGTTTGCTTTGGTGTAGGTTAAATTGTCTTAAGAGAAACAGAAAATGAGAGCTTGTCATTCTAGGGAAGACAAAATCTGGATCCATAAATGAAGACTCTATCATGAGAGATGTGTTGATATCTTCAATGTTATAATAGAAACGCCAGCCTCTGGACAACAAGAAGAGTCTCCGCTGACGTTCTCAGCATTTGTTTCATTCTACTGTAGCGCATCTCTAAGTTGTTATTGCCCATGACAATGATTGCACCTGAGCAGAAAGTGAAGAAGCCTTTCCCAGTTGTGGGAGTCTGTCAGTACAAGGATTACTTCTATGATGCAGTTATTATGGTCATCCAGGCAGGTGAAGTGAGAGGCTGGATACCAGAGTAATGTAATTTGACAGCTCTTTTCCTCTTACAAGCTTCAGTGAGATGCAGAAGGTCTGGGGCGTAATGGTGGAGCCATTCCAGCTTTACTGAAAATGTTGGGAGAGGCAAAACTCAAGGTGACCGATTTAAAAAATGCGTCAATGAACTAGTAGACTTGACATAAAAATCATACAGATGGAAAGATACCTAAAATACTGTCATCTTAGGAAGAATTCATTTTGATGTTTCAAAAAGGCACAAGTCATCTCAGAGCAAGAGATTACAGTGTTAATTAAGGAGAGTGTTTCAAAGCAGAGTTAAAAAGAAAAGCAGAAAAATAAAAGTCTGCATCAGGTGGTACCTATAGTTGAAATGAGAATGAAGAACATTATAAACATTATTTAAAGAATTCAGACATTTGCAGTTAGAAATAGAAATTGAAATGGCCAGCACCGCTTGACGGCAAAGTTGCAATAAGCACTCATGAAGAGTACTTAAAAGAGGTCCTGGTCTAGGACCTAAAAAAGGTCTAGGGATTTCCTAGGGAAATTCTTTGTAAATTTCTAATTTAGGACAAGGAAGACATAATGCTTTAGGACAGCCTGAATGGGATATCAGACAGCAATAGCCATGGTGGGGCTGAGGCATTCTAAGCTTACAGAAGAAATGAAAGATAACAAGGACCACAAAACAAGTCTAAGAAAAGTTTTATCACCTGTATGAGAAAAGATGCATTTAACCAGTGGAAGAAACACTCTTCTACATAAGATTTCCTATGAGTCTTGGACAATACAGTTTCTTTCTTCTTCAGTCACTTGTGTGAAAAATGTGGGTAAGGCTACTTCCTTACTTCTGGGTGCTGGCAGGGTATAGCCACTACACTGTAAAGTGCTTGAGTATTAGAGTGGTGCCGCCTATATCAATGAATCACCTATATGAATGAAGGCTGAATAGATGGGTGGATGGATGGATAGCTATACTACATAGAAATGGAAAACAGTGCAGTATGAAAGTGTGTATACAGGTAGGTGTTCTGTGGATACTAGTAGGCAAAGTGGGCTGATTATTAGAAGACACTGAAACTGTGATGCAGGAAGAATTCAACATCAGTGAAGAAATGGCATCTGTGAAGGCAGCTGAGAATGCTTCTTGACTATTAAGAGCTATTTGCAAAGGATCACAGCGACATAGTATTTTGGGGTAGTTCCATGTCAGCAATAGTGCTACAGCTCATCAGTTACAGAGTATTTTTCTTTTTCAAAGAATTTTGTAAGGGTTAGCTAATTCTTCCAGTATCCTCAGGGCTTCGAACCAGGAAGTGGATGATGTGGATTTGAATCCACTCAGACAAAAGAGAGTGATTTTCTAAGCAGTAGGTTACTTTAAAAAGGCAGGAAGAGAGTCATCAAGTTTTTAAGTGACATGACCCTTGATCTTTTTTTAAAAAAGAAAAAGGTGTAGGCTCTAATCTCTACAAGGATTAGAGATTTCTCCCTACAGCCTTGAGATGGTTCTCTGCAGCCCTGAGTCAGGTAGATAAAACAGATAAGAAAGTTTCCTTGAATCTTGTAGTCAGCGGGGCTAAGTCCCAGAAAGCAATGGGATTTAAGATACAGTCCCATCACCAGAGTTTTCTTTTTAGCTAGTCCTAAGCAACTCCTCTTTATGCACTTTTGCGGATCCCACTCTGAGACAGGTATCCCTATGCAACATCTTCCCACATATTGCTTACAGAGCCTACATCTTTATTCTAGGGGAAACGCTTTATGAAGTTTAACATCATGACTCGCAGCACAGTGGGTCTGAGATTGTTATTCTGTATGAAACTCCAAATCATAGGCTTAGTATCAAAGCTGGGCTAGTGATCTAGATTATTAATTTCATTCACCTCCCTGTCTCCCACCTTAGATTATAGGTAGATCAGGAGGAACTTTTATGTCCCACAATTGCATAATTCCTACATTCTAGCAACCTGTTACATGTTATACTACTACAGCTGCTATTCGTACTACAACTATTTCTACAGCTACAACTACTATTACTACGAGTACTAAATGTGACAAATAATGTTGGCTGAGAATCTAGTCATAAATATTCATTCCTTAAATATATATCTCTCATAAATATGTATCCCTTATAAATATGAGAATCCAGTCATAAATATGTATCCCCTTCTTCAGTACCTAAATCAGACCCTGTATCAGAAGCAAGTCACACACTGTTGTAGCAGGAAGGGAAGGGAACAGAGCGTGTGTGTATCAAAGGGGAGGTATAGTTACTCTACAGTATAGTAATGAATAGCTAGTCTATACAACCACAGTTATTATGCATTACCTTTAACACACCTACCAGTATATTTGCTTTATTGAGTCTTTTTGCACAGTGGCAGCAATAATGACATATACAGTACTAGATTGCTTAACAGTGTACTAGTCTGGCCCTGTTTCGAACTGAGGGTCTTCTATTACAGTTAGACTGCTATGTTGCTAATATAAAACAGAAATTTTCAGTGATAATTACAGGGTCCAAATGTTGGTCTTTAGATGGTCACAGCTCAGGCAAGTCTAATGCATTGATGGCAAGTCTCAAAAATTGGCTTCTGTACTGTACTTCCAAGTAGGCAGGATATGAATATATGTATTTAAAGTGCAGCGCTATGGCTACCTTCTGTTCTGTAGCAGCATAATCCAGAAAAAAACTGCTGGCACTAATCTATGAGGGAAGCTATGGTGCTGACTGGGGCCACCCATGCCAAGGTCCCTGCTGTCAGGCATGTTTTCTAGCAGAAGCCTAAGCCAAGACCTCTGTTCTGTGCGTTGCTGTGGCATTCTCTTGCATTTTGGAAGCTGGAGTATCTGAACTCAGTTACCAATAAAGTGAAAAAGAACTGAAAGCCCTGCAAAAATCCAGCCACTTTATTTAGATACATAAACCTATGATTAAATGCTTTGCTTTAAGTACCTACTTAAGAAAACATTGACAATAACTGAAGAAAACTAAGAATTTTTTTCATCATTTTGTGTTAGGTGGAGGCCTATGAAATTCAATAAAATCAAAAGGTACTGACTTGTTTCAAATTAAAATCTTTTGATAGATCAAAGCATTATTTTTAATTATGGTACATGAAGAGTCTATCATTATGATGTCCGAGTACTTCTCTGTGTTCTTGAAGTATCGACAACTTTTCCCTCTCCTTGAACTCTACTTAGGCTTATCTTTTCTTTTCTTTTCTTTTTTTTACCATTTTGTGAATGAACAAATTTTTAAAAATCTGTCTATCAGTGACTGAGCATTGTTTCCCATGTGTATTTTTCAATTGTTTTCAGCGATAAGCAATAGACTCAGTTCTAGGGCTTTGGCATGGGTGGCAGGGGTGGACATATCCTTGAAGGTAAAAATTAATTCTGAAATTTCACACCTAGCCTTAAGTTATTTGCAGGATGGCACTCTGAGTTTTATGGCAGTGGGCGAAGATAGAGGGTATAATTTTTGTATCTCTAAATAGCAAGTATTAATTTGACACCATAAGAAAAATACTTTTTTGGATAAGACTGTCTACTGTGCTTTCTCATTTCCTGGAAATACATCTTTCCTTTGTTTTTCATATACTTTTGCATTACATTTAAATTTCACCAGATGGGCCAAAAAGCCCCAAATGAAGCATGCAATTGTATCAGGTCACAGTCTTAAACATCTTTGGCAGCCTCCTCTTGGTGATGGGTTACAGTCCTTTCCACCTTGACATCTGCTCTAGCTTCAGAAGAGAAAAGCCTTCACACTTCTAAAAATTGCTCTATCTCCCCAGACAAGCACTGTAGTATGTACCAATGTTTTCTATTTCCACATATACCACCATTTTCGAGGAATGACATGAGTTATATCACTGAGTAGAAACTCTTCGTCAGTTTGGAATCTGTGGTCCTCTTTTCATGTGATACATGTCTAGTTTAGACCTCTCACATCACAAAGCAACAAAATACTCTACAATTGTCTTCTATGTCAGGCTCTTATTAAAATGACATTGCTATTTCTCGTGAGGCTCAAATAATAAACAAATGCCTTTCATATTTTTCTATAGCCCTACTCTCTTAAAATAATTAGTGTCTTTTTCAATACTCACCTTGGACTCTGCTGGTTGCTCTTCATTTGAACAGTTTAGGATCATGAGTTTCACCCCCTGGTAA
Source organism: Dromaius novaehollandiae (assembly GCF_036370855.1). NCBI lineage: Eukaryota > Metazoa > Chordata > Aves > Casuariiformes > Dromaiidae > Dromaius > Dromaius novaehollandiae. The sequence goes on along the minus strand of NC_088132.1, from coordinate 66,809,064 downwards.
GGTGATCTGAGCTTTAGAAAAACATATGCCAGAAATGCATTTTTCAGAAAAATAGTCCTTTTTATCTTTCTGCCTTCTTCGGGCCTGCTCTCTGACTGAAATAAAACTTAAAAATCCTAGGACATAGATATGAGCTAATTGTTATTCTACAGGAATAAAGGTTGTTTCTAGAGGCAGAGCATGGGTCCATGGCATTTCTTGATAGAAATGAGTCAGGCTTATCCTGTCAAACCTGCTCTCAGGGCTTACCTCTTTCATGGTCTTCATTTTTACCTTTCATATACCCATGTTTTATGTCAAGTTCTACCCTTGAACCTCCACACATGGGATAACTATGCTAGCAGTTACATCAGCCTGACTCATGCATGAAAAAGCATGTGTCCATGTTATTCATCCTCCATGTTATTTCACCCTCCTGTGAGCCTGCATTTCCATGGATGTTGCACACCAGAGACCTTGTTGCACAAAGGCTTTAAGAACAAAGAAAAGCTCACCTCATTCTGTGGACTTCTGAAGTTCTCTTACCTCTGTACCCAATGGCCATGTAACAACTAACCACCAGCTCTTAACCCCATGATGTAACACTGAAATGAAAGCATTACTTCTAGGTATGCACACATAATTCATTTTTTGTTATCCAACTCCAAGTATAGCTCTTTTTGGCTTTATCTGCCAAAGTTCTTTGGGTCTGCATGGGTTATTGATTGTATAGCATCCAGATAATTAAGCTAATCTTAGAGGGAACACAATAATTACATGTAAAACAGGGTGCCACTTTCTTCTCATTACAGTCAACAAGGGCTTTGCTTTTGACTTCAAAAGGGACAAAACACTATCTATGCATCCACAACAACACCTTTTGTTTAAACAACCAGAAACTTTTGCCTGCTAGTCTAAAAAAAAGAGAGAGAGAGTCTCAATGAAGTTATTTTCTGTCACTGACTCTGAACACTGACTTAGTCATGCCTAGTCGCATGACTAAAACAATAAAAAACAGATTTTGACTATTTCAAGATTCAGTTTTTCATTTTGGAGCAACCAAACTTTTTTAGGCTGAATGAAAACCATGCTGTATTCCCCCAGAAATCTGGGGTCTGGCGCATTGAACTCTGTTCAGGTTCTTCCCCCTAGTCCATGGGTTTTGGATCAGGTCCTCTGATCCTGTGCTTGTAAAAGCTGTTGTTGTTTTGGCATCTTATGTTGTTTTCCTACCTAGCACCATATTTCCAGAAATAAAGGATTAAAGATTAAGAACAATGTTGAGGAAAAATGGATTTTACAGGTGGAAAGGATTGTAAATTGTGTCAGTGTGTGCTGGAAAGCTTCTCACAGTTCTCATGTAAGCTAGAGAGATGCTGCCTGCATCTCCAGAAAGCAGACATTCCCTGCCACAATTTTTAAAAAGAGGCACTTATCAAGCTACGCATTGTTCAATCACACAAATACTTTTTTTTTCCAGTTTTCAGAAAGATATTTTGCTCATGCCATATTAGAATGACAATGGCATCTAAGTCAAGGCTAAGCCCATAGCAGAGTGATGAGCATCCTATCTGAATGTGGCGTACATGTATAGCTGTAGCACAAAGCATCATTTTTATCTTTGCACAACCCCTGGATGTTTGCTGTAATCATCCAGCAATGCCATTTTCAACAGGAAAAAGAGGTAGAAGAAACACTTGTAGATTGGAATGTTGCATCAAAAAATAAAGGAAAAAAGAATTAAACCCTTTCTTGTATGTGTTGTACATTTTCTACACATGCACGCATGGACACAGACACAGACACACAAACCAGGCACTGAATAGGCTGTTTGATATTTAATCTGAATGCAGCTGTTTAGATATTTGTTTGGTCTGTCTCTGGATTTTTCGTTAAAAATATGTGGTTAACAGCAGCCAACCTGATTTGCATGTGTGTGTGTCTGATTTGTTCACCGCTATGCCTCCTGTGTCCTACATCTTAATCACATCCAGGCACCCGCCCCATTACATTACCAGAAGGGAAGTGATGGACATCCCTTGACTCTCTTCATGACCCCCTGATAATCCTGTTTCACACACAGGCTCCCTGCTGTATGAAACACAAAAGCTGCCACTGTAGTTCTTTACTTCCAGTCGATATTCTGACAGACTTGATCTAGCAAATTAGTATGCTGTGGTAGGGGCACGACAAAAGACCCTTTTGACACACTCTGAATCGATACAAAGGCCAACAGAGAGCCATTTCACCGTAGTTCTGTTATTTTTCCCCTTTTGATGACCCTTCTTCTTCTTCTTTTTTTTCAGCTTGTATGACCTTGTCAGATTTAAAAACATAATGTTAGAAAAGTCATCTTTGCACAGGGGAAAAAAAATCTAAACATGCAGAAATGCAAGAATACCAATGTAAAATTAAAATACAGCTGGATCAGAGGAGTAGAGATTTTGTGTGTGAATTTGTTTGTCCTTCACACTGCTGAAATCTCTACATGCTTCAGCTGTCAGACTATAGAAGCAAACAGACTGTTCTGGGCATGAATGTTGTGTCATATCTGATGCTGCGTCATATCTGAATTTTACTATCCTTTCTTTTAAGAAAGATGAACAAATATCTTAGAGTATTAAAAATGTCCCTCTCAGTCATATTTCTTGGTATCAGAAGGATCTTGCAATAGTGTAATACTTGCAATAGTGTTTCACAGTTCAAAAATCCGAAGTCATATTTACTTTATTTCCACCTGCTTATGCTTAAAAATTTTAATTGCATATATGCTGATGTTGATCATACTATGCAAAGAAAAACAGTTTTCAGCATGTGCTATATAAAAAATATATATATAAAAAGCAACTTAATTTGTATCTGAAACTTTATCTGCAGACGTTACACTTGTTCAAAAATCATCACATTCATATAGGAACTACAGAATTAATTGACTTTTTAATTGATCTTTTAGCAATATTATTGTATGTGTTTCTCTAGCCACACTGTAAGAATTACTCATTTGTTCACAGTCACTGTCATTTTATTAGCTTTACACCTTAACCAATGTAATTGATTTTATATTGTCTATATATATGTAATAGATTTACATGTTAGTCTTTAGGAAAAACACATAAATATGGACAATAACGATTGATCCCATGGTAGATGCTTAAGTGTAACTGTATCCAGGTACACACAGATGTTACAGCTTTGCCTTATTATCATCTGAAAAGTGTAATTATGCCATAATAAGGCCTAATTCACTTAATTTACATCCTTTATATATTTCTTAAACAATTTTCTTTTTCAAACTAACAAACTAAAAAAATACTTACTCAAAACCACTTTCTAAACCTAATCTTCAAATTTTAAGTTTTCAAGCTGAAGGAAAACTTAAGTCAATAAAAAATGAGACATTCCCAGCTTTAGAAAGCACTTTACTGTAACTCACAAAGAAGCATTTTCCAAAAATACAGGTGCACAAATTACTCCTAGTATTTGCTGTACAGTATGTACATTTGACCTCTGCTGCACTTCAGCATTTTTCAACACATAAACCTTGTTCTCTCAAACAGAACTACTATATAGACACAGGGGATAAAGCACATTTTATAAGAAATTCAGGCCACTTCAGGCAACTCTACTTGAGAACACTGAGGCAAAATTATACTAGCTATTCCAATTCCTCTAGTAGTTCTACTTAGCCCAAAATTATCAGACTCAACACTCCCCCTGCCAAGTCACCCGAAGCATAGGGTGACATATTCAGCTGCTGGAAAACAGTGGAACAGCAATGAACTTCTATCCATTTACACCACCTTTGATCCACTCTATGAGAGTATTTTATTGGGAAATATATCGTATTTCACTTAGATAGACCATTCCATCCTGGGATAGAACAAGAGTATAAATATAACACAAATCAGTATGAAGCAAGAATTGCCCTTACTCTTCTTATTGTAGTATCCATATTGACATGATCTCTATGAGTTCCATGCTTGCAGAGAAATATGCTGCATTGTAACTCCAAGCCACTAAGACAGAATATTGCTAATATGGACAGTGCTTCTCTGAAATATATTAATATTCTCCCTTCTAGGAAAAAAATCACAGTGTATGGTAATCATTTTTAAAAAGGTTAGTCTAACAGCTGTGACATGACTGCATATTAGGAACAGCAACAGATGCCAATGAGGTCCACTTTTTCTTAAGTAGGATCCTTCTTCCTTCCCCCCAATAGAAAACAACCAAACCAAACAGATATACTAAACCTCAAGCTGGTTACTCCAAATGTTGCATGGCAAATTTTATAACTCAAATAAAATACCTCTACTGGTATTTTAAGCCTCAGGTGACCAAAATGGCCAATTACTTTTCAAAACCTTGTTTTCCAGTTGCATTTTCTTTTTTCCCTCCATGCAAAACCTACAATTACAGGCAACTCATCTCTAAGACCTGCAGCATGACAGGTGCAGGGCTGGAAGCAACCAGGATCTGGAGGAGGGGGGGAAGAAAGAAAGGCAAAAGGAAGAGGGCTTGCCCTGGTGTTGGTCCTTCCCAGTCATGTATTTTAGTGCACAGTTCATTATGTAGGGACTGTTTGCCACCACTGCCTTCACTCCCTACTTAGCCTTCTTTCTCTAATTCTGCCCTGGCGGGATGCGCTCTCATGGGGATTGGTGCTCTCCTAATTTCCAGATTTACTGTTCTAAGATCCTCCTTTTGCCATTTTTATTTATCTCGGTGTTACCATTGTTGATCTGCATTGTTAATGTGCTAGAACTGCTTTAAAGCTGTCAGGCCATTGCCCAGCGTCTGCCCTGTGTTTGTGCCACCTCAAGGACCTGCCCTACAGACTGGGCCTCATTTTTTGCTGTGATCTTGTACCACTAAAAAGACCCTTAATTCTGTCTTTGATGGAGTATATCACTCCAAATGCTGCTTTCTCCTTCAGATAGGGCAGTATCATGTTTTCTGCCTGTAAGGTAGGACTAAGCACTCTGTCATCCAGAGGACTGAGCAAAAATCACTGAGACTCCCATACAGTTCTGTCCATCTGAGACACAGAAGGCAGAGTGGGATGTCAGAATACTTCCTCAGCAAATCAGCTGAGGTGGGCACAGGAAGAACAGCAGTCTTGCATCTTCTGCCAAACTTTCGAGAGAAAAATAGTGCAAAAATGCAATAAGACAATATCAGGCACTGGAGAAACAGGCAATATCTTGACTATCAGCTAGTAAATCTCATTGTTTTATATATTGTTTTAACATACTCAGTACTTGTGGTACGTGCAGATTCTCATGTCTCTGTGGTGGAATTGTGTGTGTTTTATTAGTGCCTATTCTTTATTACCTGAAATTCTTTATGAGTGGCTACATCTATACAGTATGGTAAGTTCCAATAATATGAGTAAATTAAAAATGTCCCTAACATTTCTCTGGGACTGACACCAACTGTAATACTGAATTCTCTTAGTCACCAGTATAGAAAGGCTGCCTTTTGGGAATGCTGTCTGACCATTGCTTCTGTGCCAGGGAATAGTTTGGGAGATATTTTGCTACCACAAGCCAAAAGTGTACCAGGGACTGTTCTAACACATTGACAACATGGATGCTGATGAATTCTAGTGCCCACAAATATTTCTAGGCACTGTTTAATGGAATAGATAGAGTCTGCTGCTCCCATAACTCAGCTGATCTTAGACTTTTCCACTTCAAAGTGTTTTTCCCAGGTGGCTCACAGTTCTGATAGGAGAAGCTCGGTGTCTATTCTTCCATGCTTTCAGAATAAAAAGAGGAAACTCAGCTGGTTAAAAATGCATCAATAGGTCTCACTGTGATTTAACAGAAGTTTCATATCTCCACTGACTTTAGGACAGCCTGTCCTCGTTTCCGTTTACTTGAAATCAGAATCAGTCTGCTACATATTGACTAATACCTACTGCATGAACATCAATTTTTAACATCTCTAAGGCAAATAGTGGACAATATCTTGGAGTTTGTCTTCTCTTAAACTACTCCTTGACCTCAGAGAGAGTTTCATCCAAATATGGGTAGAAGGATTTGACCCAGGAAATGTAAAACCTTTTATTTCATGTAGTGGATGATGACAATGTGATATGCTACTTACATATATATTTTTTCAGATTAGTGTTATTTATTTGCTTTTACTGCTTGCCTCATCTACTATACTACTACAACTGTCTGTCTATATGTTTATGCTGCACTCCTACCTAAGCACATTGTAGTTTACCCTTAGTATGCTGCTTGCATAAGAGGAATAGAAATCACTCCAGCTTAAATCTTTCACTTCTTGCAAGACTTTTTTCTACAGCTTCAGTAAATGAATCATGATGTTTATTTTATTCTCATCCAGGAACCTCAAGCCACTGACACAGCGTGTAGTCAGCTAAATGTCAACCTCTATTAATAGGAACATGTAAACATAATCCAATATTTAAAAAACAAACACTCAAGAACTGTCTTGCTGTACTTCTAGAATGAGCTCTTCAGCTGGTATGAATCTGCACTGAGGAAGTGCTGGACAATGGCACACAATGTATCTATGGGAATGATAGAAATTGGTTTTGAGCTGATGGTGGATCCAGTATACTTCACTAGCCCATGCAGGTGAAAACCTCAAGCTGGCCAAATGAGAGCAGGAAGGTGCATGGTCAGACCTGCACTCAAAATAGATAGAACAGTTTGTCTCTTCTGCCTATCACTGCCTGTGAGTGCTGGGAAGACAAAAGGCAAAGAGGAAATAGAATGACCTAAAATAAGGAACTGGAAGGCAATGAATACCCCCCTCACTTTTTCTTCATAATATTTTCAAGGATTCCTGGCAGGGTTTTTTGTAGTTCATGCTACAGTTGCCTCCATACCATTATCTAGCTCTTATCAGACAGCAGTTTTGATACCGGTTAGCATGTAAGCCTGTGTTTATGTTATTATTGCTCTATCCTATAACAAAATGAGAAAAACTCACCTTGTCTCTTCTAGAGAAACTGTGGAGTTCTACTTGGAAATATCAGGAGTCAACATATAAAATTTCCCTCTAAATTAATTGAAAAGTGTGCCACTAGATTGGCTGAATTTATTCTGACCACTACTGCCACAGTGCCGTGCTGCAGACCTGCAGGACACCAGAGTCCATCTCCAGTGCCTCCAGCACATCTCCCTCCACTGACCTGCCAGAGGTGACAAGGTCTGAAGGGGTTTGTCATGGAAAAGCTTTGTGTGGACATGGCTGGGGAAATACATTGCAAAACTTAAGATGAATACAGAAAAAGGAGTGGAGGTTTCAGGCACACTCCTTTGCCTGCATTTGGCTGGTCAGATTAAACAGTTTGCTTAAAGGATGACTTTATCAAAGGGTTAACACTCCTCCTCCTCACAATATTTTGTTCGCAATTGCTGGCAGACTGCGTCTGCATCCTCCTCTCCCTCCAAAAAAATGAAAACAAATATGAACAGGTTTGACATTTCTGATATGTTCAAGATTAAAAAGAGGCAGAAACCAAGAATTTGGTTTTGCATTTTCAAAAGCAGAAGAGGAAAATAAATAAATAAATAACCTCAAGACTAATTTCAGGGAAAATAAAACAAATCAACATTCCTTGCAAGTCACCTTTAAAACTTCAGGCTGCCTTTCTTACTAAATTGTACTTATATTCACTTACAAATCTCCTCACATATTACAGATTTCACAAGTGACTTGTGATGCTGAATTGCTATAGTTGTTTATACAATTCCCATGTTATTCATTGTGTGTCCCTTTGCTTTACCCAAATTGGAGAGAATACACTTTCAAAGTAGCTGTCAAAGTGTGACTCATCTGGCAAGTCAGTAATTACATTTCATAAATGCCAGAACACAGAAAATTCATAAGATTTGTAGAAGGTACTGGGATGTATGAACATAGATTCCTATCTGCTCCTTTTTACAGTTCAAATAATCACAAAAAGACTTTAAAGTGTAGAATCAAATGAATAAACTCACCCCTTAAATGCAAAAGGAAAAATACAGTTTTCAGGATACAGAAAAAAGGATTTCGAGGAAATGTTAAAGAAAAAACTCTACCTTTTAAAGTACATTTAAAAAGGTATAGTATTAAAAAAATTTCCTAAACATTGTTTTCCTTTAGTTTCCATTATCTCCCAACATTGGGGCGTTACTGCTCATTGCTGCTATTGAGACCAATATTGGATTAATTTGGAGAGAGCTGACATCAAGGGCTGAATAGAGAACTCACAGCTTTAGTCCTTAACCTTTGGCTAGAGTTAAACTTCATAGTTTCTCCTTCGTAACAGCTTTTTATCTCTATGGATCAGGCATAGACAGCAAGACACTAGAGCATGTGTTACTGGCAAGCTACACAGCCTTTTGTCCAAAAAGAGAAAATATATGAATGCTTCTCTTCACATTTGTGCCTTTGAATGCAGCCTTGAGATAGAGGTGGCAACCTATCCCAATCACTGGTTTTAGAAATAATGTGAAAATGAAAGGAATACGTTTGCTTTTAAGCAAAAATGAACAATTTCATTCCAAAGAAACAAACAAATTGTATTTTGTCTCAGAAGAACTATCCTACAGGATTGGCACTGGCAGGAGAGGGGACCTGCTCAGTTACACTCTTGTTATGACACATGTAATATGCATCACAGGGGGAAATGTTAATGAGGATTTAAGGGGACATAACAACCCCATTAGCTCTCCTGATAAATCTGCCCTGGAGTAAATGACAATCCTTGCCATAGAGATTTTACTGCTGGGCAGATCAGCCAGAGAAAAGGGAAATGGAAATTGTTTGTGAATAGGGCAAGAATTGTGAAGGTTATGCTCAATCAGAGATTATAACTTTAAAGAGGTGGGACGCACATGGGAAATTAACGTTTTCACATTTTTTTCCTTCCCATTAAAACTAATCAGACCTCCATTACACAATGATTTCATCAATTACCTGGACAGGATTTTGCTCTTTGGAAATTATTCTAACTCAGAATCAGCTGAGATACTAAAAACTCTTAAGCATGTAGCAGCTCAAGAAAATCCCTGCAGCATTTAACTAAGGGCCAGGGCTATTTCAAAAATAGTAAGAAAAAATTTGATTCATCTCCACTCTGTTATATTTCTTCAAACATGGATGTATTTGTTTGTGTAATTATACGGTTTTTATTTCCCAAAACAGGCTCTTTAGTGGCTATGGGCAGTGTGTCTGTTTATGTGTCTACATGGTTGCTTCTGATCTTTAAATCTCTTACTATCACTTGCTTATATTGCTCATTTTCTTTTTCCTTTCTGTCCTTGAGCAATCAGGTCAATAGCTACAGCCAAACTTGGCAGCTGTTAGAGCAAGATGTCAAATGTTGAAATATATATTCTTCCTGCAGCGGCATCATGGCCTGTGGCTAGTCCTTTGTATGGATTCACTGCCAGCAATGTGGTTGTGTTCAGTGCTGACTGCTTACGGGTGTAGAACTGCCTGTAGGGTTATATCAAAGTCATACTGTTATGTAGCTGACTATGTTGCTTCCACTCCTTAGATGGCATCATTTTCTGGCACTGAGTTAGCTGCATGATATTTTCTCACATCCATTTTTATACTGCGTGCCAGACCCTCTGACAACCCCCATCAGCTCTTTGATTGTATCTCTTTGAATTAGTCTTGCATTATTCCATTCCCTACTTCTGGAGAAAATGTTATTAAACCAACAAAGATATAAATAAAACCATGGAGAATAAAGAAGTAGCAAGACTCATTCTTGAAAATGAGTATGTGTAGGTCTGATTTTTAGCTTTTGCCTTCACACAGACTCCCCAAGCTCTTTTGTTAAAATATTGTTTTTCTTGATGTATAATTAAGTAGCCAATCTTCCTTGCTTTATTGCTGCAAAAATGATATATGCATTTAGTGCATTTTTGCACTAGGGTGCACAAAGTCTCTTCCTTAGTTTTTAAGCTTCTCAGAGCAAAACTATTTTTGAAGCATCATGAATACATCCAGGACCATATTAATAATTGACAATAATCTTCACAGCAGAAACAAATAGATATCCTTGAAAGTTTAATTAAAACTCACTTTGTCTTGCATAGAAGCTAAAAATCATGATATTTTCCATCAAAATATTTCAGAAAGGACATATATATTATTAAGGCCAGAATTTGTCTGAATTATGTTCTGAAACAATTTGTTTTAGAAAAATCTTTATCCTTGGGGTCCAGTCATTGACTGAAGACATTATCAAAGAGTTTGAGGAAAAATGCAGAAGAGCATCCCCATGTGATGCAGACTGCTACCTCTGAGGCACTTGGAGAACACTAGGGATGGAAGGTAACACTCATACAGAAAAAAAAATGTTAGGAAATCTATTAGTTTCTCGAAAGATTTTTTTTTTCACTGCTGCCATGCTTGGGAGACATACAAGCACACTGGCATAGGACAGTCTTATGCATAGGCCCTGAAATCAACATTTTACTGACATGCTTGTACATCTATTTGAGGCCAGAGTTTGTTTCCTACCAAGACGAAGATTTGTGGGATAAAAAGTGGCATAACTTTCCTCCCTTTAAAATAAGCTTTAAAAATCCATTTCTAGGAACTATCAACACTGTGAATTACAGCTAATCCCTTGGACCATATACAAGCAGGACAAGAATTACAGATGAGGGTCCTGGACTGGATAAGAAAAACATGTCTATTGGTCCCAATCATGAAGTTTTCCTTCAGCAAAATAATATCTTCATGTTTATCAAAGTCTGAGAAAGGAATGCAGAAGAGAAATCATTTTCAGAAAGATTAGGCATAACAGGAGTTGAGTTTGTGAGCTCATTAACTTACTTCAGTTGCATTCTTTGGTAACAATTTTCTTTTTAAAAATTATTTTCTTTGAAAGTCTTGTCTGCCTGCCAGGTGTTTCTCAGTACTTTGGCTGTTATTGGTAAAATCAGGCTAATTTATTCTGATCTAGGAAGTGGATTTGTCATTATAGATTAGAAATCCAAAATCTAAAATAAAATTTGTAGATATAATTTCTGTGGGCAGACTCTTTCTTTCAATTCAGTTTTTAAATTATAGCTGTGAAAATGAAATCTTCCTGAACAGGCTTGATCACCCTTTGCTCCTTTGAGAACGATGCTTTCAAAAGTTGAGCAAGAAAAGTACTGCCTACAAAGCTTTCTTCCAACATGAGGCATGTATATTATCTGGGTATACCAGGCAGTTGGAGAGATTCAGGCTTGGATTCTCTTGCCTCTTAGTACCTCCATAACTCTCAAAGGCCACAAACTACAAAGGGAAAAGGAAGTTTCAGGTAAATGTTCAGTTTTTCATTGTGTTTCTAAAAACTTCATTGGTATACACACACATGTTAATAAGAAATATTGTAATAAGAAAGACGTATCAGTAATAAGAAATACTCCCAAATTTGCTTCTATTTTGGAAAAATTCACACCTGAGTAGACATTTTTATTACCCAGATGTTTATCTAGTGACAATAATTTGAATCCATGTAAACCTTCGATACAGACAGTTGCATTACATGCTGGCAAACTGTAATAAATTCAGCCATGTTGTGCATGAAACCTCATATACGAATTTTACAATATATCACAAAATTAATATACTTACCATTTTGTATTCATTATTCATCTATATCTGTGGTTCTGTTTGAACTATCAGCATTCCTCCTGTGGGCAATTTCACTGAGTCAAAATTTGGCTCTTCGTTCCTTTGTTCTTGTAACTATTTGTGGTCATGTATTCCTATGATGAGTCTGCATTATACATCTCATTAATAAGTGCAACAGAAGAAAATAAATGTCTTATAAACATATTTGCTAGTAACATACTCATTTAGTGTGTAAATAACTGAATTTTAAAACTGCTGAAATCAAGTAATTTGCAAAATTACAAAATAAAATGCAAAATCTGACAGCGAGCAATTTTATACTCTTCTGTGAGCGAAAATAGCAAGAACATTTTTATATTTCATCTCAGAATGCTACCAATGGGATCTGACCTAGATTTAAACTCTTATCTCCAGAGATGAAAGACCTCCACATTAATCTACTGTTGCTCAAACATGTGACTTCACATATATCAAGAGGGAGCAGATTATAAAGTTGAACTTCAGTTGCTTATCCTTTGTGCTTCACTATAGCAGGGCAATGACATGATCCCCCTCCCTACTCCTCCCCCTCTGCCCCCCTCCCCCCCAAAAAAAAGGGAAAAGAAAAGAAAGCTTTAATCCTCTCTGGTACGAATTTCCCTAATATTCAATAATCACTCCCTGTGTCCCTCCCTGTGGGAGATGTCTGGTAGCATCTGTGCCAGCATATGTTAGACATCTCTGAGTGGGTCACTACCTCATTTTGTCACAGACTCCTCTATCACCTAGAGAGACAGCAGCATCCCTCCACAACACAGTGCTCTGCAAGGCACAGCCCTGCCACGTCTCTCTCAATAAACTTGGTTCAGTACACTTTAACCCACTCGCTGTACACTTTAACCCACTAACTGTCGTTAACCCACTCTTAACTGAACCATTTTCAAAAGGGGGTTAGTATTAGTGAGAGATTCATTATCATGTGTATTGCTTTAAAACAAGTGAGCCCTCAAATGCTAATTTCAGAGCTGTACCTGAGAAGAAAGGAAAGAAAAATAGGTCTCTATAGGTCACTTAATATAGTTTAAATGCTTTGTAAAATGCACAGATAATTTGCAAATAGGTGATGTTTCAAATCTCACTTGTGAGTCATTTCTATGGCAATAGATTTGTTAATGGCTGTGACAAAGTCTGCTTTTTCTTTCCTTAATTCAGCAAAATTAGACTGAAATATCTGGCTGCATTAGCTCTTGGAAGTTATTTTAGAGTCTTTTTTTTTCAGGTGTTGGTGCAATGATTCATTTAGAATTGTTTTCAGCAGAGGTGCCGTTTCTAAAGTGTGCATCCAGCTTTTTTCCAATCTAAAGACTCTCTTGTCTGCTGTTTATTTCAGGCCTATCTCTAGTTTTTCTGTGATCATGGCTGACTCTCAGAAAGTTTTCAAGATAATTTTCTACATAAGGATCCAAAAGTAAGACACAAATCCATTTTCTAAAAATGCACAATAGTCAACTTACTAGGATTGCTCTCTTAATATTTCTAGTGATTACCTGAGTCAGGATGGGAAAAACTAAACTATTGTGTCTATATGACAGAATATTCCATTTTTGCCTCTGCTTGTGCCTTTCAAAGGACTAAAAACTGCTCACTGATGAAGTTGTTAAAATTTCATTGAAGTCAGTTTAATTTTGGGTGCACTGAAGTCATAACTAGGAAGAAGTTATTTTACCTTCAATTTCATGAGAAATAAGTTGAATAAGTGTTGAAATGTTATCCTCTAGGTTTAGATTCTGATTCAAAGTGTGTTGAAATAAATGGGAGCTGGTCCTTGGTCCTCTTTTTTTTTTAAGGTAGCACTATGGTAATGTAGGACTTTTTCCTTTTATGTTGGTCAGAAAAAATGTCCAATGACTGAAAATGGGATTCAACAGTCAGTTCAAATTTATCACCCTTCGTATTGAAAATACTTTCTCTAGGCTGGCTGACCTAGAACTATACCATTGTCTAAACTAGTGGTTTCTAGACTCTGAAAGAAGATTTCCTAATTAGAAAAATGAAACCAAATACACCTCTTCCCATACCTCTGAAGCCTTACCATACGTTGCTAAATCCCCATCCAGTTCACACATCACAGTACCTCTCTGCAACAGATAGCTCTTCACTGCCATGTGAACAAACTATCTTCTGGATAAAGAAGGGCTGATCTAGACAACTCAGCTCTCTTCTGTATCATGATGCAGCATAAAATGGCTATAAATTTTTTAAAGAGCCTTTGAAACTCCTGTGATGCACTTACAGACAACTAGTCATCATAACAATGAGAAAGTTCTTGAAGTGCAATGTGTTCATCCAATCAGGTTTAAACATAATGTGTTTATTATTATAATTAGTGGCCTTGTAATACTTTCCTCTTCCCCCAAATCTCCAGATTACTAATTTTTTATTATGAGAATATAAATGTCAATACTCTGATTTCATACATCATTTTTGAACAGAATTGTTGCTGGAAGACAGCAAAATGTGGACTAGAATGACTGTGCTCAGGTACTGTGGTATAAATCCAGACTTATAGAAGGATAATTAAGAACAGAATTTGAACAAAGTGTTTTAAATATATATCCATCGCTAGAACTGAGAAACTGAAGAACAGCTGAGTTTGCGAGTGCCAGACTACTGCTGAGTTTAGAAACCTGTGACAATAGGGGTTAATAATGGAAAACCTGATAGACCTGTAAGTATAGTAGCATGAACAGCACTGCTATAATTGCAGTTTTCTTTCTTTCTTGTTAGATAGAAATGAATCAATATCCAAGTAGAAGCTGAATAAGAAATTTGCAATGATTTGTACTACTCTTCAACAGGGATATGACTTTTTTGACTCTTAAGTCAATTGTCTGGTTCAAAATTATTACTGGACTATTTTCTAAAGCATGAATTAAACTTTGCCTGAGAAGGTATTGTCAAGCAAAGGATATTTCTTAGTGTTTTCAGTGGCATGTTTGAATAATCATGCAGAATTTCTTTTTGCTACTGAGTACCTTAATAAAGAATCAATACTGCAGCAGGCCTCAGAGGAGTGGATCTCCACACAATCTTTTGCTTGGTTCAGCTGACACTGAGAATATCATGTAAAGATGTGCACGAGCATTTCAGCTGGCTTGTCCTCTTACTGATTAGACCTAGGAAGATATTTGATTACAGAATAGATGGGCAACATGCTTTGCCATCCATTCCCAATTTAATTTGCAATTTTGTTGCACTCTAAGATGTGACTGACAAGTTATTAGAGTTTTGCATTTGGAGGATAAAGTATGAAGTGAAATAAAATAAAAATTAGAAAAGAAGAATTGAATGCCAGAGAATAATATCCTCTTATCTTCACAGTTGTAGAGTACTGTAGTGGCAATCATATCTGATGAGAAGAGGTTTCGAGTGAAGACATGTCCTGATGGTTATCATAAATAGATTTGAACTGCCATACAGATGTCATTCATCTATAAGAACTTGTTTATGTCTATGCTTTCCACTTGCATAAGTCCATACAAAATCTTCAATGGGTGTATCTGAGACTATTATTGATAATTGATTTACATTAGCCACACTTTGTTTGCTCTGGCTTGCAAGCCCTAAATTGAGTATTTGTCCGTATGTACTAGAGTTCTTCTGAGATTGACAGGTATATGCTTTAAAGGCCTAAGCAGAGTGCATGTGGTGAGAAACCAGAGTCTGAAATAAAATAAAATCTCTAGTCTTTATTCTATTACTCTGTAAACCTTCAATCTTCTCTACAGGACTAAAGATATGGGAGGATGAAGGTTGAGACAGAGAAAGTGTGACTAGTCATAGAGACGACTAGGAAAGAAGGTATGTTTAGGTACAGTCCCTTTTGGATGGCAAAAGTTCAGGTTGCAGCTCATTCCCCAGGACATCTATGGCAACATGATGAGATAGAGCAAACACTGATCTGGCTGAAAACTGATTCCACCGAAAAAAGATTAAAAGCAGATCAGACTCAAAATCTGACAAATTTGATTGTGAGCAATATTGCCGCAGTAAAGAGATGAAAGGAATAGTCTGTCAGAACTTCCCTACATCAAATTTTCTACATCAAAAACAGAAGAACTCTGCAAATTCTCGTGTGGGTGTAGATAAGCACCTAAAAAGTTATTCAGACCTTTTATTAAATTTTCTATTAGCAACAGATCACATCATTTACCAAATTTACTTAATAGAGAGTTTTCTTGTTTCCTTCTCTTTAGAAGACTAGGTATATTGAGCAATCCATTTTTGTCAGATCTTTTAGTGCTATCCTAAATACAAGGTCCTATGTATGTAGAAGAAGCTATTATTACAAATTTTCATGTAAGTACTTTCTGACAGTGGTATTGTTGCTGTTGGTCACAAGTATGTTTTCACATATTTCAAGACCAGTTTCCATCTGGCCCTTACAAACTGTAACCTCTTCAATTCAAGAATAAATTAGCTCATAAAAATATATTGTTGGGTTTAGATGTCACATAAAAGGATCACTGTTACGATTGCTTCCTTTCTGGATCCTGTGGTTGTAGATTTCTACAGGATGTCTATATAATGTACTCTGTTCTCAAGATGCTGCTTTAAAAGCATATTTAAAAAGCATTTGCAAATAGCGAAGAAGCAGAAAATTGAGGGCATTCTTTTTCCTTGCAGGTTTTTTTTTCATGAAATATTCCACTAACTGAAGAAATATATTAAGAGTACACGGAGTACTCATTATATCTGCAAACACACTGAGATTTTTTTTTAATCCCTGAAGAAGATTTTCTCTGAAAGTTTCCGTACCGTTATCATCTACTCCAGAGCATTACAGTCTTAAAATTGAATTTCCCATCCACTTCCCATCCAGGAGAAGAATTTTGTCTCTTGTGATTTGCACTCATTAACAATCAGAAGTGATCACTCACTCTATGTGATGGCATTACAGTAACCACAACCCTTATAAAACATTACTTCAGAATTGGGAGTTGGGAGGGAAACATTACATTTAAAAATGCTGTTTCAAGAAAAATTGGATTTGTTAATTTAAGTAGATAATTTTCAGAAAGAGACCCTTCCTCTGATAGTTAAACTAAAATATGTCTTACTACTACATTAGTCATAATATTGGACCATCACATGAAATGACACTTCCATCATTATCAAAAATATATACTTCAAATGATCCTTATGGCAAATTGTGGATTTTTTCAAGAAAACCAACATCCAATCCCATTTTCTTCAGTGCTGTATCAGTAGTCATTTTGCTATATTACCTTGTGGCAATAACATTTACACAAGGCCAAAGTCCTTCCTAGCGTTACAGAATACTCTTTAGGTGCAATGATCTTTTTTCCAGAACACTTGAAAAGTAGATACCCAATAACAGCCAGAATTTCAGTGCATGCATTTGAATGTGCAGGAATGAGTTAATTTTATTCTGATTTGCATTATTTGCATTAGACAAAATAAAACTCCACAATCACATGCAGAGACTGTTCCCGGAAGGAAGATCTCAGGACCAGGATTATGAATAGGTTTCTCGGTATATTAGTTGCATCACTCATTTGCACAACAGAAATGCCAATTCTAGAACTCTGTGTACACGGTTTCCTTTCCCACAAAGTATTTGCCTTTGAAACAGGAACATACAAGGTGATTATAGAGGAAAATGGAGGAAAAGGAAGATGGAAAGAGAATATGAGGGCAACCGTATTTAAACACATGGTCCTGAATGTTATCACAGGGTGTGATCTTCTTGCCACTGAAATCAGTAGGAAGGCTCTACTGAATCTGGAGAGGGTTGGACTGTGTCTGAAATACATGGTGTGATGAGCCAGTTGGTTGATGAGGGCTGGGCTGGAGGCAGTTGAACGTGGCTGGGTGGAAGTGGCTGTTGAAGATGATTTCCCCAGGAATCTCACTGCCCGCTCCCTATTTCGCATCCTGCCCACTCCAGCTCAGATCCTCAGCTTGCATCTTAGACCCAGCTCTTAGCTCAGCCCCCATGTTCAGCACCTCAGACAAGGGCAGATTATTACTAATTTGGGAGTACTTGCCTCTGTTTCTTATAAACTAGGAACATGGAGACCTGGTGAAAACATCCTTATGCCACATCTATTTTGCCTCCTTTAATGCAGCATAATGTTGGCAGGTACAGAAGCCTGCTGATTTCAGGACAGTGCTCTGCAGGGCTTTACAGCACCTGCACGTTTCCTGCTGTGACTAGTGCTCTGCCATGGTGACCATGCTGCAGCTTCAAGGCTCCAGCTCATAAAGGTCCATAAATCACCGTAAAGTCAAGTGATTCAGGTTAATAATAATTAAAAAGATATGTCTGTGCATAGAGGAGAGGGTTCACGGCTTTTGAGAATATGGTTTGAGGTCTGGCTTGACTTTAAGACTGTTTGAAAGCTTATTGAGTGAAATTTGAGTGGAAGATCCCTGACACTAGGATGTAGTCATTTTTGATTACCTGTAAATTCCAACTATGAAACAATAAGGCTTTCAGCTTAGCAAATACTGAAAATTTACACTCAACTCACCAGCTTGAAAATGCGTCATATTTTTCTCATTAAGGCCATGCTGTTTTGTCAGAGGAGCTTTTCCATTTCTGCTGCCACTTTTAAAACCACATTGCAATGCTACACCATGCCTCAGGATGACTGACCTGAGAACTAAGTAAGAGCAGATCCTCTTAAAAATATATATATTTTCAATAAACACATTGATTTACCCTAAAACTCTCATAATGAGGGAGAAAAAGAGGTCTATCAGAAGCTGAACAACTCAGGAAACTGGGACAGGATGATATATCAGTGAATTCAGAGACTATAGATACTATTTTCCAGTCAAGTTTGTGCCATTCCAGTGATTTGTGCTCTCATGTGCCTTGCACTGGATAAATTGTGTCACAGTTTCTAGCCATGCATATGTATATGTGTAAGTACAGTTTTGAGCGTTCTAGGTCTTCTCTTCCCCATTTTCACATCTGTGCTCAGGTACTTTCACCTAAGCAGCTTCACTGTCTCCAAACAGAGCTGAAACAAAGAGGTCTCTCAGGAGTTATTGTATTGCCCAAAATGCATAGGGGTGACAGAATGCTTTGGTTGTTTGTTTACCGTAAGTTTGCTCAATTTATCATCTTGCATAGTTTCTACTCAGGTATGTGCAGAACCTCTATGAAAAGTGGAAGGTAAGACACAACCCTCAATTCACACTGACCCTGAATATGCTCCTGAAATGGTACATCTTAAATCAGGACCTTAATCTGGTTAGCTGGTAAACCCAGAAGGCTGAGAAATGCTCAACAAAAATTGTCACTACTGTCAATGTAACACTTCTAAGAAGATTTTTTTTCAAATATGAAGCACTGCAAAACAAAAAAAAAGTTAATAGTGCAAGCTCACCATGCAAGATCTTCCTGACAAAACGGTTCAATATGACACAGCTTCGCTTCAGTGGTATTGACAAAACCGTGCTTTCATCAATAAATATGTCATCTCCTGTGCTCTGTGATTCTGCTTTGCCTGTAAACATTCACTTTCTTGGATGAACATATACACTGAAGGACTATATAAATGTTCTACATTCAGAAGGTAATCATTAATCATGGGTTGTAGAAATTGCTTAGAAATGAATAATCTCTTTAAGACTAATACTGAAGTTAAATTTAAAAATTAGATTAACTGATGTCATCAAGTGATACATGTTAAAATTATATGGTTATCATTAGTAATTTCTTCAGTTATCATTAATGCCACAGCATGCTAGCCATCTTCCATATACAGGTGAAACCAGTTTCTCTACTAGGTCTTCCCAGTTTGAAAAAAAAACAAAAGTGGGCAAAGTGGAAAAGCAATATACTTATTAAAGTAATAATGGATTGTGAGTTTCTTCAACTTTTGTATAAAATTTCTGCAGCAGGATATCCAACATCTGTTATCCATCCAATTTCTTTGCCATCAGAAATAGGTTTGGAGGAAGAAGCTGAGTAATGAGAGGTTAGCATTCTGATGGAGGCTTGTTTTTATAGGTGGCACAAGAAGTACAGGCCTGGCATCACTGACAGAGCAGTGGATCCACCATGGTCAGAGTTGAGTCCAAACTGGATCATGTATTTCACATATAGACTTCAGAGAATTCTTCTCATTGTCTGGGTCTCATTAATGTCATAATGAAGGATTAAGGTTTAGGTT
This sequence comes from Dromaius novaehollandiae, assembly GCF_036370855.1. Classification (NCBI taxonomy): domain Eukaryota; kingdom Metazoa; phylum Chordata; class Aves; order Casuariiformes; family Dromaiidae; genus Dromaius; species Dromaius novaehollandiae. Next base: position 66,789,286 of record NC_088132.1, on the reverse strand, counting down.
TGGTAAAACACACATCAACTGTAATTTTGTAATTTTAATAGGACAGATATATATAATTATAGATATCTAATCTCTCAGATTTTGTCCCTGAGATGTGTGTGTGTATGTATGTTTGAGTATACACATATACATATGTATAGACACACTGACACAACAGGAGAGGGAGATGGAGAGAGAGACAGAGAAAAAAGGAGAGAAAGAAAACATTTCTTACTAGCGTGGTCAATATGTGGAAACTTGCCACTACGCATTACTAAGTCAGCATAAGTCTGACCTTGTCTCTAATGCCAAAATTTCGTCCCATCATATTTCACAGCAAAAGATCTGATTGACTAATGCACTTGTCTGCAAAGTCACTGGGACAACACTAACATTTCTTTTGAGAGAACTCATAAAGGTGATGGAAGATGACACTGAGGCTTTATGGATGAATTTGAACTTCCTGGAATAGGTGAGTAAGAGCTGATGAGAGACATCCCATAAAATTATTTTACCCAAGTCATAGAGAATGAGTGAAAAATCTATTTTGCCTTGCAAGGAAGTTCTGTTTTTTATATGACTGACTTGAAGTCTGAGTAACAAGTGGTTAGCAAAGTCAAAGGTTCTCTGAAATGGGGGACTGTGTAATCATCTGCTGATAATTTCCAAGTTGAAAAAATGTAGCTGGTGATTTAAGTTCAGCCTAGGCATGTTTTGAATATAAGATTCAAAAGGAGTCAGTTATAAAAAACCCACAATGTCATTACCTCTTAAAAATTTTCTATATGCTAAGACTCCTTTGCCTTCTCAGAAAATGTCACAGTCTTAAAATTTGCGTTGTCAGGACAGAATAAAAGAGCCTTAGAACAAAAGTAAACCAGGCTATTATCTTCAAAGTACATTACTACTGAGATGATAGTAATGAAGGAGGCTAAGAACTCAACTGCGAGTCTACTTGTATATTTTCACAGGTAGATTAGAAGATATAAAGAGCATTTTTTTTCCTTTCCATGAGTTACTAACATCTTTTGAGCATGTTTGAGGTAGAAAAACAGCTGCCACAAAGTTACAGTTTCTCTCACTTTGATTACATGAGGCAGTGGAAAGTAGGCAAAGGCTGGGAAAGGACAATCTTAGGACAACCAGGACTACAAAATGGAGCTGTGGGAAGCTGGAGATTGGCTTTCCTTTCCCTTGCAGACCTATGGGAAGAAGCATGCTCTGCGTTGTACCCACCAGGCATTACTAAGACAGCATTTTATGTTTGTGGACCAACACCTCGGGTCACTTGGTACCTCGGCAGCACAGCTGGGGGAGTAAGGGAACGGTGCATGAGCTATATCAAACATACTGGAGAAGCTGTGTATGTACTTAGTGGCTTGCCCGTTGTAAGCTCCTACTGATAGCAGTGTCCACGTTAGCTAGTTTATAATTAACTTAGGAATAGCGAAATACATAGTAGTGTCCACAGTGACCAAGCGAGAAGCTATATTTGCTCCAGCACAGCTCCTAGCCAACAGAGTTGCATGACTTCCAGAAGCTGACTCAGAGCATAGCAGCAAACCCCAGGCTGTCTACCCTTGTCCAGGGAAATCTGCTCGCAGCACACACCGGCTCTCCAGCTCGATGGGGGCAAGTATGTGGCAGGACGGGGGCGGAGAGAAGGATGGCCAGGGTGTTTCCTGTCTCTGTGGCATTTCTCCAACTATCAGTTCACGTGATTTCTGTGACCTTGCCAAAGATAATTTATAGAAAATGAACTCCTTGGGAGTTTGCTTGGATGCAGAGTGAAGGACAGGAGAGAGAAAAGTGATGAGACACTACTGCTTCCATTAAATGAGCATGGCTTCTGAAAGTCTCCAAATTTCCTCTGGATTTCAGTGTCAGACTGCAGTGGGAACACCTGGCTTCCCCCCACTTTTGAAAATAAGGCCAGTTGCTTCAGAGAGTAAGTGAGGATTCAGAATCTTGTGTTTCTATTTTTCCTCTGAGTTTTTCTTTTTTCCTTTCTGATAAACAAAATAGTTTTGGATAGTAATATTCATTCTTTCAGAATAATTTTAACAACTGCTTTTTGAAAGAAAATATGAAAATGTAGGACTAGTGTTATTTTGGAATAAAACGATCAAAAACTGTGTAAAATAATGACTGCTATATGAATAAAAAGAGAAAAGAACAAGCAAAAATTTGCATCTGGTGCAGGAGCATGGTCCTGAGATTGGATCTGAATAGTGAGAGTTTTGTGTGCCAAAATCTTCTAGGACTGGGCCTGAACTTAGCCTACAACTGACTTTGTAATATCTTTTATTGCTCCAGTATTTCCAGCAATTGCCTTAGGGTAATTTGAACTTTTCAGCTCCTGGAAAAATAGCTAACATGATATTATATGTATTTATTAGCAGGCAAACACTGTAAATTGTTAATATTTCCACCTTTCAAGACAATTGTTAGAAGTGAAATAACAAGGCAGTCTTGTCTTAGGTGTGACAGTTTCTGCTCCTGGCACACTAAGCTCTTGTTTGATAAGCTATGTTCATTTCATATTTGTGTAATACCCTGGAAAAAATTAGGTTGCAATAAAGTCCATTTTTGTCACTGCATGCAGCAATGAATATCACACCCAGCAGGGTACAGTGGCACCTGGCTGTCCAGACCCAGTGTAGCACAAAGCCATCTGGGGGTAATTACAACAAGGTATTCTTTAAAGACCAGATGGGACCAAGGAACAGAAGCCCCTACCCCTCCCAGTCATTTACAACATAATTCCTTTCAATGATATACTTAATCCTCCCACCAGCTACGCTTTTCAGCTTGCTGTTGTCACTGTTCCTTTATGTTAATTCAGTTGAGAGACACAGAAAAAGAGAGAGAGCGGAGAGAGCGAGCCACCGGTGCCTCAAGGGACTAAAAGAAATTATTCATCCTTAAATTGTTTCCACTACACCAAGTACAGTAACAATTTTTTTTTTAAAGAGGGCTGAAATTATCCTAAAGAAGGTCAATGCTATAGCCCTGTGCAACACCAGCTGAGTTTTATTCAGCCACCTGTTAGCTAGGAGGGTTCTGCACACGCTCATGATGCATTTAACCAGTTTAAAGGGTCTTTTTATTGACTGGCAGCCTCCCCACATTCAGAGTGCTCAAGACATGGCCCTGCTTTGTGATCATATGTGGCACACAAGACTTAATTCAATTATGCTGTAAGCCTATCCAGTTTGTATCAGTGCCCTTTCACTTTTGTGTCATTTGTCTTGTATCTTGTAAAGAGTTGTATTTCTTTTTTTTTAGAGGAAAAGGCACACACTAGAAGAAAATTGCCTTTATTTCGTCATTCAGATTCGTGCTGCAGATGTACAGGCTACGCTTAAAAAAACAACAAAAAAGTATTTTTATTAATACAAAAGTGGCAAAACAAAAGCAGAAGTCCTCTAGAATTTTAAAATCAAAGATATAGCCATGCATTTCATAATGAAAGAAGGCTGGGTGGACACCCAAGACATATTCCAAATAAGAAATAGAGAGATAAATAAGGAGATAAAAATAAGCAAATGTATTTAATAGTTCAAAAATTACAGACCATGAAGGACTGGATCTTGCTATCCTTTCTTTAGAAGTAGTTTTTTGGTTTTAAAGAAACTGAACAATGTGTGACTACTCAACATGAGTAAGCGTGAGTCTAGGCCTTCATTATATTGATACAAAGTCCCCGGATACATGTTCAAAGTGCAAGTAAATTGAAAATTTTCAAGTAAAGTGTTTTTCAAAAAATGCATGCACTGGCTTTCGGCCCTATGAGATACTAGATACTATAGATAGTATTTACTAAATTTCTATCAATATTATGAATGAGAAAGATGCTTTTGACCTTGAGTTACCTAAGTGACCCAGTCCTGAAATTCAAACTCATGTTATCATCTCTTTGATTTTTAGTCACTGTTCAAAGACTTTGTATGACCAAACATTCAAGGAAGTATCAATCCCTTCATTTCAACAAGCTGCCCAGCATGTCTTTATGGATATTTAAAATAGCTTCAAATGAATAATAATTTTAGTCTTTCACGGGCAAAGCTGTGAAGTAGAAAGGCTACAGCATACCGAGACTGCAGACTCAATCAAAAATTACACTACATATACAGTTCCAAGAGTGGAACAGTCAGAAGGAAAACCAAGGAATTTTTTAAACTTGACTTATAAAGACTAAATGATTTTATGTTGGAACCTGAAATCATTAAAAGTAAAATGTGCTATGGTGAAATGTAACTTTTACATTTTGTAATGTTTGATGGTGTGAAATCACAATTATAAAATCTTATCTGTGTTCAGGGTGCATGTGTGGATTCCATCATAGTAACAGATGGACATGTCTTTGCTGGATTTGGATAAATATTCATTGATATCTCTTCTGTCTCCTTTTTCCACAGAGCAAAAGTCAGAGAAAGGGCAGTAGTGCCAAGTTACTTACCAGTCTACATGTCAAATAGGTATCAATTGCTGATGTATCAGCCTCAGCACTAAAATACTCTGACCATGAAAGACCTTTCATTTTCTGCCTTCATAATATCTTCACTAAGAGTGGCTAAAACAACTTGTCATAGCTGTGAACAATTTACGTCTTGCATCCGTTACTTTTTGGCTAACATTTTACACAAATTTGGGAATAATTTTTGAAAAGCTTAACTGAGTTAGGAAGAAGAATAAATACTTTTGAGAATCCTACCCATTTAGTTTTGTTTGTGATCTGCTGGTAGTGTGTGAATCCCAGAGAGTTCATATCACATAACAGCATTTCTAGTTCCTCATCAAATCATTTAACCTTTATTATGGAGAAGCGTTCCTGAAGGAAGAATGGGATTATTTAGTTTTTCACAAAGAATGAAGAATTACTGGGAAACAGCTATAGCTACACTGAAAATCTAATTTTAAACACATTACGTGCATTGATCTCAGATTTAGAATGAATTTTTCCCTTCTTCAGAAGAGGCTAGAATGGGATTGCTAGACTCTGATTTCAGCCTAATCCACTTCCCACAATGTAATATATATAGATACACACATATATTTTTATATATCTCTATACATGCATATATATATTTAAATATATATTTAAAATATATATTTAAAAATATAGAAAATGTGGGCACACTCCTTCCTTAAGAATACATGAAACTGTTCAGAAATCTGATTAGAAATACAAATATTGGTACTAGAAGCTTTAACCCAGATCCTTAGGGAAGGCAATGAAAAACAAGGCTTATGCTGACTTTTCTGAAACCTTTGTTTCCATTCCACAGTATCACTTCCCTGATTATGGTCTACTGCATAACATTACTTTTGTGTATATAATTCTCAGCAATACCTCTGAACCAGATCATGTGTGTGAGTAAATATGTTGCAGATAAAAACATACTTTTGATCACAATGAACTGTTATTTCCCACAGATGCTTCTTTTTTAATAAACCACAAGCAGGAACAATACACCTTATGTCAAAAATCGCAGATAGATACAAATGATGGACTGATGCAAAAAGCTTTCTTATCATGTTTCCAGTCCCTAAAGACTTCCAGCAATCACTTGATTTTTTTTAAAAGGTAAGGATGTGCCAGCTGATTTAATTAAAAGAAGACTTATATTAGAACCTTATCTATTTTCCCAGCACAACTCAGTGCACCATTTCAGTGAAACCTCTTCCTTTTACATGTACCCTGACATTCTCTTCCTTCTTTTTTACTTTTTTTTCATTATCTCACTTTAGTTTCCTGTGACCTTTGGCAGGCCAAGAAGTGTTTGCATAAAGCACACAGTGTTGGTGTAAAACTCTAAATCATATAGCATCTGAGATTTCCACCTCTGTGGTTTAGGGAAATCTGTGCTATCTGAGACGTGTTGCCTTTGGGCCATAAGGGACTAGCACTAAGAAGCCCCCTTTCACACATTATAGGTATACTCAGTGGGCATAGAGTCATCAGACAATGAAAGAAAGAATGTGATAATCCAGAAATACCAGGAAAGAAAGGTCATGTTCAATCCTCTGTGAGATACCAATCCTTTAGCTTCTGTGTTTATGAGAATGTTGTACTGAAATAAAGCCCCTGAGAGTGAATTTAGAAAGGGGTATTCCCACATTGCTATAAACGGGAACTTTTACTCTCCTTTCTGTTGAGGTATACAGATGAAAAAGGCTATGAACCCCTTTTCCCCTATCATTCCTTTTTTCTCTTCTTGCAAGGGAGTGGTAGCTTTTAAAGATTGAAGTCTTCCACATTTTAAGATTTTCTTCTGTTGTTGCATGCACATAAAGAAATGGAAACTTCTTTTAAGAAAACTTCTTGAGGGGATAAAAGTGAAAGGGTTAAAATGTAAAAACAGGGAACCACAGGAAGACCCTAAGCAGAGCAACACTGAGAGCACCCACTACTACCTGAGGCATGCAAGCAGACAGTGGACACATTGTGCAGCCTGAAGACATCGCAGAACAAGAGAATGGAAATTGGTCCCACCATTACCTGGATTCCCCTCATCAAGCTTCTTTCTCCTGAAGCTACGGATGATCATGAGGAGATCAATGAGGATGTTCCTGACTTGCTGAGGCCTCAGATGGGGAAGGAGAAGTGTGCCCTGAACCTCAACAAGAATTTCTGAGCTCCAGCAACCAGGCTATTCGATGTACATGCATACTAGCGTTTTCCTCCTGTTGCAGAATGTGAGTTATGTGAGTTGCAGAATTGTGAGTATGAGTAAGGGGAGCCCATGAACTGCACCATGAACATGTCCATGTCCACAGCTGTATGGATAATTTTGCAATGTACATCCCCTGTGGTCCTGGAATTAGCTTGGAATATGTGCAGGGTGGGCCAAAAGCATTCCTCACCCTCTTCTAGTGAGGTAATGGTAACCTGATAGTTGGAGTTTCTGCTATCTTGTATCAGGGTAGGACATGAGAGAACAGAAACAGAACAGGAGCAAATACTGATTTTTTCTGAGGCATAGCTTGAGGTGATCAAAGTAGACTCTGCTACTCAGATCTGGGCTGGAGGTGGATGAAAAGGAAAAGGGAGCAGGGAAAAATTGCAGACATGAAAGACGGGGAGCAACTGGTTGAGGGGGGAGGGAGAATTGACCTGCTGAAATGAGAAAAATATGCAAAAAGGAGTGGGAGAGTAGCTGTGCGAAAGTAAGCACATGTACAGGAGCCAAAGGAAAGAAAGAAAGGCACTGTGGTAGAGAAGTAGGACATCAGTAAGGTATGGAAAGGGTCTTCGTCCTTCATGGGGAAAGTGGAGTATAGCAGTGTGTGCAAAGATAGGAGTCATCTCTTCAGTCAGTGTCTGGGTCACACTGGTAACACTGGGTGAGCGGAGCTGTGACCAGCAGGGTACTGGGGTCTTTCTGCATAGAGTCTTCTGTGGAAGGCTGCAGTTCAGGTGTTGAGGGTGATGATAGCAGTGCAGGTTTTGGGGGCAGTGGGAATGATGGCGTCAGTTCCAGCAGTGGAGGTGAAGCTGATGTTGCTGTGCTGGTACTGGTTCTGCTGCTGGGGGAACGGAATATAGGGTGAAGAGAAAGAGCTGCAGAAGGAAACGCACCGGCTGCTTCAATCAGCAGTGCCAAGATGGTGCAGGGCTGGTCCTTCTCTCTCAGCTGGCCACTCTGGAGGAGAACACAGGGAGACGGAGCACTGCTCTGACCCTTGCAGGTGCTCTCTCACAGGGAAACAGCCACTCAACTGATTTTTCTTTCCACAATGTTTGAAGTAAGAGTCCAGTTTACCTCCTGTTTTTACAACTGCCTTGGAGTTAACTAGTCATCCCTTCTTTAAGAAATCATAGGAGAAATGAGAAGTCTATAGCTGGTGAATGAACCTATGATAGTGACAAGACTGTGCTAAGTGGTTAATGGTTCCATGGTTGTCCCCTGGGAATTTGGGTGATTCTGACCTTTGCTGTATGACTCTCTTCACATTTTAAAACACAGGTGTGTGAAGTAGCCACTCCAACGACCATGTAACATAAGAAATATGGAGGAAGGTTGCTGAGAGCTCTTTTCACATGGCTCTATGTAGGAGTGTTTTATCTGGGTCTTCCACACTAGAGCTCTTCTTTCTAGACTGGAGGATATCTCCTCAGTTTAATACAGAGAAAATTGTTTATTATTTTCAGTGACTAGACTTGTCATTTTAGGAATTGTCAGGATAACTCAATTTCTCTGGGTTATTGTGTTTTTTTCAGATGCTTTTTGGCAGTAGAAATGTTTAGATTTGAAGACATAAGCCCTAGGTAAAGAAATGCTTTTAGTCTGAGATGTGTTGAGATGTTAGGATGTCACAGAGTAAAACTGAGAAATCATAAAGAAGGCGGTTTGTTAGAGAGTTATATTTGACCTGCAGCTAAAATGCAAACATTTTGATCTGGATAGAGAGAAAAACATACATGAGAAGAGAGACTCAGAGAAAATGAGTCAATAGTTTCTCTGCCGGCTTGAGTGGGGCCTTTTCGACATTACATAGTGCCCACTGACTTGAGTGTAAGTTTTGCTTGATTTGATGGATCTTTCACATTTCTGGCTCACTTAATACTTAAGCTAAATCATAACTTCTAGAAAAAGAAAATAATTGTCAAGAATGTGTAAAAACCTCATGAGTGATATCAGACTTCTGCATATTTTTTGGAGATTAAGAAAATGACTATTTCTGTATAACTCATCATTTCTTTATATTCTATTAGAATACAAAGAGTTTCAGTATTTGATTTCATAAAAATGTCTTTCAATTTGAAATGAAAATATTTCTGTAAAAAATAATTGTATAGAAAATGAGGGATGGCCTAATATTATGGTCAATGTATCTCATAAAAATGTTCTAAAAAGTGTGCTATGTATTCACAGCCGTCAGTTATTTTAATCTTTGTTTTCTGATATTTTACAGTCACTTTCCAGCACATAAATGTCCCTTAATGCAAGACACCTGGATGGCATGTATAACTTGGTGTGTTGGTTACATCTATCTCAAGTTCAACAAACAGGAACATGTCTGAAAGTTCTTGTTGAGTAGCATCAGGTCCATTGCTTGATTGCTTTGCATAGTAGTTAATTCCGATTAAACTTTAATGCGATAAAGTATAAGAACCCCTAATAATGAGGAGGTGAAATCTACATTGATCTTTTCTAATCACATGATGCATGCAAAAGGGTTTAAGCAAAGTGCAAGGTTCTCGAATTCTGCATGTAGAGTTAATTTATTTAGTAAGCTAAATACAATTTCTTCTAAAACATCAGGATGGCCATTCACATTGTTATTGCAGTGTGACGTTAGAGGAATTAGTTTGCCTTTCATAAGAAGTGCTAGCTGAAGATGGTTGGTGCTCATATAATATAAGGTTCAATGAAGAAACATCGTATGTACTCAGAGATATTAAGCCAAGGCAGTGATTCATAATGGCTGACTTTGCCTTAATGAATAACATGGGCAATAGATTTTCACCCTTTCTTTTCTTCTTCAATCCCATCACTTCTTGTTCAGTTACATCATACCCTATAGAAAAATGTTTGATCTTGATTTACAAGGTAAAGCAAACATTCTGTGCCTGTTTTCTTCTGGATTTTTAATACTGCTAGAACAGTATAAAATATCCAGGAGAGAAAGTTTGTAGTAATTTTAGTAAATTCAGCAGTTCCAGGGCATTCAGTCACAAGCACTAGGATATGATAGCTTACGCTGTTAAGCTACTGAAGAAGTCCCTGGCCTTGTTTTGGCAACTAGCCCTCTCTGAAACAATGCAGTTCCAGAAGTTAGCATAGTCCAGGCACCAGCCCCAGCTGGCAGTGAGGTTTAAGCCTGTTGTGCTACAGGAAAAGAGATTTAATAGTATGGACTTCAGTTGTTCTGTGATGAATGTCCCTAAATATGATCTTGCCAAATGCAGAGCACCAGAGTCCAAACACAGTACGGTGTTTTGTGCATTTGAGCTCTCTTACATAATTCTCCCTTAATCAGAGCACTTCATATTCCTTTTAGTGGAGGATCCTTTGAAAATAAAAGAAAGTAGCAGGACTTCTATATCTTTCATTTAGGGCTCTGGTTATGTGTGGGAACTGGAAATAATTGTGGGATGCTTGATGGACCAGATCTACTTCCCCTGAGCTGCCATCAGGGAAAATTGTGCTTACTCACAACTACCTGTACACAGATTTAAACTACAGGTCTTCAAGAACATGAAGTTATTTCTTTTGTTAGAAAACCTTGTCTACAATGCAAAATATTGCTCAAATGCTACAGACCCTAGGCTCAGGTCTAAACTTAAATGAGAACTAAATGCATGCTTAGGAAAGAAAGAACATGCTTAAAATTAAATATGTGAATAAGTGTTTAGATTAGGGCCTTGGTGTTTGACTGGAAAAATTAACAAAATACATTAAAAGAGTCTAAAATATATGAAAGGTAAAGTAAGACAAAGGACACCGAGTGGCAAAGAGGAACTGCTGACTTGTAAAATATATAAACTGCTACCTAATAATAATAAATATCATCTTGACAAGGGTTGTGTCTGTGAGCTTTCTGAAGCAGTAAATCTTTGGGAGAGATGTGTCTGAACACAGAGCAGAGCAGTCTATGGACAAGGGACAGAATGAAAGTGGGAAAAGGGACAGATAAAGATACTAGAAAATAAAGTTATAAACATACAACACTTCCCTTCCCTTCCCAAGTAGATTTTTGAAAAACAGAAAAAAGACCAAAATTACCTAGAATATCAACCTGATATGCATATAGCAATTGCCTATAGCAATTGCTTTCTGAAAAGTCAGTGGCAAACTGGATACACTAAGAGATGGGAGAAAACCCTGGAATTGTAGCTTTCCCCATTACAATCAGGGAAGTACTATCAAAAAGTGATGGTAACTGCCACCCCGTCTCATACTGTGGCCATAGCTATACAACTTTCTAGTGGGCCTTTGAGGCCTTCAGAGTTTCCTCTGCAAAAAGAAATCACGTAAAGGCACAGATTTGTCACTTTGTGGTCTGTGTGCCTCTTTTTCTCTGTTTCTTTGCCTCTGCACTCTCTGCCTCGTACAAAAAAGAGTGCTATGGGTAAGGAAACAAAATAGCTGAGCTTTTCTCTACATTGCTGTCTTTCCTGGTGCATCCTTGGGCTGTGCTGCAGGAGGCCAGCTGGTACCGGGAGGAGTCGGCCAGCGTCGAGCAGCCCCTCCTGTGGTCTGAGATCACTGCCACCTTCTGCACCACCCTGGTCGCCCTGGTGCAGGGTTTTTTTTTCCAGGAGTAAAATCTGTGGGTCAAATTCCGCCATTTCCCACATAGGTTTGAAGTCAGACTCCACAGGGCAACTTTGCCTTTGAACCAATTTAAACGAGACCAAAACTGAGGCCAAAATATACTGTTACTATGCAAGGAGCAGTCACAGGGGAAAAGAATTGTTGCTGACAAAAATCACATGAAGCAAAAGTTTCTCTTAAATTTTATGGGCTCTCTGTGAAATCATGCTGTTTTCTTTCAGAGTGTTGAAAGCAATGAAATACCATAATGCTTAGCAGCAGAAGGGGACATTTCCTGGTGTATTTAAATTCGGCAATTAATTAGCTGTGGGTTACTTTTTTGTCCAAGGTGCTTACACATATCAAACACTGGGCCTGATCCTGAAGGCCTTTTCAGGCCAGGTTCTGCTTTCGTATTGATTTTCATGGAATGCTTGTACAAAGATAGGAAATAATAAGAAAGTTCCCTTTATTACATATTCTCACTGGTGGAAAAAAATATTCCTGGAACCAAATTAATTTTGCCTCTGTGAGAATTTGAAAGCATGTCTTATCATGTGCAGCCATCACTACGAACCACCCAAGGTGATCTGTTTGCTCACATTTCTTTTGATTGCTTATTCATCAGTTTACTAGAGAACCTGCTACTAGATAGCTCATGAGAGCATGCCTGTACTGAGTAACATGCCACAGAGACAGCGAGCTGGCCTCTGAAGCACTCCTGTGAATATTGAAACTCTGAGCACGGCAGTAATTCTGGGCTGATTCACCCTGCTTTCTGGCTGGGAGAATTAAGGCATCCCTGAGTGCCCCTCTGCTTCATACAGATAATTTTCAGTGGCTACTCTACTTCTTTTAAAGCACTGAGTAGCTTCATGTTATGTTGTGGTTTTCAATATAGCAAAATAGATATGTGAACCAATAGATACAGCTAAGTATAACAATGTCCAAAGGCCATAGGAAACAACTCTAAGAAGTGCTGAACAGCCCCTTTTCAGCCTCAGTAGCAATATAGGATGCCCTCAGCTTCGCAGACCTCTTTGAAGCCTAGTTCACTAAGGTCTTTTCATTGACTGTAACAAAAGCTAGATCAATCTCTCCATTATTTACCAAAACAAGTCTTTCTTTGCTTGATAACATGTGGGCTGCTAGCTGAAAATTCATTACTAAAGTTTACCTAGGCGCAACAGAAATGTGGTTTTGCTTAACTGTTCTCTAGAGGACACCCCTCCTTTCTTCTCCTTTCCCCATGTCCTTTATATTTCCTTTGGCAACAGCTGAAAATTGCACTTCAAAATGTTATCATAGTTTAAAAGTTGATTAAAGTAAACAGACCTTTAAATGATGCTACTTACTGAATCCATTAATATTAGGTAAGGGGAAAGGTCAAAAGTCCCTTTAAATGGCAAATGTATAAATATGTTTTAAGCCTCTGTAAGATAAAGCATATTGATATGCATCTTATTATGCAGTTTGTCAGTTGCTGCAGGGTTTTTTTTAATATACATTTTTTTAAGTACCTGGCCCATAAATATTAAAGCATGTCTCTCCTTAAAGCAAAAAAAAAAGGAAAAGTGCAATCTGGATGCTAGGACAACTAGAAAGAAGCAATAAATAATTGCTGTAATGACATGCTAATTAAAATTTTGCTTGTAACTCATGTAAGTGTTTGAAGCCCAGCAAATTTCTCTTTTCATTTGTGAAGTGTGAAGGTAAATTGCCCAGTGACAGTGGGACATCGCTAACAAGTACAAATTGAATAACATGCTATCTTGCTCTATTAGTCCTGACTAGCATGTCTGAATTAGATATTCAGCACATTCCCCATTGTAGGCCTGATTGATAAATGCTAAGGAGAATTTGTCAAAACAACAGGGGCTACACCCAGTGGGACATCAATATGCTCCATTTAGTCACCCACCCGGCACTTCCTACATAGGATTGTCACATAAAATTAAGACTAGCCGCTAACCAGCCATCAAGCTTGCAGCAGACATCAGGCAGCCTGTGTTCTGTATGCATATTAGTCACATGCTTAACAATTTGGGCTGTCATGACTGAAGCAAGCGGTGACCTCTGGAGCAGAGGTTGAATTTTGCAACTACACTGAGACATCACGCTCAGCTGTTCAAGATTTTAGGCCATTTCCTGCCTGATCTGTGCACAGATGCACTGCCCTAAGCTATAATCTGTGGCCTAGTCCAAATGACAAATGGCACAGTGTAGATTATTGCATTACATATTAAGTACTACAAGTCTGTAAATTATAAGTAAACTACTGTTCAGCCGGAATGTCTCCTCCAGCTTTTATTTTTAGAATACTTTCCTTCATAAAGTTTCTCCTGTACAGGACAAATAAATATTTGGAAAAAAGAACATGTCAAAGTCTTAAGACTGAAACGTACTGTTTTCCCTGCAATTAGCTGCTTGAATATGAAACAGTTTTGTTACAGCCACAATTCAGTAAGTCATTGTTGGACTTGCTTCTTCACCACCCCTCACTTTTTCAATGAGAATTATTAGCAAATTAAGGTTTTCTGTGTGCTTAAAATGCTGAACTATTTATGCCTGATAAATATTTGAGGCTAGTATTGTTGGCCACTTTATATGGTTCATTCAGTATGAATTAGCTGTACAATATGCAACACTAATAAAAATGAATAAGAAATCCAAACAGCATCAGTTTGGAGGGCTTTAATTTGTAGTTCTGTTATGTTTAGTCTCTGTTTATGGACTGAAGTCCTTATTTACATTTGGAACAGCTGTAAAAGGTATAAAAAAGCAAGCTGGATGGAAAATTATTCATTCTCTTTCTTATTACTGAACTGTAATATTTCAGTGGGATAAACAGGATTTGTTGGTAGAATGTGATTGTGTGCTTCCATGTTAAGCTGGGATTCCAATATGTCAATTATCTAATAGCAGCAGCCAAATTCCTGATGTGATGAAAGAAAGAAGAAAACTGATGCCAAAGTATGTGTAAGGAAATGTCAGTACCGTATTAATATATCCATACAACTGTCCTATGACTTCCTTTAACTCACAATCAGAGATGGTTAAAGCAGGGTTTGTCTCTCTCATTTCTCTTCACATTGACTGACACCAATAGAAAAAGTCACTTTTGTTAAAACAGGAGAAGAATTAGTACCCAAGTTGTTCACATCTTTGCTGTACCAGCCTTTGATGTACAGGCCACAAAGGGAAGGATCAAGGTTTGATATGCAGCTGTTCTGGTTGTATAATCAAACATCAACACTGCATTTTTATTGGCAATGAAGCTGCTGGTCCGGCTGTTCATGAGTAGAGAAGTAACCGCTGGAGGACCCTGTGCTGTGTGGCAAGGGTGCATGCTAGGAGACTCCTAGGAAGTGACTTCAACTTTGCTCCAGAGATGGCAACTGCTTTGAGGAGCTCAAGTAGACACCTCACAGCACCAAGTACAGATCCAAGGGTGGCACTTGGGAAAAACTCTCCTGTGCACTGAACTGCTAACATAGTTGTGCCTCAGGTTGCCCAAAATTGAAACTGAACTAAACGTGAGCTTTCAAGAGATTTTAGTAATTCTTATTTTTATTATGTGACAAACATTTAAAAGTCTGGTACCCCCTCTCCTATTGTGATTTATAGTTTCAAAAGTAAGAACATGCTCCTACATCTTTCTGGTCTTTAGGCTAGCACCTTGCTGCATTGTCATACTGTCACTTGGGATATAACATAAAGAATTTTATTGCGTTTTCTAGGCTGACCACATCATGTCTTGAATATCAAATTTGAAATACATACCGAGTAATTCAGCTTAAACTAAATAAGTAGGTGGGATTAGGGCCCTTGAGGTTGATAACTTGATAGCATGTTGTCTCCTGTTTCTCAGTGTAATAGTTTAGACGCTGGCCAGTCTTCATGACCTTACAAGCCTCTTTGCAAAGTCTTAGCAATAACTTGGCTATTTGCTATCTCGATGTCCATCTTCATGCCATTTTGGAAGCTCTTCATTTTAGATAAAAATTGGTGTCAGATAAATACTCTTTTATAGCTCCATATAACAGGAAAAAAATGAAAGATGTTCCAGAAATGTTTAACAGAGTCATGAGGTGTGGTTTGACTTTGGTTCATCTAACTAATGGTAGAAGATACCAAGAAGACAAAGCTCATTTAGATACTTTTCTCAAGGACTTCTTCATACAATGCTGGTACATAAGAATAGGTGGAAATGAGATAAATACTCAATATACAATATACACAGGAAATATTCATTTCAACTAACACTGTATTAAAAGTATTGGCTCCACTTTGTGTCACCTGACCGTTTTCATTTCTGTGGACATCAATTTTTCAGTGGAGTATTTAGCTCCAGTATGTAAATTTTCCCTTGCCTTCATGTAGTGATAAGATATACAAAAGCACAGTTTAATGCAAGTTCTCTCTCTTCTCTTTCTCATTCTGTTGTTGGACTCAAAATGGAAGATAAGTAGAGAAAGAAGGGAATAGAAATAGTTTTAGGATAGATGTGAGATCCAGACTAGGAAAGGACTAGGAAATGCTAGTATAAATCTAGAGTAATTAACTAGAATTAATTGCATTAATTCCAAAGGGGTTCTTTGAGACTTAAACTATTGTAAGGACAGGGCCTACCTCACCTTGTTAGAAAGTGCCTTTTTTGTTTGTTCTTCTGGTGCTAATCTTTTATTAGAAGGCAGAATGATCCTTTAACGTACACCAAATGTTCAGACAATCAGTTATATTCAAGTTAAGTTGTAGGAATTTGCCTCTAAAGAACACAGTTTTGGCCTGCTCCTCCTGATAAACCCACAATTCAAATGTTATCTAATCTAAGTGAATTAGTAAGTGAGTTCTCCAGTGATACTGGACACTATACAGTGGAGGTGATGGTAGATAACCTCTCAGGCTCACATTTAGCTAATGAACTGAAAAACTCTACACTCTGTGAAAATGTGATTTGTAAAACTTCTGAAAACTAGTGATTCAAACACATTTAAGAGTAATCCATGTTATAGTGGCATACCAACTGATTATCTGGTTAAGACTGATTTACAGTTTTGTGTCAGACCCATATACAGATCAAAAAAACTGAACTTGTCCTCTCTAGTATGAGAATTCCACAGGGAAAAAAAAGGGATCTGAAAAAGTTTTTTTCTAAAATATGCAAGAACCTGCTTATGTTTGTTGGTGAAGAGGGAAAGAAAATGTATGGGAAGTGAGTGACACAAACGGGTGGTAAGAATGAATGACAGAGTGTCTGAAGCAAAGAGAGAAGGGACTGTAAGCATGTAAAGTGACCAGGAAAGAAGGAGGACCAGGAATTTATTCTGGGAAATAAAAATCATGATTGTGAGTAGAAGCTGAGGCGGTGATGTTCAGGAAAGCCTGAACTAGCCTTTTCTAGTAGGGTCCAGTTCAGCAAACTCTGTTATTTCAATTCATATGAAGTGTAGTTAACAATGAATAAGGTTTGGGTTCAAATTATAAATCAAGTCTGTAGTGTAGGCAATAATAATTCAAAGAAAATGTTACTCCTTGAGTTATGTACCTGGCTGTTGAGTGATAGGAGGAAACAAAATTAGGAGGAAACCTCCAACTGAAGCCTAATTAAACTTACCATCTTCCACCAATAATGATGGAAACATACATGACATGCTTCATATACAACACCACATGTATGCATACAGTAGGTGATGTATACATAAATATGATCTGTAATGAACAATGTGCATTTCTTTCTGTAGATTATGTGGGCTTTAAAATATGAAATGGATATCTCATGGCAATATAATAAGAAGCTGAATTAGAAGAGAATGAGAATTTCTATAGACTATTAGAAGAAAAAAGTCATATTAGCCAATTCATGTAACTATTTACTCAGTGAAAGCAAGCAAATAAAAGCAAGTGTTGTTTCATGGAGGTGACATCCTTACAACGGGCCAGATAGTAGGTTCATTTTTCAGCTTCTGATTGGTGAGTTTCACTCTTGAAGAAGGTTAGGAATTAAAGCATTTTTGTTTTATTTGCCACTCCCAACTCACCACAGTTTTACAATGACTTTTTGTATCATATGGATTTTCATAGGAAACGTATCAATCTAAAAATAGGCTTATTGAATTACACATATGCATTCAGTTTTATGCTGAAAAGCACACAAAGCAAAAATTCGTTTTTGCCCAGCCCTACTGACAAAAACTTACTCAAGCGATTTCACCCCACAGGAAGGCTAAAGCTACTCCACAACAATCACAGCTCCACTGAAAACAGCAGCCTGCTCCCATTGCCTAGGGCAAGGTACGGATGATGGATAGTGTAACAGATGAATCTTCTCCTCATCTCCATTCTAATCTCACCCTACTAATTGTCATCAATATCATCAGTGTCACCAGACTAAGCTGCTGCTTCAAGTCTGCGAGCTCCCCCAGAAGCACTGGCCCCGCTGCTCCTCTTGGGGTTTGCCCCTTTGCGTGTGCAATCTGTAGCAGTACTTAGCGCTGGCCCCTGCTGTCTCGGTGCAGGTAACAGATGATGGATATGGATTCTGGGTCTGGAGTGTGGGCTCTAATGGGTGGGGTGGTGCTACTGAGGCACAAGCTGCAGCATAGTGGGAAAGGCTGTTGCAGCTGATGTAGCGTGAAATGAATGCAGTAAATAAGTGATGAATAATGTCCTAATACTGTTTTATGTTTGCAATTTCCTATGTACACTACAAGATCATTATGACTGTGTAAGTCAAAACCCCCAAAACTTTGGAAATGCAAGAACTGAGGCAATTCTGAAATCTGAACACAAGCCCTTGCATGATATAGATGTTCATTATGGTATCACAACTGTTTTCCGCAAAACATGCACTCCATACAGCTCCAGGATAGACAGGAGTCCTTTTCTATAGCATCAGAATTATCCTCATTATTCAGTGTATAATTCAGTGTATTATTTACTGTTCCATATGCAGCTAATTCAGATCACAAGATTGTTAATTTCTTCTCATATTTCTCTTTAATGATCAGACTTTAGCATTCACAATATCTTCCTCTTCTAGGCTGCCCTGCCACCTGAAGAAATGGCATTTCCTCAGCAATCCTCCTTGCACTCTCTGACGTGCCCCTGTACTCACCGCTCTGTGGCTTGAATGTCAATAGAGAGCAGGAAGAACATGGACACAAGTTTACCATTCACGCAGCACCGCATCACTCCTAATGTTTATTCCAGCCAGGCTTAACTGGCATCTCTACAGGTCACCTCTCCAGTTAGCCTGAGTTAGGCAGCTGCCACTTGGACCTTAAAATGGTAACAAAACTGATGAGTGCAAATTCGGCCAGTTCTGAACCAAAGCAAGTGTCAAAATCAAAATATTTGCAAACTAAAAGAGTCTTAGCAGAACAATTATTTGGATAGAGATTTCAATTGTACTCAGTTAAGAAGACAACACTAATCTGTAGTTGAGAAAGTGAAGATGTAGAGTCAAGATCTACCTTAGGATAGCAAGGTACTGCCTCACGCTGAAGGAGGTTGGAAAGAGAAAGCCAGAAAAGAGGTGTTCAGCCTCTAAGCATGCCTGTGAAATGAAGATAGAGAGGCAGAGTGGAGAGAAAGAAGCTGGTAGCTACGGGTGCAACAGGCCTCTCCTACCTAAGGGAGGTGGGTCTGCGCAGAGTGTGAATAAGTGTGGGCTGAAGGTCCTCAGCTGGGGAACAATGGCCCGATAAGGAAGGGGTAGATTGAAAGAAGGGAGAGAGAATGGCTGGGGCTGGGGCTGGGGCTGGGGCTGGGGCTGGGGATGTGGGAGGGGAAAGCTGGTAGTTCCAGCTGGAGGGTGTGATGAATTCTGGTGGTGAATTTAATTTCAGAAGTTTGGTGTTAGAAGAGATAAAATGCCACAGGATGTTAATGGTCCCTGGGGGAAAAAAGAATAAATGACCTGTGAATTAGTGGATTTATTGGTAAGAAATATTTCATCTGCCATTGATAGAAACACAGGCTGGTTTGTTCCATAGAAGGGTTAAAATTTACATCACTACTGGAGATCTGTTTAGGAGTGTGTGCGGGTTAAATACACTGAATCCTCATCCCATACACAGTAAGGCAGCTACAAGTCAAACATAATGACAGTGCTGATTAATTAGGTACTCCTACCCCCAGCACTTGAGAGTGATTTATTGAGACACATCTCTAACCTGATCCATTGTGCTGACTGGATTAATGGAGTGAGCTAGAGAAATTCACTGGCAATGCTAGATACAGAGCAGGAAAGCATTAACCCTTGGAGCTTTCTTATCTAGCCTATTGACAGAATATTAATTATGACAAAACATACATGTCTCACCTAATTATCTTTTGATAGCTAAGCATATATTTTTATTCATGCATGATGAAGATACTGGAGTGAAAATCATTTGCACATAAACATTTTAGAAAAATATGGAGATAACGCTGAATTTACAGGGTCCACTGTAAACAGGAGACTATAAATGTCTTCCTTTAATTCTTGACCATTTACTTTAGACTATTAGAACAATTGATGGAGCAAGGAAAAGAAGTTATTTTCTAATATAAATTGAGGCATCATTAGATTGCATATATACAAACACTCATGATGCATTATAAATGCTGTGTTTTTCCTGGACCTGTCTCTAGCAGGCTTATCTTCCCAAACTCGGGCCATTTCTGAAGTCATGTAATTAAACAACATTCACTAAATTACACTCATATCCCAGGTTACTGGGTTACTCAGAACTTGAGACATACACACTAGGCAATTGTACTTTTGCAATGCACAAGCTGCTTTTAATAGGTAACCTAGCCAGGTATTTGAGACTAAGCAGGTGCATCCCACAAGGTGGGAATTGCTAGCACCTTCTCCAGACAGCCTTCGGTGGCTTGAGAGGTTTCAGCTGCTTCTTTCTGGTGGAGTAGGAGCACAGTATCTTGCATAAGGAATTTCTGCTTCCACCAGTGAACAGCGGTGTGAGTGAGGTTCATTTGCCTAGTATTGCATGTGCTATGTCACATTTGCAAGATGATATTCCCCAATCATTGCAAGTAAATGGGAATGACTACTATTTCACTGGACATTTCACAAAACTGGAGGATAGTTTTGTTTGAAAAACAGGTAGGCAGGAATAAGGAAGAGAGAAATTCACTGAAAGTTGAAAACATCTTGTTTCAAGATTTTCAAAATGAAACATTTCTGGTTTTCTGTTCAGATTTGACAGACAGAAGGAAAGAAAATTCAATAAAATATTTCATTTGTGCCAAATAAATAGGTAAAAAGCAAATATTTTAAAGCTTCAGATTCAAGGGTTTTAATTAAATTAAGGAAAAGAAAAGTGAAGTCAAAACATTCTATTTAGCACTACCTGAATGGAAATTATGTTCACTTAATCCAGAAAGCAACTATTTGCATAGCTCTCATCACTGCATTTATAAATTCTGTCTGAGCTACATCTAGATTTTGAGGTAGTTATGCTGTAATATTGTGGTTTGCAGTCCTGGTTCCCCATTCCTGTTGGGGGGCCCGTGTGGATTACAGTGCGGATCCCTTCTGGCTTTGCGCGCTGGGCTTTGCAGCGGTAGAAGCCCAGGTGCTGCCCCTGCATAGAACGAGGACATGGTGAGCGTCCAAACCTGACAATCGGGAAGTTCAGACATAGACAGGACTGAGCGTATGCATTGGTACTAGTCATTTCATCCACAGACAAACACACAGAAATGGCAAATATATATGTATGAGTTTATACTGCATTGTGTGCCCTGGTCGAACCTACGCTTATAAGACCTGTTAGAAAGGGACAATTTGCAGTAAGGGCTTGCAGCCCTTACTATGTGGTTTTGTCCATACTAGCTCTGCAGCTGCATGAGATAGCTGCTAAGATTATTCAAGGTATATTCTAGGATTCCTCCTGTATCATTAACATGAACAAGAAACTGGATAATGGTACACAGAGAGTAACGTATCTGTCCTTTCAGGGCCCCTTTGTAGGGCCATTCTCAGCCTTCCAACACCCCTAGCAGAAACACTTCCAGTTACATCTGTTCCAGTTACACCATAAAGACATAGATCAGCACTATAAGGTTAGTTAGCTCTGCTTGTGACTAAACTGTTATTGTGGAGGGATATAATGGGATTGTCTGTGAAACCATTGTCTCCTCCCATCCCCTCCTGTCCTGCTCCTCCTACCTTCTTTCATTATTTCAAGGGTCCACAATGCAACCACCTTCTCTCAGAAGGATAAACTAGTCCCTTCTGAAGTTTTCTTTTTTTTTTCCCTCCCTGAAGTCAGATTTGTAATGCAGGTAGATTGTTTAAATATAATTTGGTTATTTCTACTGCACACAACATGCATTTTTGTGAAAACAATGTAGACATGTTCCAGATGATCATCCCAGATGATCTTGCTGTTTATAATATCACATAACAAGTCACATTTGACCATAGGCCTTTTTCCATATAGCTTGAAGTTTGCCTCCCCAGGAATCTGATACTATCAATACAATCAAGGAGAGTAGAAGTCCATCTAAAAACTTAAAACTGTTTATTGTTTTCTGAGCAAGGGAGAAATTAAATGATCCATTCCTCCTTTTGTTTTCTGTGTATAAACATTTTACATTAGGGCGGGGACACAGTGTGTTAGCTAATGTTTTTGTTTTGTATTTTTTTCCTTTCTACACAGACCTACAGGCATGCAGCCCAAGGACACACTATGATCAGAATTTTAGATTTAAATTATCTCGTAGAAACGCAGGACATGACAGATGAAGGCCAGTTAAAAGTGACCAGAACCTCATGAACACTGATTCTACTGTTTCACCCTTGGAAAACAATAGAAGATAGAAGAAAACCTTTCCAGACTAGGAAATCTCCATTGTCTCTTGGTGACTGAACTGTCTGTCAGGCAGTAGAAGGGGCCTGGGAGCTACAGAAGCAGTCACTACAATTTTGTCTTGCCCAGTGCATCCTGGATTTCTCTTAATGTAAAATTCTTAAAACATTTAGTAATCAGGAGTGAGGGTAAAGCTGGACTTGCAATAAGAAGTGCTTAAAGGAAGATGCAAAGGTTTGCTAACAAAACTGATTTATCTCCTTTTGTGTCACACTCTGTGCTCTGGACAGCATGGCAATAATGGGCAGTTTTAGGAGACCAAGTGTCAGGGCATTTTCTCATTTAAAATAGTCACTGGGATTTACAATCTATCTGCCTGAGACACAGCTGTAGTATAAGTAATTATATCAGTCTACCCGTATGACACAGCTACAGGGAGGGCAGAACATGGGAAAACATATGCTGGTTTTAGACATCCCAGGAAAGATTCAGGTTAAACATTAGAGACTGGAGCAGGGAAACAGCTAAATAACCTCTCAGGGTCCCTAATTTTTCCTTGATTTTATGAATATTGCTTAACCTTGCTGATTTTGGTTTGATTTTTTTTCCCACAGTAATATGTAGATTTTTAAACAAAAAAAAGGAGAGAAAGAGCTGAAAATTGCTTGTTTAAATTATTTTCTATGCTCAAAATCAATCTTGAATTATTCATAATAGGAATGGGGAAGGAAGAAAAGTAGGAGACTGAAAAATGGCGTTGTTCAAGCTGTGTCATTGTGTGTAATATCCTCTGCAACAATAATGCCAAAGGTAGGTATAATGCTGGCAGGAATGCTACAAGCAGAAGAGTTCCTTGTGTATTTCTTATACTCTTTCCCTAAGCACTGTTACAAGTCAGAGCTAGGTCAAACACAGGTCTGCCCTAGGAGAGCAATACTAACTGTTTGCAATAAAAATTATTGCAGGATACTTATGGACTTATAATATATATGTGTGTGTATACATATAAATATAATATATATATATATATGCAGGTATACTATAGATAGCATAGAATGCATACATATTTAAATAGGACAGGATAGGATACCTTGAGAATGTTTCACACTGGAAAAATTCAATCTGCAAGATAAAACTCTAGTAACTGTTTCTGCAGATTGCAGACCCCTTTCAAGTTATGCACCTTGCTACCAGTTTTACCCATGGACCATCCTCCTTCTCCATCCCCCTATGGCCCTAGGATATTTTCTAGCCTGCACAGACATGTAGTGCATATCCAGTTCAAGTCTATCTTTGGATTTCTTCTTGAAACTCCATCTCCACTGGTGCATCCTCCCTCTCTCTGGTTGCCACTTTTGGGAGCAAGGGACTCCCAAATTTTATGTGCCAAATTTTGTGATGTGGTGTATATGACACAGCATATAGGGCAGACTGTGCCCTCATGGAGCAGTAGCTGGAGACCAAGAAGTACATGCGAAGCATTTCAAGTGGGACTAGAAGCCCATGTTAGGCAACGGATTCTTTACTTCTTTAATTTGGGACTTGAATCACGAACATTTAATTTGGCTTTGTGCACCAAACAAAAAAGCTAGCTTGTTGGAGATCAGTGGAATATAAACCCAGAACTAATGACATTTTGCATGGAGAGATCATTTGCATGGAATGAAAAGCCATTTTCTGTAACTCTGGCCTGGTATTACCTGTATCTACAAACGCTGACCTCTCAGCTGACTTTCTGTATTTCTGGCACTATATAAATAACAATTCCATGTATCAGTTTTGTTTCCTCCCTGGAAACATGGCTACATCCTATCAAAAAATTCAAGCAGTGGGTAGATCATTCTTATCAGTTAGTATCATGCTTAGGTTTAAGCACATACTGGAATTTGGTGTATTCTAAGTGCTTGTGTTCTCCTGAATTAAAAGGGATTTGAGTCCTTATGTTTTTTCTTGATCTCTTTTTGCGATTTAATTAATCAAGATGCAAAATCTTTATTCATTCTATTAAACACATATATTTTAAGGCAAAAATGAACCACTAGAACATATAGTGCAACCTGCTTTATAATAAACCTCAGAACTCCCTCAAATGTGCCGATGCAAGGTAAAACATACTATATAAACTACTGGAATAAAAGAAGTAAAGCACTTAAGCAGCTGAGGAAGCAGAATCTCATTGTAACGTGATACATTAGGGCAATATGATATTGATATAAAATACAAACCATATATGAAGCTCTTTACTCAAGTAGCAAGGCATTTTCAAACCGTGGATAGTAATAATTCCTGACTAAATGGAATCTCTTTGCACTTTTTAAGCATTAGGAAAGAACAGAGAATGATGTAGCCTAAAAGACTTCAGTGAAGAGATTTCCTCCCAGATGCCACTGCATCTTGCTTTGGGGATCAACAAATTCCCAACTGGTGCAGTATTATTTGATGATCACTTCTCTTTTCTGCAGATTATTATAGTGTCCTCTGTATGCATTGTTAGAGGATGAGATCAGCTTCCAGTTGTGCAATTAGGAATGTGAATAACATCTGTCACATTTGGTTTGTTCACTCATATGAACACCCGAGGGAGTGAAATACATAGAGGATTGCTTTGTTTTAAGGGGCAAGGTAGCATATTTTATTATTTTAGCATTTCAATAGCCAGGCATTTCAATAGCTATGTTTATATTAGAGAAGGCAGGTTGAATAAACATACCTTGCACTTGAGGAGAAAATAATACAGCTTATGAGATCCTCTGTCCTTGTAGGCTTTTGTTCCTCAAACTCAGAGCAGTCTCCACAACTCTACCAGTATAAATGAGAAACTTTTTGGACGGGTAGGCAATTTGTCCCAGTGCCAGTACCACCTGTTTTTTCTGCAGTGCTGTAAAAGCCTTGTGGAGGTAATTCAAACTTGCATAGAGAGTTAGAAATGAGAGCGCTAATGAGTGGAGGTTATAAACAACAATTTCAGAACTATTAGTAATATTGGCACTCTCTGCCCTTTTCACAGAATCCGTGGACGGGTTCACTGAAGGATGTAGAGAGGTCGCATCCCATCAGGACCCACAGAATTTCACTTAGTGCCAGACCTTCCATTGTTTCAGGAAAGGTACTAGAGGCAACCACGATAACTCTGAAGGAAAATGCATCCTTCTTACACACTAATTAATGAAAAAGAAGGATAAAGGAGGGGTAGGTATTCCCACACGTAGCTGAGTTTTGGAAAGTTCTAAATTTCTTCCTTTTAATTCTTTTTTCTACACAATAAAAGCTTTCAGCTTATCACCCCTAGTTATCAGCCGTTGGAGGAATAACTCTTTTCTAAATATATCCACACTGTCACTGCAAAACACTAATCAAATCGGTCCTAAATTTTTACCAGCAAAGCTTTCCAATACTTTATCTCATTCCCAGTGATAAGGACTCAGTTATAAATGTGTCTTACTCACATCTGAGCAGAGACATCAACTGCTGACCAAAAGCATGGATCTAGAAATATCTTCCCCACTTAGCCTAGGCAGCTACAGCGCCACTCAAATAGAGGACATGATAAGTCTGTCAGACTATTCATACTTCGTCTAAAGCTAGGATATGAAAGTGAACAGAATGAGGTAGAGCACACACTGTTTAGGTCATCTCTGTGTGTTGGATAAGAATAGCATCACAGTCATCATTCATTTCACCTCAGGTCTAAAGGAGGCCCAGTTGCAGGGGACTTCTCTAAATCCTTCAGCAGCCAATCTCTGTGAACTGTCTCTATCAAGAAACAACTAACGAAATCCTTTAGATCATAACAATAATTCTTTTCTACTAAACCAATGGCTGTTAAAGTCAGGTCCCCCTATAATCACTTTTGCCCATTCACCAATAATTTAGCTCTCTGATGGTATCCCAGCTAAACTTACATTTCTCACAGAGTTATGATTGCTGTGTCTTTCAGGTACCCTTCATCTTTCAGTCAGATGGGAACAAGGCTAAAAGGTTATTTGGCCATTGATAAAATAGAGAAACAGAAACACTCAAAATGGCTGGAATAGTTCCACCCTAAAACAGAGAAAAAAGTATTTTTAAAGATTCCCCTTGCCTAAATCTGTGTAGGCTTCAACATTTTATTCAGTGCATATATTAACTGAGTTGATAGCTTGGGGGTGTGCTGGAAAATTAAGAAATGTAAGTTTCATACATATTTATGTGGAGGTCAAATACCATTTGCCATGGAATATTCGGCTATGCCTCTGTCACAGCTTAAAATCTGTTGATATGCACACACATGTCAATATTGGACTCTTATACAAGAGCAAAAAGGCTTCACATGATGATTATACGTCGTTCTTTGAGTTTTGGGGGAACATCACGACGTATCTTGATAAAATAAAATTTTGATGTGGGAAGGCATTTTGAAAGTATGCTGTGTAAATACAATTCTATAATACAATAAATAATATTTTTGTGAGGTCTGTCTGAATCTAACATTTTCATGAAAGCTTCCTCTGTAAGGGTGGAGTTTAAATGCCTTTGTTTCAAGATAGACTTGCCATCAATTTTTATTTTTGTTTTTAATAGTTCAGGCCATGATATCATCAAAAGTTTCCTTTGCAATGATATTTTATTCCACAGTACTGAGCTCTACCTTTTCATTTTAGGCTACTTGATTTCACTGGATGTGCTCTCTAGCCTTTCAAGTTTATTTGTATTGGGCAAGAAGCCAATGGTGTTAATGCACAGAAACCAGGTAGCTGTCAGGGCTACTGCAGCAGCATGTCTAATTTTGTTATATTAAAGCTGTCACAAAACATTAAGAGATTATATGAAGTATGCATAGGGCAAATAGTTTATAATGTAATAAACTAATAAAATTTTGAACAAGCTAAAACATGATCCTTTTTATGTTTTTTTCCCTTTTCTCCTGGTTTGCCCATGTTATTCCCCATTCTTTTCTAAATCATTGCTAAAAATCAGTATGGAGTTGTGAACCTCTGTCTGTTTGTCTATGTATTTTATACATATATGTGTGTATATATATATTTACATACCCACACAAATACATATATATGTATTTAAATTGTTTTTCCCATGAACTCTACAAAGATCCTTCATGTAGTTGTGTTCCTCCTCGTATCTTTTTAATGCTCATGGGGAAGAAACTAGCCGACAACTTCATTGCACTGTGCTGATAACAGCAAAGTTTTAGTCTTGCTTATGTCCTCCAGATGTTACAGCAATACAATAAAATAATAACTGGAGGTACTTCTCTGGCTCTAGAGTAGCACAAATACATTTTTGCTCCATTTTATGAATAAAATATTCATTGGTAATAGTGTTATGCCATGTCCATTTCAGAGAATAGAAGCTACAGGAAACAGTGCATTGTGGCTGAGGAAAAGTGGAAGTGGAAAGCATCAGCTCTGCAGCAAAAGTAAGGTTGCTCTGCAGATTCTTTAAGATGTCTCCAGAGGTGGTAGTTTTCTGTGGAGCAACAAAAATCAAGATTTAGACTAAGCAGGGCTTAGTCTACACTACAGCAGGGCATAACAATCTACACAGGAGACTACAGCTAGATATCAACAGACATATCTATGTCACGGAGCTGGTTTGGCCATCATTTTGTACTGGTCCTATTGCCTGATCATTCACACTGCAAGTGTATTAATTCCAGTGCAGGAGCTCTAGAGTTAAGGACACTGGAAGAAACTGGCGTAGGTTTGAAGACCGTCAAGATCCAGTGCACTTGTACCTCTTGGTCTTGTTCAGTACTTCACCATTAAAAAAAAGATGCCCTCAAACCAGAAGGTGGTCCGTGGCTCCCATCTTTCTGTTGACTACTAATCCTTCTATCTTAAGAAATTAATGTAGGTATTTGGAGAGTGGGAATAGGCTTGCTTTCCTCCCACAAAAGCTACATGAAGTAGGGACTGTGGTAGGGTGTTTGCTCCTGACTCACTACTATTGTATTTTGCTTTTGAATTTAACAGGCAGATTTAGTCTGATTTATCACGATCTGAGCTATGACAGGGTCAAAGACATATGGTGGCACATGAAAGGACAGCTGCCTACACAGCTTCAGTGAGACAATGTTTGCACTAAGGACCCCAACTGTGGCAGTGTTGCAGATCTTTCAAGGAGGCCTCTACTTCACTTGTTCTCTTAAAGGCTTTCTCTTCAAATTTCTGTTATCCCTCAAAAAGCATTGTTCTTTCCTTGATTCACTGACAGTTTCTTCCTAGGTTTTCATATATTTCAGTCCAAAAAGGGGGAGAGCTTGTACTGTTTGGCCTTAGAACAATGAGGGGGTGGGAATAACGTTGTTTGTCTCCTGCTAGGTAAATGTTGTTTAAAAAAAAAAAAGCACTAGCCACCACTTGCTTTTTATCTGAACTCTGAACCTGACAATATCTGTTATATGCGCTGTGAGAAGACTGAGGAGATTGAAACACTAATGGAACATAAGCTAGGGAATAACTTGAATAAATCCTCATTTTCAGTTAAGCTGTCTTCATTGAAAGGATTCTGAAACCCAGGAATACAGAGAGGGGGGGAGAGAGAGAGAGAGAGAGAGAGAGAGAGAGAGAGAGAGAGAGAGAAGGAGGCATTTCCCTCCTTCCCCCTTTCTTCCATTCCCTGACACCAACCAGCTGAGTGGCAGCAGCTCACCATGATGCATTGATGAGTTGCTCCTAACAACAGCTCAGCTGTAATTTGCCCTAATTCTTACTGCCTGGTAGAGGTGACATCCCAGCCTGCCAAAATGTGACCCTATAGTTCCCGAGGGGATTTTAAGCTGGAAGTGCTATAGCGCAGAGTAGGGCTTTAACAGAGTGTCAGGGAAGCAAGGTGGGGCTCAGACGGATGTTTCTGAGCTGTATCTAATGCACAGCAGCTTCAGTCCTGATCAGACCTGGCACAAGTATGGCACCAAGCTGCTCATACAGGTTCTCGGTAATGTACAGGTGCAAAGCTAGATAACCAAAGAATGTATAGTAAAAATAGGGACCTATAATATTTAGTCATCTCTAGGATTGCCAGGCAAGAACCTTAAGATCACTGCATTATAGTACAACGTCTGTACAGGTGCCCATTAAATGAGCTGAATCTAGGACATCCTTGGCTGGAGTTGGTTTCTCTCATAGAATTTTTGGGAAAAAGCCAGAATCCAGAGTCACTTTGATTTTACTTGCCTAGTTCCAATAGTATTCTCCTGTCAGTGTGATCTAGGCCCTAATTAATTACATGTATACATTTCTTTTTGACTATTTTTCACAAATATCTGATAAAGCTACGACAATGCTGGTATAAAGAATCACTATATCCTGTTGCTGAAATAGTTCAGAAGTAATTTGGTGCACCACTGGGAAATAATTTTTCTTTGAGTGGGGCTAGGGCTGGCATTCAACCTTGAGAAAATATTTCATTCAAAAATCTTTGCCTAGACTTTTTTATATTTAAGGGAATTCATAAACTGTAACAAAGCCATTTCAGCAGAAGTATTGAAATGGAAAAAAGGACTTTTCATCCTGTATTCATCTGCCATTGTAGAAATTCAGAAAATTCTTTACATTTTACTATCAAGAAAACTACATAAGTACACACCTTATTTATCAGAAGAGGACTCAGTGAGTATTATACAAGACTCTTGACAGTTTGTTTCCTTCAGGTACCATGATTTTACATTTGAATTTGACCCAAGTGATGTGCTGAGAAGTGTTCAGCTGATAAAAAAGGAGTCTTCTGTGAAACTGTCATATTTTTGGCTCATTTTAATAGGCTGTGGTTTCATGTCAAAGAGACACTTCACATTTGTTACAATTGGCAGCGTGTTTTTTTTCTTTTTTTCTTTTTTTTTTTAAGAAGCTATAAAGCGCTGATTGGACCTGCAGCAAGCTTGTCACCGGAGATTCAGACTCAAGCCCTTTCAGTCGTACAAGCTCTCTGCAATTTGCTTGGCAGGAAATTGGCATGAAAATTGTGCCACTGAACTAATGAGAAAGAAAAACTCCTCGAAGCCAGTGGAATTTTGGACACCCTCATGTTAACCATTCAGAACGAGACCACTGCATGACCTTCTCTGTCTCATATATTTTTTAGTCTGATTCTCCTACGAAATGTGGCTTGTGCAGTTGTGTCGTTTACCTGCCGGTTGCCCTCTCCTAATACCTTTTTTTTTGTAATTTGGCCAATTTCAAACAAATTCAAAAGGCAAGCGTGGTGGAAAACTTAAGGATAATTATGTTTCTGTAAATTTCATGAAAATCAGTGTAGGTAAAAGAGAGATCCAAAGCAGTGCTCCTACTGAGGGGCAAACGCTGCACACTGCTCCTGGCAGCAGGCTGTTGGCCAATTGGCACAGGAGTCCTGACCAGCTACTCAGCCCGCTCGCAGCTCCAGACTAGATGCTACCTGTGAGTGAGGGTATCCTAGGAACCAGGGAGGGAAGCTGAGTTACTGTAGTTTGAGGAAAGGAGTGAAGGGGTTTAGGGGACAAAGGACACAAATCCATGAGAAATCAGGCTTTGTTAATTGCTTAGCTCAACAACAACTTTGTTTTATCTAGCCCTAAATGTATTATAGTGGAAGGAAGGTTTTTAAATGCTGAAATAAAAAGAGTGTATGGACTGAAATATTCTGGATATAACTGAAATGGAAAAAAAATCCACCCCACCCCCCTATTTCCATGAGAGTGTATGCAATTAAAACCAAAATGGGGAAACGAAATGAACCAAAGGTTATTCTCCTTTGAAGCTCATTGACTTCATGTCATAGTTTTCTCTGCTAGGTGAGCAGCAGGTAGTAAGAGGTATAATTATATTAAGAGGAAAATATTCACTTTTATTACCTAATAATTTATATATCAAGGTATTATTTCTATAACTGTGTTTCTAAGTCTCATAGGTAAAACTTAACCTGAAGTCATCCATACTTAGTTCTAAGAGCTCTCCAACACAGTACAAGGCTTGGAAGTATTTTGTATTTATTAGATACTGTGAAGTCAAAGAGGAGCTTCTTCTGTAAGAGACCAATAAATAGGGGAGGAAATGAACTGAGAGGACTGTGTTAAAAACGGCAGATGCAACAGACTCCAGGACTCCTGCTCTTTCAGGTATCCCTTAGAAGCCCTTTTCCCGTGGCGTCATTTTCTCGCGAGGAGGCCATCTCCTAAGGGCACATCGCTCAGACAGAATCGCTGCAAGTCACTGCAACTTGGCAAGGCTCAAGGGTCTAGGTAGATGGTGGGAATTTACCTACATGGCCACTTTGGGAAAGGAGGAGCCTGCAGTCTTCTCGGAGCTTAAGTTATTTGCTGGTGCAGTGTAAAACAGAGCTATGCCCCCCACCAGAGGGACGTACTGTCCTCCACTATCCTTTTTGAAGTCTGAAGTAAAAACTCACTGAACTCAGAAGTCAGAGCCATGAACTTCACAGGCATTAGTTTGTACAAACTTTTGCCAAAACTCTAAAATGGATATTTGTGTGCACGAATTGCTACAGTATATTCTGCGATGGTAATCCATTACAGAACTTTCTCGTCTCCATTAAAAAAAAAAGGACCCGTTAATGTTAATATAACCTTTAGGCTATATTAACATTTAATGTTAAATGTTGTTAGTAGGTACTTAGAATCACATGCACATCGGCATGAAATTGCTAGGAGTCCTTTCATTTTCTTCCAGGATGAGAGTACGGACTGCTGAAAGAGGAGGAAAGAGTAGTTATGGTTCTCAAGTTTCATGACACATTAAAAAAATTGCACCACCAAATATATAAAAAACAATGAAAAGTCAGTAATTTGGCTGGCCTGATAATGCTTCTGTATGCCTCATTGACATTATGCCTCATTACCTTCATACAGTTTGATCTCAAGACTAAGATTTGCAGGATGCAATCCCTAAACTGTTAATGACAAATTTAAAAGAAATTTCCCTTTATTATTTAAACATCCCATGACTAAGTTTTCATTACTGAGATAGCTATTTTGCTAAAAAAGTGCTAAATGCTGTAAATGGGTATTTTAACGTTAATCTTATTCAAATTTTTTATAAAATCTTCATTCATTTGCCCACTAATTACTTAACAGATAGTATGCAGTGAAATGAAGAATAAGTGTTAAAACAAAATGGCTTATAATACCTGGCACAACTCCCAGAAATCAACCCATTCCACATTCTTGATGCTGTGCCAGATATGTTTCTGTTGTCTTCCTCCATCAATGTAAACAAACATGGTGGTGGCAGTGGGGGGGAAGCAGGAAGGGCTCGGGGTCGGACTGGCTTTGTCCACTTCTACGGCACATCTCCGCCCCCTCCTACTCTCAAATGCTCCTGAAGATCTGATTTCCAACATTACTGTAGCATAAAGGAAGTTTTAAAGAGCCGCATGTATACTTCATAGGGAGGTAATAAGGCATTGCAAGACTAACTTCACACTTTGCTCGTCTGTCAAGGGGGTCTCCCCTTCCCAACAATGCCCCCAATGTTTTGGTAGGCAGGCTCCAGCCCACTTAGCGAGCGAGGAGGCATGGGTGGAATGCCAGGTATGTCTACAGAGCAAAGTAGTGCAGGCAGCCTGACGCCAGGAGAGAATAGGCAGGTACCTATTGAGTTACAGGATTTCTACAAATCTAATCCACGTGTAATGTGAGACTTATTACAGAGTCAGCCTCTGCCAGGGTTGTGAAAAGTCTGGGGATATGAACAGCCCCAGAAACAATGATCCCAGTTAACTCATTACAAGCCAACATCAGTTGACCAAAACTAATACTCTTTTATCCTTGTAATTCATTTCTTAAACCGTGATTACAAGCTGTATCTTATCAAGCATTTAATACTAAATGCAAGAAACTACCGAAAGCAGCGGAGTGTGGGTGACATTGTATCCACAGCAACGCTGCATATTCTAATAAGGTTATAAACGTGTTTATTGACTGTTATGAAGAATAATTGTTAAATATGCAAATTAAGCACAAGCTTTTAACATGGAAAGTATTTCACACACTTCAAGCAATAAATCCATTCACAACTGCTAAGTAATATAAAGAAAAAATTCAAATGTCTCCAAATCTTGCTACAATTAAAAAACTCCTTGCTGATTGGGGCACACTGGGAATAAACTGAAACCTTAAAAAAGCAATGACTGCCTTCTAAAATGCTGTTAATTTCTTCAGTAACTATAAAATTAGATGGGAGCTATGATAGTCCTTTTGGTAACTACTCATTAGAGATTGTGCATTTTCAGCTAATAAAGTCTTTCCCTCACTTGATATCTTACCTGACTTTGTCCAATAATTAAGCACAGCCTTAATCAATTAGCTTTTATTTTGGATGCTGTTGACCATAAAGATGAAATTGATATTATATTGTGGCTAATAAATGCTCACATTTCTAGAAATGGTCTGCAGTGGTTCAGGTTATATTTGAAAGTCAGAAACTCAGACATGGCAAAACACGATATTGAGTCCGCATTCAGGATTGTACTTTGCAACAGACTACAGATTTGGTTCCCTTCCTCAGGCTATTTAAGGGCTACATGACACCTTTAGAAAAGGTCAACTGCTATGGGGTCTGATATTATCAGTTCATCACTGATACTCATCTGGCTATTTACTGACACATATATTCTGCTCTAGCAATCAAAAGCAAACAAGGCTGTGGAAGACTAGCAGCCCAACTGCATTAGAAGTTGAAAGTTGATTCAGGCTAGCATTAGGTAAGATTCTTTTGGCCAATTTGTAACAATTTTTTGATTAATAAAATCAGAACTTTAGAGATTGTTTGGAGTAATGACTTTCCAATTTGCTACTAGAACTGTAATTTAAAAGTACTTTGCCAATTGGTACACTGAATGGGAACTTGGAGAATACACTTCATATTTTGCTTGGCCATCAGTAAAACAATGTCTATGTTGCACACACAGTAAGTATACACATTAGTGTGATTCACTGTATAAAAGCAGAAAAATTTTGGTTCCTGACTCAACAATGTACAATTTAAAGCAAAATAGTCAAGCTCTCTCTTAGGGATACACACTAAAAAAAGTGGGTCTCTATCTCTCATGGTCCACATAAGAGATTTGGGAAGCTTCTGTATCTAAAATTGAAGGAAATGGGCAGAACATAAGGGCTTCAACATGTGTAATGATACAGGAGGAAATATAAAAATCCTTTTAGCTATGAAGGTGCCTAATGTGGACACTGTCTTGGACCAGATCAAAAAAGAGCTTGAAAACTGCAGGAGTTAACATTACAGTACCATCCTTTGAGTACTTGGTCTCAAAACGGATGTGGTCGTCCCTGGCTGACGTTTGAGGAAAGCAAGGTTTCAGAGTAGCTGCCGTGCTGTGGAGGGGGCTATGTAAACCAGCCTGTTGGAAAATGCTTAAGATATGTGAGTTTACTAAATCATACCCCGGCCTAGGATAAGTCCTTTCTTGGTACTGTCTGGACAACCCACTTGTGCTCTACTTATGCACTCTCCTATAGCGAGTTTCCTGCATTTTTAAAACAATGGGACCAGGATCATTCCTTTCTTCATTTAGTCTCTTTGGTCTGCTGCTTATGTTAATGAATTCAAAACCAGCCCTCATACGGAGAAGCTTCCCTGATCTTAGACTGCAGGCAGTGACAAACAAAGCCTGATAAGATTTTGAAATTTTGGAACACCATGTTCTCTGCTTACACACAGCTTTAGTATTTCATCCATCTCTAATGGCAAGAATAAATCTACTTGCTTGGTTAACAACACTATTTCTTTTGTCCTGTCCAAAAAATAGTAACAAAAGATCAAAACAGTGCTAACTGTTGATGCTTTTATGGTGGTAGTAAATGCTTGTATTTTGTTCATCTACAATTTACTACATTATATCTCAGTAGAAACTTTTAAGCCCATTTGCTGGAGATCTGGACAAAAGTTTATGCTTGACATTCAGGATGTCACAGGAGGTTTCAGCTTGCCTAGCTTCTTCTTTACTCCTCCTTTTGATTAGTGTTATCCCTGCTTAACCTCTGTGGTAGGTAAAAAGTCATTGTTAATCAATGCTTACATTGTGTAGTCCCCTTAAAAATAGCATTCAAAACCTGGAAAAGCAAGAATGTACAGGGTAATCTACAGTAATCTTCTCAACACTAGGAACACTTTTGATTAGAATGATAATGCAACTGAAAAGAGAGTCACTTCTAAGATGGTCTTCTTTAGATATAAGCACATTAAACCAATGATAGTGGGTTTGTCTTTTTTTATTTTAAAGCAGCAAAATGGGGAATTTTTGCAACCTCACCTAAATGGCTGCACCAAGTGTTATAAAATGCCTTCTAAACTGTTGATTTCTGCTGGATTTATTGCAGCTTTGCTTTTCTGTTTCTACACAGCTGGAATCCATGAAATACAGTGGCTATGTCTTTGCAGCTAAATGGATAAAGATTTTTCCATGTACATTACTCTTTAACACACACAAAAAAGATTAGCTTATTAACACATGCTTGGTTATTTTCTATTTAGGTCTAGAAATTCTAGCTTTCCTTGACATCATTTTCATTTTTTGTAAGACACACTCTTTTCCTTGACATAAAGTGTAAAAGCCAATCATAAAATTTACTATGTTGTTTCCTGTTGGAGACCCACCTTGCAACATTTTCTTATTGACTTAGCATTGGGCATTTAAATGTAGGTAAAGTTCAATCATGCTAACATTAACCTGGGAATAAATGTGGTTAGGTAGCCACTTTCCTTTAACCTTGTTATTCACATATGCAATTGTTCATAAATAGTGTCCACGTTAACCATTCACATTTGATATCCTCCAAAATTTGCAAACTAAAGCTGCTTAAGAAATAGAAAAAAAAATTCTCCCTTTTTAATCATATTCCTCAAAATACTGAAAACATTCTTGAATTATTTGTTTTCTCATACGGTCCTGTAATTTGACTCCAAGCCTACATTTAAAAAAATCTAATTTAACTTTAAACTAAATTTGTTTGTGAGAAAACTTCCTTTTGCTTTAAGAACCCTAAAAGAGATTAAAAAGCCTGATTTTCTGCTCCTCAGGCCCTTGCAAAGGCATAAATGATAAATCTCTTGCATGTTAATTTCCAACCCACACACATTCTCTTTCCTGAAAGCCTCTGGAACCTTTCAAATATGCACAAGATAATTTTTAAATAACTCATCTAAATACTATTTAAGACACACATGAAGAGTTTGGCTCAGTGACTATTATATGCTGTTCTGTGTGTATGTAAATGTGTTGTTTGGAAGAGGTGCCTGACAGTCAGGTCAGTGAAGCCTTTCTAAAGACAACAAAAGCATGAGCATCCCTATGCTGGCTAGTTGATCTAGTTGACCAACAAGTGCTACTGCCAAAGTGAAAGCCAGGTAAGGGTAGTCACCACAGCTGTTCAGTTGCTGACCACTTTTGTTGTGCCTTCCAGGAAACGCATTGAATATATCAGTGTAAAAATTTTCAGACCAAACACTTAATGCACTGGTACAGAAGCTTGGAATTTGGCTGAACATTTTCTACCCATCAATCTTTAGAGGCATTTGAAAGATAACTAAGAAACATATGCCATTTGTCATTTTATTGACAATTTCCTACTAGGATATCTGCAATTCACTAGAACATGCCTGCATGTCTGAAATACAGAAGATAGAAGAATTTTTAAAAGTTACAGATATTTTCATAGTTTCCTGTAGTTGTGCTGTGTTTATAATTTTGATGGATGGGTTAACCACTTTGCAAGGCAGGAAGCTAGGTCGCAATTTTTTCACCATAGGTTTCCTAAATTCCTCACCAGCATCCTCAAGGTCAAGGCTAAGGTCCTACTCTGGATACTTATTGGGACTTAACTGACATAAACTGGATGGTCCCACAGTCACATGTGTTACCTGATCTCTTTGCTGTGTTCAAGCTCAGAAGAACAGAGCTTTGGGTGTTTGCTAATATACAGCCCATGCTCAATCTGTCCAAGTTGTTTTGAGTCAACCCGTGGCTCTGGTGCCCCCTGCTCTGCGCTCTGGAGCTTAGGCTAGGGTGGCCTCTTCCAGGAGCCCTGAGACTGGTCAGTGTGGGTGGCTGGCCAGTTTGGTTTTGAGCTGTCCTGCTTTAACTGTGTAACCATACACAGTAGCTACATATATCTAATGTACTGATTTACAAGTCTGCTGTTGTTGACATTTTTTCTCTGCCTAACTGCTGGCAGAAATTTAGGCTCTCTGGGAGCTCTCTCCCGGCAATGAAACTAAAGACCGAGGATCATTGCCAACGTTCACATAAGTGCATTGTTCTGTTTTGTGTGATTCAATGGAGTTATGCTATTTAAATGCATGAGAAATGTGTTTTCTACCTTATGCTACAAGTGGCTTTAATTAAAAAAAACAAAAACAATTCCCCCCAAACTACTGTCAGTCACAAATGACTAAACAGGGGCAGAATGTGGTACTGCTGGGTACAAATTGCCCTTAGCATGACTGTTTGTAGTTTCATGAAAGCTGTGTAATCTGCAGTACGTGCTGGTCTTTGACTGCGTTTGGTTGGAACAGGCTCTAAGAACAAGGAGGCGAAGAAGCTCTGCGCAGCGTTGCCCCCTTGCTTTGGAGTAGCACTGGCGGGACCACCAGATCTTTTCACTGCTTTGGAGACAGCAAAGTCTCAGACTCAAGTAGTGTCTCCGCCTTGCTCTGAGTGCCGTGCTTTGATGTATCCTTCTTCTTCTTGCCTAAAGAGCATCAGTACTTCCCAGGGAGCAGCAACCCAGCCTCCTCGCTCCCAAGGGACGAGCTGGGGATGTTTCTATTTGTACTCTCCGAAGCTCCCATGGGGTGAAGAAGGGCCTGTGCTACATCTTCACCACACAGCTCTGTGGCAGGATGGTGCTGATGATTCAGTTTTATCTCCCATGAGACACAACGGGCCTTGGTTTTACCATTTTCGTGAAATAAATGAACAATCATTTCTTTGGACTGGGGTATTAGGCTACCTGTAGATTCAGGCATCATTCGCTACTGCCTCATACTGTCTCGTTTCTGTTTTCAAGCTTTCCTTTGCAATAGTTGTCATCTAGCCTGCTTTTGTCTTTGTTGCAAGCTGACATTATGCAAAGATCAAATGATTCTAGGAGCTGGGGATCTAAGCACAAGTTAAAATGCCTTTGCTTTAATCTAGTTGTGCTTTCTCCTAACCCTGGCCGTTTTGCATAGATCCCGAGTCAGCTCATGCTCAGCTGTTGTGCCATGAGCGCTGCCACCTGCCCAGACCTGGCATTCTGAACTGATGAATGTCACCGATTGCCTCAGGCAGAAGCGAATGGGCCTTCTCCCAAATGACTAGACTGGAAAACAGCCTATGTATCTTAATGGCATCCTAAAGATGGGCTTTTTTAATTAGATCTTCTCCAAACTCATTGCCTCATCAGGAATAAAAGCTGCAAAGGTTAAGTGAAGATCTTGAAAACAACCAGCACTAGCTAAATGCCTGATCCAGCCATCTTCACACCTTAATATAAGAAAAGGCAAAATACTGATTAATACCCTCAACCTTGCCCAACATTTGAAGGGGTAGCATTTCTTCGGCTCAGCCAGTGGGAAAGCTTGTTCCCAGAAGTTGTGATAACCTGACAGAAAACCTGTTCTAACACTGCATGGAGGTATTGGCAGTCTCCCAGAATATTTCCAGCAAGTTCAAGACCAGCTACTTGCTGCGGTGAGGCAGCTGGAAAAGACTAACATGAAGCAATGTGAAAGGGAACTCTCCTGTTTATAAAGGTTAGTTGCAGTTATCTTTCCAGGAGCATAAAGGTCACAGAGAATCTAACAGCTCAAAATCTGAAATGGTTTGTTAATTTATTCACTCATTTATACATAGAGTTGAGTTTGGCTAAAGGCTGATTTGCACCTAGAGGGAAAGACCATGAATGAAATATATATCCTTTTGTATTGGAAGTAATGATAACTGTTGGGAAACTCTGGAAGTGATGATAAATCCCTGCTCCAGACATAGCAGTGCGATCTGGTTTTATAATTAGCTAAATCATTCATTTTGATTCACACAGATCACTTCATTTTCAGACACAATTTAAAACTGTACAGCAGTATTATTTCCAAGCACTTACTGTGTATTTGCAAATTAGTACTCTCATTTTTAATTTGCTCATGCAATACAAAAATATGTACCAGAAATGTCTTCACCTTGCTTCTCCTGTTCACTCTCTCTATAATCTAGAGGGAACAATTCCTCCAGGTGTGAGACAATAAATTTTCAGTCAGTTTTGATCCCATGTCTGTTTTTTAGTCTATGACTTCCTTTGTTTGGGTGGGGGAAATTTTTTTGAAAGACAAAGCTACATTCTTTAGTGAAAACTAAACCAAAACTCTTTGTTTTATCAGGAAGTACACTAATAAATTTATTGTTTCCTACGCTTAATCATTTTATTAATGCATTTACCAGGTTTTAAAAATACCGTTACTTGAGCAGAAGTGTATTGATTATATATAAATATTCAAATTAACTCCCACAATGATATTCACAGTGCTAGCAACTCTGAACTACTTAGGGCTTGTCTCAACATAATACTTCCCCATGTTAAAACTCCTCCAGTATGAAATAGTGTCAGTTTGGAGGGGCTGATGCCATTTCCAAAAAGCTTAAGACTGAATTTTTCCATGGTGTACATCTTCATGCTTACAAATGGGAGAAAACAAGCAGCTAAATACAGAAAAAAATATACATTAATGATGAATATTAATTAATGAAAGCAGATTATTCTGTCACACACAGAGCTGATCAGTCACATCATCTAAATGTACATTTGCAATGTGGACTTTATTTTTAAAATGTCTGCTATAAATGAAGCTGTTCAAAAACTTAGCACTTCACCTAAATGAGGGTATTCTAACTGAAACTGTGTTTTTTAATTGGGAAGGCTCTGCATTTTTGCCAGGAGACTTGTATATTTTAGAAATAGCTGGGATAGTATAATTACAGATGTGGTGTGTAAGGTCCTTGTTTATAATCAGTGATTTTGCATTGATTTATGGAATCATACATATTTAACCCAGATGAGGACGTGGCCTGATGTTATATTAGCACTGTTGGCACAAGCAAAAGCAGGCGTTTGCTTAGTCTGTGGGACGTGCTGGGCAGACGGGCTGCTTTCTGCAGGGCAGAGCCAGAGTGGCACCACCCCCTCCCCACTCCTTTGAGGGGGGACCCAGCCCAGACACACGCTCGGCCCCCCGGTCCCCTCCGGCCGCGCGGGCACCAGGGGCTCTGCCTCCCTCCGTGGGTAGCTCCAGCCAGTTTGGCTCATACCTCTTTCAAACGCTATTCACTGTGATAAAAGCTGGGACTGTAGTTTGTTTAAACTGCCTGGGATGCATCTGAATTAAACTGTTGTTGTTTATTTCCTAAAAAGGCAGGTTTTAAGACAAATACTTAAAACAGATGTTTCAGTGTTGGCTTCACCTTTCTGTTTCTTGCCAATATAAATAAATAGGTTTTTGGTGTAGCTGAGGATGCACTATTGCATTTAAAAATAGTTATGTTACAAACTGAGTGAGGTACTTTTACTGTGAAGTGCCTGGGGAGGGAAAAAAAGCAAAACTAGTTTTATGTTTTAGGCATTTATAATTGTACATGCACTTAATTGCTGTTGTGGCTGTTCCATTTTTCCCAGCTGCACATTCTGATGGGCCCATAGCTCTGAATCTGGCTACTCGCTGGAGAGAAGAAGAATCTGCCCTATATTTTAGATCTTATTCAAAGATGTTTCTTATCAGCGATTTGGGAAAAAGGTGGAACACAAGAAAGAAGTGGCTCTTCTTGTCAGTCCGCGCTGCTTGCCCAAGGGGAATCTGAAGAACTCACGGCATTTTCTAAATGAATGTGAGGTGCAGAAGTCTCAAAATCCTCTCCAATTTCCTTCACCTGATAAAGTGAGCTTTCTTATATATCTTGGTACATTGACTGCTGCGCAGTCTCAACCCAGTCTTTGGATTATTGCTATATCTTTATATGTCCCATCAGTTAGTTCAAGCCCAAAGACTACTTGAAGTATAAATAGGGTTTTTTTAGGAAAACATTTTCTATTCTTGCCTTTGAGATAGGTCAGTTCTTACTGTAACCTCTTGAATCTCATATGACAAGTCTCCTTTGCGCCCAGTTCACAGAGAAAAGAAAACCTATTTCAAGTTTACCTGGAATACTTTTGACTCAAGCTGTGGCATCTCAACCTGTTTAATTCTAGAGGCTTCCAGTGCAAACTCAGTGCACTGGTAACGGGACTGCTGGCACTGCACTTGGAGACCTGCAGCCATCCCAGCACTCCTGGCTCTGCATCTTGTTACCGTTTGCGGATTGATTCCGTTCAGCAGAGCTTCACAAACTTTTCTCCATTATGATTTATTTGTAGACATGGAGTAAGCACCTGCGAAAGGGAAACGCAGTAGTGGCATGCCCACTGTCTTTGTAGCTGTCCTCCAACCTAGGGACTCTGAATGCCACAACGATGCTTTGCATATTTGGTGAGCTTCTGTGCTCCCATATGTGGAAGGGCCATGTGCAAAATGCATAGGTTTGCAATCTCTGACAGAGGTGCCCTTCTGCCTGTGTGAATGAGGACATGTGCACACAGAAGGAATGATGTAAAGTGTTTCTTCCCTGCCTCGAAGTGGTAGTGAGGACAATCTGCAGTGTTTCAGCTTAAGTTTCAATATGTTGCTTTTATTTTCCCAGGCCTCAGTAGAACAGCCAGCTCTGTTTAACGCAGTTCCTCTTTGAATTTGAATAATGCTGAGTTACTCTGCTTGGGGTTTTTCATTTTTAATTGTTTAAAATGAGCGTCTAAATTAGTGTGAGCTTTTCCATGGGACTCAACGGAGGTAAAGTTAAACCATACTAAGCATTAACCCCTCCCACCTTAGCTTTTCCAGCAAATTGGTAAGAAGGAAGATTCTTACATGATGTATCTTCATAAGCAAATTCTACTGGTTTGAGCTACTGACTCTGTGAATTTATTGGTCCTGTATATTGTTATCAATGTAAGACCTTGTGTGAATCAACTCTTCTTGTACAAGGATATGTTGCTTTTTTCTGTTTAGCCTCTATCACTTCCAAAGCTGTTTATCTAAATAAACACAACAGTATTCACTCTTATTCTTAATAAGGGTGGCCAAGTCATATAGACAGCAATATTACTGCTAAAATTCTTCCCTGGAGACAAACCATAAATCTTTCATGACTTATAAAAGCTTTTATTAAAATATTAATGGGTTAGATTAAAATAGGTAAGTTTTCCTGTTCTACAAACATAATTTTATGGCAAATTTTACTGACACTATTTTTATCTCAGAAATCTACAGATTTGACATATTTTTTCTTTAGAAATAATAGTGCAATATTCCAAGATGCATTCAAGAGCAAGAAAATCTCTCCATGCTAAGGTTTTCAAACACCTTTTGGACACTTGTGAGGTCATAGCTGGTATCACCTAATTATATTTCAAAGAACCCGATAATTTAGTTACTAGACATATGAAGTAAGTCTTAGCTTGTGACAGCCATTGGACCAGAGGCTCTATATCCCTGTTTGCCATAGGTCACCAGAAATGATCCTGGAAACTCACAGACCTCAGCCTAAAAAGAAAGATGGGACTTTTAGAAGAAACCTCTCCTGGGATATCTTGCTACCTACAACATTCACTAATAAGAATGAGCTACCAAACTGTTTATTTTGCATTTATTATTAGATTAAATCACTGAGTTATAAAGGATGGTATTAACTTAATATTTCAGATCCTGCTGTTGGTTAGTCATAGCCAACACTTTCCATGATCTTTCAGATGGATATCAGTAACACTGGACAACTGTGTGACTTGTTCCTGCTCTTGAAAATTCTGCCCCAAAAAGGCAAGATAGAAGGAAAATTAGGATAAGCCCCAAATGTATAAATACAAGCATTTTGTTTTTTCTGTTTTTCTTTGCTGTTATCTTTAATTGTTTTAAATTAGAAGCCTGAAATGGCTGAAATATATTTTCCCCTAGATTTCTCTTTCTCTCTCCTTTGGCTATTGAGGGAGACAGCATAACTAGCTCTGGAACTAGTAATTGTTAAAGTTGTATAAACTAAGTTCAATTTATGCATCTTCATTTCAGATCATCTTTTAAAAGATCTTCCATAGTAAAGCAAGGAGTTTGTTTCAGCTTTTCTGAAATTATTCATCTAACTCCATTTTTTGTTTTATTACACCAGAAAAATCAAGTCATTTTTATCTCTGGTCATATATATTTTTTAATTCTTCTGCAACTGAAAAATTTTTAGGCCTGATATGATTTTATAGCTTGCCACAGAAAGTGGTAAAATAGAAGGGCAGCAAAAAGAAAGAATTTGCTTTGGTTCAGTTGCTTGACTTCTGCAAAGAAGCACAAAACCTCTGCTCTTTAGTTCTGCCCTTCAGCTAGAGACTGGCCTGCCATTTTTACTTCAAACTTATTGCAGTATGGTGACTTGTAGGACATGGCAACAAAAATTGTTTCCCAGCAAAGAGTAAGTTCTTAGTAGGTAGAAATTACTGATTAAAATTTTATTCAACTTTGCTGATACTGAGGGGAAAAAAACATAAAAAACAGACTCTAGGTCCTCCATAGGTAGTTCCTAACGGTCAAGAACCAGAGACCTTTATCTCAGATTTGTGGGGGTTTGGACTTTTTTGTCACAATTTCAGTAGTATATAATTCTTTTTTCGGGCTGTGACAATTTTCTCTCATGTTGTTGGAAGAATATGAGGAAAAACAAAGAATGGGAGGCAGGACAGAATGGACTGAAACTTTTCAGGGAATCGGAATTTTGTAAGTCATCTTGGGGAAGATGAATTGGTAGGCAAAGGGCAGGTGAGATGGTCAAAGGTGAATATAAATAAATGGGATGGTTCCACAATTTATCATGTGGCTATCGCCTATACATACGCGATATCTGTCCATCCATCTTGTCCTTGGATCTGGCTACACTGCTTGTATATCCTAAAAAGATAGGATGAATCAAAGGAAAAGACCTAAGCTTGTAAATAGGTGTCTATTCTTCTTATGATAATCTTCTCCTGGGTCTCCTTCCATATTTACTTTGACTGAGTAGCAGGATAATTGCATAATAACTTTTAGCTACTATCACGTTTAGCAATCA
Source organism: Dromaius novaehollandiae (assembly GCF_036370855.1). NCBI lineage: Eukaryota > Metazoa > Chordata > Aves > Casuariiformes > Dromaiidae > Dromaius > Dromaius novaehollandiae. The sequence continues at coordinate 66,745,065 of NC_088132.1, read as the reverse complement.
CTAAAGCTGGTCAGATCATTAGTCTGAAATCTTTTAAGACAACAGTTCAGTTCACAAAAAATTAGCAGTAAAAAATCTCTAAGAATGTGCACAGTTATACAGCATGAGCTAGTACCGAGCTGGTTTGGGGGCTGCAGCCTTTTCTAATAGAATTTTTTAAAGATTGTTGCAGAAATGCTAATTCTTGATGGTCTTGATGGTCTGCTAATTTGATTTTTGAAATTTTATTTAGGCATTGTCTATAGACAACAGAACTGTCTCAAATAACCAAGTCCTGCTAGGTTCTCAAAATCTCACAAGTTTTCCCGGGCAAAATAGCTGAAAAATATTTTAGTTCTAATTAATCAAAACATTCATTTTTGTTTGTCTTTAATAGCTATTTACTGGAATTAGCATAGTTTTAAATTGAAAGCTATCTATAACCAAAATAACTCCATTTCTCATTTTCAAAGTAACAAAATAGAATGCTTCATCATTATCATCATTCTCTTATCCCAAATTTAATGAAACAATCCATTTTCATAAAATCTTATATGTATTCTTAGGCAGACTGATTTTGTCAAAAAAATCCTAAATACCTATAGTTGTGAGCCAGCAGCAATCATCCACACTGAAAATCTTCCTATTGACTTGCATGGATTTTTGATAAGGTACAGCAGGATCAAGAATCCAAATATTTAATACTGGGTTGTTTCTTTACAGTTATGGAACAGTTGCTGTCATGAGTAAATGAACTCAGAATGAATCAGATGGACATTTAAAAGAGTTAGAAATCTGACCTCTGATGGGTAGGACATGAGGAACTAAGAAAGATGATGAAACCGTGCTGCCAGGTGACTGCACTTCACTCAGTTACTCTATTACTGTCCAGCACAAGAACCATCTCATCAGCAGTTCTTGCAGGGACTGCAGTACTTCCTGACCTGGGGAACAGCTGAAGTGTCTTTCATACAGAATTACAGTCTCATACTTCCTTGCTCAGCTGACACTGGGAAGTAGGGATGTTCGTAACAGAGTTTTGGTTAGTATTAAGTAATTATTAACACTATTTCTAGGGCAAGCCTCTTTGTAAATTATTTTCAACTTTCAAAACTTCATGAAGGTTCAGGCTGGAATTTTCAAAGCCTGACACCGTTAGTACCCAGTCCCCCAAAATTGCCCTGGGAGCTGAACACTAATTTCACACAGGTTGTAATTGCACAATTCCCCAGAAGCTGATCTAGGAATAAATGGCTATCTGCGTAGCCAGTCAGATGCCGGTTCGTATAGGGAGCTCTCAGGAAATCTCTGTAAACTGCCCAGGTGTGTGTAGTGAGCACCCCACTGCCACGCTCCCGCTGTACTGCAGGCAGGCAAGACTGCGTTTTCTCTGCAGAATGCCTAATGCTGCGGGAGGACCCATAAGTCTGGGTTAGCTGTTTAGACAGGGAAATATTGGCACTGAGAGCAGCCCCAGAGTATCCCTTGCAGACCAGTCCGTAAAGACGTGGGAAATCAAGGATCAATTCATTTGTAAGGACCAATTTCAAAAGCAAGAGCTGAGATGCCCTGACACTGACTCTCAGTCACCTTCAGTGTAACCATGTTTTTAAAGTGGAATCACTTTAGATTTCCTAGCTAATTCCTTTTGTTATGGTGTGTGTGTATTGTGGAGAGAGAGCGAGAGAGACCTGGTCATTTACAAAGTGATTCTAACTTGCAGAAGTCTTTCTAGTCCAAAACATCCTAAGATTTGCTTAATATGACTTTGTGCACATTTAAACACTTAAATTGTCATTTTAAGGTTTTGTGTTTTTTAAACATGACTGTTTTGCTTCTTATCCTTTTCTTTGGTATGGCTTTAATGAATGGATTATGATGGTCAGTTTGTAATGCCATGAATGAAAGATTTAGGACCTCTAATCTTAAGAACACTGCTTGGCGCCAGTAGACAAACAATGCACTCCCCAACTTGTTATCTCAGCCATACTAAGCTTTCACTTCTTACTTGCTTTCAAGGACTATCAGTTCACCCATGTAGTCCAGTAAGTAGGAGGCACAATCTTCTCAAGAAGGTGTTTTGTATTTCCTGATTTTAGGGGTATTACTTTATATTGCATTTGTCTATTTTGTAGCAAAAACAGTTGGATTTGCAAAGCTTGAGCTGGTTTGAAAAAGAATCTAGTTGGATCAACATTTTTCAATAGAACAAAGCATTGCTTTGGTCTGAATTTTAAGAGTTTTGGTTAAATGATCATTAAAGTAATAATATATGGTTTTGTTTCATAATATTAACTCTTAAGAAACTGAATTGTTTATCTGGGAATAACCTTTATTATAGAAAGAACTTGATACAGAGCAAGGGAATGACACAATGTGAATTTATGTGCTCAGTTATAAAGATTCCTTTCTTAAATATCTGGAACAGAATAGACACCATGTAGCAAATGCATGCCATAATAAATTCTGTGCTCCTGTCTTGCAAGCTGCCGACTGTCCTTTGCATGAAGCCAAGTGGTTGAAGGTACAAACAAAGCCTCTCAGATGATCCGACCCTTAAAAGTGCACATATAAAATTATGTATTTCTTAAATGGGTTTGTGACAATTGATTGAACTGTCATGTATTTTAATAAGAGTTTTATTGCAGATATGCAGATCCTGAATTAATGACATGACTTTGGTTTTGTATTATTTAAACTGATTTAAGAATGTGACCTCTAAAGCAGAAATGTGCGCTGAAGGGAGAGCAACAATGACATTGTGTTTCTAAGCATTTGACTTCAATCTGCTGCAGTACCGCATTGAGGCATAGGGACGGAGTGTTTAGTACTGGGAAAGGTAACTAAAAAGAAAACCCCCACATCTTTGATGGGAAAACCGAGCTGTGCTTGACTCTAAAACACTACGTATTATTTTTACATGAATATATATGAGAGGTGTTAAATGAAAAAATAATATTTTACAAATCCACTGAAGGCTTTGACTTACAAAAATTGGAGATTTCCTTGACCAGATCTTGTAATGGTTTTCCTGTTGGTTATTGAAAACTTCCAGATGCTCAAAAAATTGGGTAATAAAACTGTCGTATGATATTTCTGAAAATTCTGAGAAAAAGAAGCAATCCTATTTTATTATTTCTGTGGAAAATGGTTACAATTAATATCAAAAAATGCTTTACAACTCTAATTTTAAAAGAGACTATAGACTATGCTATGTAGGAAAGAAGAGTGCAGGAAACATTCAAAACTTCTACTGAGAGTCAGATCATATATTTTAGTCTTAAATTCATTTTAAATGACATTGGTCTGAAAATCACATGAAGAATACAGCTAAAGTACCAAACTATAAATAATACCATAAACAACATAGGACATAATTTTGTATAGTCAGTCAGATCCAGTTAAAGTCTACAGAACTGCACAGAAAGGAGGGAAGAATTTGGCACATATATATTCCCAGGATCAATAGGTTAAGATATTTATATGCTATACATATACCATGTTGATATTAAGGGCCAACTTGTGCCCAAAAAAAGGCCTTTAAGCAATGGGTAAAAATAATTAACTTTCCCACCTAGTGTTATTGTAAGAATAAATGCACTGAAGATCGCAAGGCTCAAGTACTGTGATAAGTAGGAGCCTAGAAGTTTTGAAAATAGATACATGCAAAATATCACACACGTTGCAGTTGTGCAGTACAGTTGTGAAGCTGTCCTATGTGAGTGAGTTGTCTCTAAGAACACCGAATTTTTATGAATACTTAAAATGCTTGTCTAATCTCTATTTGCTTATTTGAAATTCTTCATTTCCAAATTTTCATTTTTTGTCACTTGATTTCTTCAGGGAACAAGAACGAGCATACTGCCCACCTGCTTGCTATTCCCCTCTAGCCACTTTTGAATTTTTGACCCATCTGTCGTATAATATAAAAGAGTAGATATCTGAAAAGTTGTTAGTTACTACATGTTTTATGAAAATCAGTGACAGTGTAGAAAAAAGAAGTCTAAGCTGCTGTGCCACTGAGGGCAGGAGAACTAAGCTGTTTCAAGAGGCAGTAACAAGCAAGCCAAGCAGCATGTCCATAAATCTGCCCATAACACAACTCATATGCCTCTAAATAGGAGAGGGATATAGGAGGGAAGGGAGAGTAGGGTGACTAGATTAGGGCATGTGAGCAAGAAGGGGTCTGGGAGCTGGGATTGCAGAGACGACACAGCAACCGTGCAGAATGGGACCGCATGTTCTGCAAGGCAGTGGCAAGGGAAAGCTGGAGAAACCAAGAACATCGATGTAGGACTTTAGCATCTACCCTAAAAGGTCGGCATCTTTGAATGCCCTTCATCTGATGAGGAGTTTTGCTAAAGCTGTGTATAAATCAAATTAATAGTAGCATCTTTGAATTGGAGATGGGCTTCCCTCTCTCTTCATCTCTTATGAGTGTAGATGTGTGTAAAGTTTTTAAATATCTCAGCATTCAAGTTGTTTAGATTCAAGGTTTTGCTGTGGGCTACTACTGAGACCTTTTCAGATTTTTAAGCAAAAGCTTAGGTGCTTGTTGCAGATTGACATCTCTATCACTTTAGTACTTGGTATTTGTACTGAAACAGTATCAAAGTAAACAATGCTACCATAGATATCTACACATTTGAAATAGAAGACTTTCCAAACTATCTTTCCAGACAAAAAGCCCAAATCACTAATACGCAAACAAAGTTTTCAGCACAATTGAAAGATAGCATTTATTTAAATTATATTAGACATCTCAGGCTTAAGTTTTGATTTTGTGAAATTTCATAATGCTTCAATTTCTTTATGCAAACCTCTGTAATAAAAACATAGATAAAACTGAATCCAGAAACATGTACAAAAATTGAGGTTTAATTTTAAAACCTTCTTGTCTAACTTTAAGTTTTTAATCCTTAGATTGGTTTCTAAATAAAGATGGTTCGATGTGCCATATCATTTAATTCCCATTAACAGCAAACATGGTCAGTTTGTGATCACCCTCTAAGGGAAATTGGATCACTTTTGTTTAGATGCCCATTTAACCTTAAGAGTTTAGGTTTTCAAATTTTCCTATGGAATTAAATTACAAAGAGACAATTGAAATAGTTCTTATGCATGTCTTCACACTGTCAGGTATCCCTCTACTAAACCTAGCTTTTCAAAAGTTTAGAGAGCCTTTAGAGAAGCCTTTAGATTCAGCAGTGCCTTAGGGTATGTATAGACTCAAATCCAAAATTTGAAAACAGAAGGTGGTTTTTCAATGAAAAACTGCTGTTTGTTGCTGTAACTTTAGCAACAAGCCCCAGATTACATCCCAGAAATGTCTATGGGATTATATGCAATGTATAGTATGCATTGTATAGTAACTGCAATATGTAACGTATACTATGTTACTTCAGTATGTTCCATTGCTGTGATCACTATCAAACAGAAATGTCTTACTCACATACGTGAGCAAAACCTTAAAAGAGGCGATGGAGGAAACTGATAAACTGAAGCTTCGGGTGGCAGAATTTAAAAAAAAAACCTTAAAAAAACATAAATAGGTAAAAGTATATTTAAAGACAGTTCAGTGAAAGGTACCATTTTTATTGAAGTTCATCACTGCATCCTCTTCTCAATGCTTTTACCTTTGTTTTTCCATTTCAAGGTTTCCTTGTCCATTTGTTTTTTTATTTTCATACTTTAAATTGTGGGCCTTTTATCGCCCTACTTTTCACTTAAGTTCTAGTTTTCAACAATAATCTTTCTGCAGCTCGTTCTTCTTAATCATTACCTCGTGTCTCCCAGTCCTTTAACTAAAAACTTGAAGGGTTATTATTTACCATGAGTGGATGAGGAAAAGAAAGTTTCATAGTAGCAACTGGAATACAATGTTATGAAAAAAAAATTCTCTTTTTTTTCATAACCAAAAGAGTCTTCTTCTAGAGTTACAGAATCACTTGGATTTTGCCTCCTTTGTATAGTTTCTTTTCTGCTCATTGATTGTTGCTGGGCTGAGTAATGGAAAAGAAGAGAGAGATGCCATTAACAGGACTCAGTGAGTGGAACAGTGGTAATTTTGGAAGTATAGGAATTCTAGGTCTACCTATTAAAATGTAATTTTTCAAATGGAAACCAGGGTAAAGCCCTGTGGAGAGCCTGAAGCAGGAATTGATATAATAGTTAATTCAGAATGAGAGGCAGGGAAGGGGAAAAAAAGAGATGTGAAGTGTTTACAGTAAGGCTTATTAACTGCACACCTACCCAGATCATCTTCCCTTGCATTTTACTATTAAATATCAATGAACCAATAAGTGTATTAGGTCTAATCTATGAAAGTAGAATTATCTGACTCTGACACTAACTGATTAATTTTGCAACTTTTATTCAGGCTAAGTAGTACTGGGAAATTCAAATTATTATGAGGATTTCACAAAGAATTAATGTAATTTTATTCTAGTTGAATGGCTGTAAAGATGAATAACAATATTTAGATCAATATTTACAATCTTTTTTCCCAGTAAGGATGGCTTTCCTTAGAAATAGCTCAGATAAGAAACTAGTTGTTTTTTTAAATAATGCTCCCATGTTTTGTACAAAAGTCCTGTATTCCCAAGATCTCCAACTAATGCATTTTTTTAATTATATAAAAGAATAAACAACAGAGTACACATTTTAACAACAAATACACTGGTAGTAAAAGAAGATAGAATAAAGCATGATTAACTTTAAAAATCTCCCTTTCAGCAACAGAGTCTAACCAACAGAATATTCAGGAAGATCAATTATATTATAAAAGGAATATCTGAGTGATATCTCATATCAAATATCTGACTCATCAGAGGTCAAATATAACCATAATTTATTAATTTTAAGACTCCCTACCTGAGCATTCTCCACATATGCCTTTAATTACAACTGTGATTAATTAATGTGTTACAACCTGCCAAATCTGCATTGATTTTGTTGCTAGATTGGGAAGGAGTGGAGGAGGCTGGATCTAGCTCCTTTCAGGGGTATTCAGGTTCTCCCCCAGCAAACTCTGCTTCCGTCTCCTCCCTCACTGGGTAGCTCTTCTCTTACACACTCACACCCAACCCTGCGAGTCCTCGCCTCTGCCCTGCTCCTACAACTGCTGTTTGTTGCTGTAGCTTTAGCAACAAGCCCCAGACTACATCCCAGAGATGTCTGTGGGATTAGATAAAGTATAGCAACTATCTGTGTTACTTCAGTCTGTTCCATTGCTGTGATCACTATCAAACAGAAACGTCTTACTTGCATACATGAGCAAAACCTTAGAAGGGGTGACGGAGGAAATGGATAAACAGAAACTTTTGGCAGTGGTTCGGGAAGAGCAGGCTGACTGCCTTGAGACCTAGGTGATGTGTGATCTAGTACGGCTGTAAAACAGGTACCTCCTCAGATCTTGGGCACATTTCTTAAAATATTTCCTCATCACGTTTTTCACCTTTGTAGATTGCCAGTAGTAGGTAGTCTCTTCTCTCATGTAATTATCATGAGGCTAATTCTCTTAAAACTGGCTTGGATCACCCAGAAAAATCAGTGCATGAGGATATGGGAAAGTAGGTCAAAACTTTAATAAGTTTCAGGGAACTATCCAACACTAATTTTTCCTGTGCACATAATCCTCTCCAGCTTTCATAAATAGTAATAAGAAAACTGAGGTAGAACAATGTGTCTTCAGCCAGCTGTCCTGCCTGTCTCCTTTCAAGCTGTTTTTGCACAAAAGAGTTTAAGTTCTTAAGTATTAGTCTATATAAAGCATGCTGTCCACTTTTGGAAGGCTATCATAACACAGGAATTGCCACACAAGTTTGGACCAGAAGCAGATCTAGCCTCGCACTCACCTTCAGCTGCAGCCAGTGGTGAACATCTGTGGCACAAATGCAGAAATACTTTCTGGCTGTATCATCCCAGGCTCAGGGACTTTCTGAGCTAGAAGTGGTTTTCTTGTATTTAATGCCTTTACCACATTTCTTTAGTCACTTTTACCTATTCTGTTTTACTTGGATTCAGCTCCCTAAACACCTGAGCACTCTACACATGTATCAGGCGGGAAGCTATTACCTGCCAGGTCTCTGATTTCATCAGTTACTCAAAAGAAAAAAAGGTGTGAAGGATAAGTAATTTTTCTCATTGAATTGCTGGAACTTCAGCTCAGTTTCCTAGTTCTTTAGCAGACAATCTATATCTCTACATCCAGTTCCAGTTCCAATTTTACCTCTGGTAAGCCATTCTCATTGCAGAAGGGCTCACATCTGACGCTGGCTTTGAGATGGGCTATTGGGATGACCAGAGAATGGATAATCTATTTTACAAGAAGAGATGATTAATCTAGCAGAGCTAAAGCCGAGGAGAGATTATGACCATTCTCCGCAAACATATCAGAAAGGCAAGCATCAGAGAGGTGAAGGCAAATGTTTCAGCTAAATGACAAAGTGATTAAGTGGCTAAGATGACACCCAGATCCTCAAGCTCAGCCTCTCCCTAACCTCAAGTGGACTGCTAAGGAGAAGCTTTTGTTATTAGTAAAAAGTTTATCATTCAGGAAGGAAACAATTCTTAAGAACCCTTTGGAATATACACAAGGTTTTGCAAGGAGGCAAAAGCGGTCCTGGCCATTTAAATCACAACTAGTTCTCAAACTGGTGTTAAAAATCTCTCCAGTGAATTCTCCTCCTCAGCACTCTGCCTCCTCTTCTGGAGATCAAGCTGCCATGTCGCTTCATCAAATAGCTCCTCCTCTGCTTTCCTTCACATCTGGCAGTTTGGACTGGGAAGCCCCCACTTGTCTTGGCCATGGTCCCATTGCCATGCTTGTGGCATATGTAGCCAGTTGTTATTACACTGGTAAGGCACATCTGTGTATGCTGAAATTATTAAACTTGCTCCATCTTAGGCACAGACTTGCACCCCAGGAAACCGTATTAATCTGAAAATCTTGGCCCCTGTCAGGAAATCTTTCGGAAGGCAAGTACTCCAACTGAAACAACATTTGCTAACATACACAACTGTCCTCTAAAAATGATCTTATATTACTTCACCTATTTTACATAGGTATAATCATTGCTAATAGAGGTCGAATTTGAAGAACAGACCAAGTAAAAAACTTCTAGTCATATATTAGTACTATGAATTAATCATGTTTTTTCTTTTCCCCTAAACTGTAGAGCCTTCTAGTAACTGGAATGAGAGCAGATTTTATAAACCAGTGCCAGAAGACATTTAATAATACTCAAATTCTTAAAAAGATATGCTGTTTTTGCAATACAGTATAGATTTATAATGCAGTACTCACTGTACTAAAAATCCAAATATCTAAAATCCAGCCATACACCTGTCAAGTTAAGACAAAATGAATTTTAAAGCTTATGCTAACCATCACATCCCCACTTTCTGAGAAGGAAAAACTCACTCTGTGCAGGCTAATAGAGCCACAACTGAAAAAAAATCTTCCTATATTACCAAAATTCTATCTTCAGACTGACTTCATAACTCTTCAAACTGTACATATAACAATTAAAAAGAAAAAGAGTGCAAGAGAGAGAAGTTAGCTGCTTGTTACTCTCTTTAATACAGGTGCATATATAGGGAATACTGTATATTCTAAAATATGAAAGACTGGAGAAGTGGAGAAAGAAGGAGAGAAAGAAGGAGAGAAAGAGAGACTTCGTGGAGAGGTAGATTACAGTTTATTCCAGATTATAATACTATTGTTATAGAGAAAACACTTTTTTTACAGAATTTTAATTGTGACCAATGACTCTATCCTATTCAAAGACGTTCTACATTTCATTATGTGAATATTTTCCAGCCATAATTTACAGCTTATTTTATTAGTTTTAACATGGCACAGTTCAGATTCATCACTGATTGATCAATAGTAGCTTTGACATGTTAAGACACAATCTAACAAAAATAACTTATCTGTACTACTTTTATAAAATGTATTCTAGATTAACACAAGTCATAGCATTGCCAATATAATGGATAGCCAGTAATTATAACCGCCTGTACGGTGTTTTTGAAAACGTGCCATTTAATAGAAAATACAAACAATCATACTGTTTTTTCAAAAGCTTCAACTGTGTGGACACATTCTTAATATCTTAAGCTTGTTATGGGCATAGCTAATGCTTTTAGGAGACACACATCTTCTGACAACAGGGCAGTAAAGTGGTTAGCTGCATATTTGTTGTTCTTGATGTTAAACTCATTCTGGCAGAACAACTTTGGCTAAGAGAGATATCTACTTTATCTTGCTTTGCTTCTTTTCTGCTAACATATTTTTAACACAATCAGGAGTGGTTAAAAAACTTGCCAGAGTAAAGATTTGCCAAGAAGGAGTCAAAAGCTGATGTAACTTTGTTTTCCTTCAAATGCAGTAAACAGATCGCTATTTGTCTTTCGTGTAAAGATGAGAAAAAAAATCCATATAACGGACTTTACAATTTTCCCTCCTCCTTTTTTTTTCACCAGTAAAAATATGTCTTGCCAGCTGACCAATGGCAGCACAATGTCTCTTTTTCAATGTAAACCTTGTTACAATGCAACTCTTTCCTTCTGCTGTTTTCATTTTTATAGGAAATTGTTAGCTAATGTGTGATTTACACTCTGACAGTCACACAGATCCTTTTCCTTGCATATTTTATTCTTATTTTGAGCAATACATATATCTTTCTTCCAAGTCTTTCATCTAAAGTGAATCAGCATAATTAAAATGATAGATTTCAGAACCCATACCTACCAGAAAACATTACCGACTCTCCTTGTAAATACCAGCACCCTAGACTGACAAAATGGATTTTGTGCTGTGCAATGATTTACCTGACTATGTTCTTGGAGAGTTCACTTTCTGGATTACATAATAATAAAATCTTATAAACAAAATCTTATGAATCTTTATGAAAATCTAATGAATCTATGTACTTACTGATCTGACAAGGAAGAGACAAAGAGATTCAGGAAAACTGGATATTTCTAATTATAACAAATACCTGTATTTGTTTTGCTCTTATTTTTCCATCCGACTTTTCCCAATTTTTAAATATGCTGGTTAACCAACATATTTTACCATAACCATAACCAACCAACACTGGAGCAAATCCATTGCACTGTTTCCTCAATGCACAAAAAATAATTCTCATAATTCCTGATTTAATAAACATTTATGGTAATGTAGAAATTTTACCTGTCATGCAATCAAACAACTTGTATATGCTGACCTTAGTTCTGAGATCGCTGCTTTACAAATTGATTTGGAGAACAATTTGCTATTTGGATAAAAGGAAAGATAGTCACTGTGTGGTTAATAACATGTTTTCTGTAGTGTTAAACTCCACCTAAAGTGGAGAACAATATCTTCCGAGTATTCACTATATAACCTGTCACAATCACTTTATATTTTATGACCTAACTGACTTATATTCTTGATGAGAAGGTAAGTTTCCAGCAGCTTTATTTTAGAATTCTTAGGCTCTGCTTACTCAGCCAATATAGATTATTCACTGATAACCCAGTAGCTAAAATTTTAAAGTATTTTAGGATCTCACAAGCTCTCCTCCCTGTTCTCCTTCCTGTTTCCCTCTCAACCAACAATGCATGAAAGAAAAACACTTACTTGCTCTCTCAGATCTTAATTTATACTTCTTATATGCCTTTTTCAGTTCACATACCAATCATTTCAATGAGATTTGAGAGACCTCTCTCATTAGGCCTTCTGAAGATAACTGCATCGTTTCAGAAGCTCAGTTCATTCTGAGATCCAAACTGGCTTGTGAAATTTTCTGATAGCTCACTGAGTAAACAGTATGGGATTTTTTAATGTTAACTGTTCATGTGAGAGTGCTACTTTGCTCATGATTTTTAAAGCTTTGTTCGTAAGTGTGCAAAGATCTCCTGAGCTGGTCACTGCAGCTCCAATTACAGTTCTAGAGCTATAAAGCTCTAGTTATTGTAGTTTTGATTTCTAAACAATCCTTGAAGTTTTATTAATATAGTGTAAATCCTTTTACAGCTCTTTAAAGCTACCTCTTCATTATTTGCTGTGTGTTTATTTCTCCTAGATGTAAGGTCAGTTAAAAATGGAGACGTGAGCTGGAAAGATAATTCAATTTTTATTTCTGAAGTCTAACAGTTTAAGTGACCATATTCATATGTAGCAGCATTTTACAGGCAGAGGAAGAGAAACTGTAGTATGCTTGTGGTACTGATGTTGAAACTATTCAAGCAAAAAAAGGAGGGGGAAGGGAGAAAGGGAGGGAAATGGGACTTTAGACCAGGTGTTTTACTTGAGACTGACAACTGTTTTTAAAACACTGCTGACCCTTTAAGCCCGTATCCTAGCATAATATATGTTTATGTGATACATTGCAAATAGAAAAAGAGAAGATTCTCTAAATATTAGACTAAAATGGGAACTTACTTAGACAGAAATATTACAGCAAGATTTACCAAACAATGTCTGAAAAAAGTACTGTGACTACTACAATGTCATGACAGAAGTGGAATAGTTCTATTTAGAGGGGCATATTTTCCATATGGTCTTGAACTGAAACTCACTGAAGGCAATGGAAAGAATCGCTTTGAGTTCTAAGTTTTAAATATGAGCCTGCACGAGATGCTTTTAGTAACTTAAAACTTTTTAGATGAAATAGCTCAGTTTCCTATTTAAGGTGTGAACCAACTTGTCCTAACTGTCTATATTTGCTAATTGTCTAATTACCAAAGCAAAGGAAAATGAGGTTTTTGGAGCCATTTTTCAAATGTTGTTCCTGTGCTCACAGAGGAAAAATAACATTTAAGTCTTTAAAACTTGCAAAGACAATCTGAGTGACAATAAAATAATCACAGAGTGAAAACAATGGTCCTTATTCTGCATGCAACAGATTGATTTACTAGAAGAATTTGTTCATGTACAGAGAAGACAACCTAAGGGTTAATTCAGGCTCCTAAGAACCTAAATTTTCCTGCAGACATGATGAATATGAGCATTACTCAAAGAGTGTCATTTTCAGGGATGTCTACTTAAATATGGCATTTCTGTGTCTTGGAAATACCTTCACTAAAGCTGATGGGTTTAATCCTGGAATGAACGTTACTAAAAGTGATTGCGCTGATCATTTTGAAGAAAACACAGTTTCACCCAATACCCCCTCAGTGACAGAGAGGGCTGCTAATAGAAACAAGCCTGAGGGGGGAACTTTCTATCCATTGCAAAACCTCTGTTAATGCAACTTAATGAAAACATAATAAGAAGTTGTTATGATTTTCTTCCTCCAAAACCCTATGTCACATCTTCAGCCAGTAAAAATGTTACAATACTCAGCAAAATTTCTTTTGTGAGCTTTTAGCGACTCCAGTGTTTTTTCTCCAGAACTTGACTCCTAGAATATGCCATAAATAAGGTAGTTTTCTGTTGGGGAGAAAAAAATTCCAAGCAGATGACAAATGTCGTGTTCTGGGGCCAAGAAACAGTGTCAGCAAGTAAGAGAGATATCATCCTACACAGAGTTGGAACCAACAGAAAAATACTTGCCTGTGTTTATTGCATGTTCCATGGAAAAAGGGTTTGTCCATTGTTCTGTGAGCAACCAGCTGATTAAATTACTGACAATCAATAATAAATAGTGCTTCAGAATTTCATTAAATGAAAGACAAAAGAAAAAAATCCATTAATTTTCCCACATCTCTAACTTTTTGATACTGCATATACACAGATGCATAGATCTAAATACATCACTTATGTTTTATTTCGGGTCAATAAGGAATTCTTTAGAGCGCATACATGAAGAAATAGAAAAGCCAGTGTGCTCCTTGTGGCCAAATTTATACTACTATTGAAACTTCAGGTTGTGCAACCCTTGATTTTTATGAGCTCCAGCTTCGTGAATTTGAGAGTGTATAAACACATTTTTGCATTCATCTTCCTAAGTTTATTTTCTAAGTCTGTGGACTAAAAGAAGGACAAGACATGGATCGATATCTCACATCATTTCACTGATAATTAGTGTAGTTTATGTAAAAAGGGCTCAAATGATGAATTGCTATATTCATTCTGAATTGGTGCAGCAGGTTAGCATGCATCTGGTATGCCAATTTTTGTCATCAGTAGCACAACAGAGAGTGATCTGGCTATTGCTTACATCCCAAACCCTGGAAGAAAAGAGACCACGTGCATTTGGATCAATGCGCAGTAACCTTAGAACAAGTCCTGTAAAGGTTCGGATGCGACCTGACTTGGTAGCAAGGTACTTTACAGGATCTAACTCATGCTATCCCATGTAGGCAGCCAAAGTCAAGTGAAAAATCTACACTTGGATATGGCAGTGGATTTTTGAACCACAGTATTTATCCATGAATACACTTCGGGTGCCAGTCTCTGGGATGAGAGTGTCATTTTTTTCAGTACTTTCATCTGTTAAATACACCTCACTTTGTCCCTGCAATCCAGCTGCTTAAATACAAAAACAACGTGCTAAAGTAAGTTTTCCTTGCAAGGCAAACTGACAGAGAAAGGAAACAGATGGTCGCTCATTCTGTAGCTCACCCCATCTTGTCTAGGCACTGCAGTCCACACAGTACCTTCGAATCATGTAACAGAAAACTTCCAGAAGCCCTAACCAGATGGACAGACCCACTGACTGGGGGCATGGGGTAGGGGGAGGTCTGCTTGCCTAAACCAAAGGGGCAGGTTTGGAACCACTGCCTTGAAATTCATGTTAAAACCAGTCCATAGTGGATAAGAAAAGACTGGGAAGTGTTGTTTTTACTCAAGTCAGCATTAAATCAGGGGAAATAACTGAGCAAAAGATGCTTGCCAGAAACAAAGCAAATGTCAAAAAGAAAAATAGTTGCACACACGCAAAAATCTCAGGCTGCATAACCAGCTTCCTCTTGGCTTTCTCATCCCATTCAGTAGTACTGCTGGTGATGCTTTCAGGCTTTCATTCAACATATTCCAGAGTTTATTTGCTCTGATGAATTACTACACATTTCCTAGGGTGCATTATATCTTTTATAAAGAAGATAAACAAAAACACATAACAGGAAGTCAGTCTGAAACGTCAGAGGTGAAGTTCACCTCTGCGTAGGAGGGCTTGCTCCAGGCTTAACAGCAGGAATAAGCTTTGTGTTGTGACTGTGGGGTCACCTTTGCAAGAGCGCTATTCATCTCGCAGGAGCAGGACCCTGTGCTTGCCCTGGAAAGGAGCTGAAGGATGTATATTTGTATAGATGTGGGCCAGAAGAGAAGCAGAGAAGCTGCAAATATTTCTCCCATTGGCTTGACTAGTGGCGACAACACTAGTGTCTGACAGCAAAAAATATTTTAAGACAATGCTACAGGTTATGTGCCTGTATGATTATGGATTTTAAAGTTATGGTTTGAGAGGGAAGGCAGCTATGGAAACTTTTTAGTGATCTAAATATTTTACATTTCAGGAGTTAAAATAGAAAAGTGACAAAAATATTTGTAAAATTGATTTTTACAATGGAAACGACAGTGGAATATAACTGCTCCGTTAATTTTGGGATGGAATCAGACAAACAATAAAAAGATGATTTTGCTTCTTTACACAATAAGCTCCTACCATTGAGTATTTAGTCTTTACAATCAACAGCTAATCTGAAGGTAATTTTTCCTTTGAAAAACAGCTCTTCAATTTTTTTTTAATTTAGTATTTTGTAAGTGCTGTTAACAAAACTGTATATTGTATACAATTGCAATTCAAATGCAATTACAATATGCAATATACTTATTGCTGCACAAACAGCATTGCTTTATTTTCAGATGTACTTTCCTGGGGCACTTTAAACTTGCCAGAAACTTTCTCACTTCTGTTGTGCTTTATCACAACCACAAGTATTCCATTTCATATCTTATCAGTCATCTTCACTTTCAAATTTTTATTATGCTTACTTATCCTCACATGAAAACATGCTTTTTCCTTTCCCTCTCCTTGCTATCTAGTTACCACACCTCTGGCATCATCACAGAGAACTTGGCAGAAATGACCCAGAGAAATTTAACAGAATTTCTCTCTCTGAGAAGTAATTCTCCAGTTTATAGAGCCAGCTGTGATACTCCATCAGACACACAGACCAATTCTAATAGCCAACTGACAGCACAAGATGTTCCCTTTTAGCATCACATTTTGACAAACTAAAAACCGAGTACAGCCCTTACTATAAAAAATAAAAAGTTTATCCAACCTGATAAGGCACTAAGGAGTGGCTGTTAATATTTTGGGGATGAACACTTTAGACAAAATCAAGAGAGCATTCTATTTTTTCTATAGATTATTTGACCTTCTCCATGATTATTTGATCTTCCCCATTAAAGTTAGAATTTTAGTTGTTCAGAATTTTAGTTAGAAAATAATATATTCCCAAGTGTAAAAATGAATTCTATGGAAAAAAAGGCTGCTTCTGTTCTCCAGTGAATGACTGAGTTCAATTGTTCCATAAATGTTTTTCCAAAACTACTGTGTTTAGTATTGAAATATTCATGATTCTCTAGAATATACTCAAGAATGGACTTTAAGAATAGGGTCTTATGCTCCCAGACTATGCCGATGATGGGAGCAGTGTGTGTAAGCTCCACAAATATGTTATTTCTGCAATGAAGACTTTTATCAATGGAGAAATCGTATCTTGCTTACAGGGAATTGGAATGTTGCCACTGAATTTGGTGGAAACAGGATTTTAATCCTGATACATTTTATGGGAACTGCAAGGTACAGAAAGCCATTTTCTCCCAAAGAAGCTGATGAGAACTGAGTGAATATAACACTTCACAGGATCAGAACTGGACAGAAAGTGCAACATGTGTGCAAAATAGAAAATGTAATGTTATAAAGATTCAGTCCTGAAAACCATGTCTACACCATGCTTATTGTTTCTTCAGCACGGAGAAGCTTTACATGCTAGTAAACATTGCACTCCCAAACAAGTGTTTGTTGGATTAGGGAATAAAATAACATTGTGTTGTTCATTTTTCCTGCATCAATGAACCTTTAAATTCTTTTAATATACATTAGAGAACTTTTATACTCCGTGCCAAAACAATATATATTTTTTCTTGCTACTGTTGATTTATAAAGCTTTTTTATTTGTACCACATGCAACATACTCTTTGCTTTGTTGTTGTGGTGAATACTGAAAGCTGAAGGGGAATGAAAGCAAACACACTTTATGATACTGTCAAAGCCCTATAGACAGTGATTCTTGTAGGGCCCAGTCTTCAGAGATACTGACAAAGTCACACTGATTTCTACTGATCGGCAAGCCTGAAAGTGGGCTTCATTAATAAAACTTCTCTGTACTAATCCAAGAACCTATTTGAATGCATAATAGCCTCATATGCTCTCTGTCCCTCCAGGTCTTACAGTAATGGGCAAAGTTGTAGGCATTAGGCTTTTCTTGTCCAATCGATAATCTACTGCGTGCGTGTAGACTGAGGAAAAGAGGTACATGGAAGCATCATACATAAAATATGATACTGGAGATAGAAAAAGGGGCTCCTTTTATTTTTGATAATGACGCAAGTCACACCTTTTAAAATACCCATTTGTCTTCTATTTCTTATTTATGCACTATTTGCTTCAATAATACTTTCTTGATTGTATTAAAAGTCACAGAAAGCCTGGTCTTTTATAGCAGATTTCCACTGTGGCTCTCCTTGTAGATATTCAAGCCTGAGTTGCTACTGGAGGCAAAAAAAAGAAGGAAAAAAAAAAAAAAAAAGAGCTTGCTTAGGATGACAAGGATACAGAAAATAAATCTAAGAAAGCAACAGATCTGAAATAAAAATGTAACACCTGCCAGGCAGCTTACTCGCAATATAAACAAGGATTAACACCAGCAACGGTGCTCCAAATACTGGTCTTAGCACACATATATGTTTAAATATCACAACCTGAGTGCATAAAAAATTACTTCACACACTTGGTTTTTCAAATTGCATTTGTATTCAACACCTACTCCCAGAACCATAATGATAGTCTATACAGAAGCAGTGGAAAGATTCAGTTCAGAAAGCAAATAGGCTACAAAAGGAGTTTTACTACCCTTTGTACTTTGTTTTAGAGTAGAATATGATTCTAGAGAAGGAGAAACACATGGCTACTACAGCAGTTGTTCAAAATAGTCTATGTGATCATTTGACTCCAGACAAGTGGGTTTCACAGGTTTTCCTGAGGCAACTACAGTCGTTCTCAGGGGGATTTATTCTTCCCTATAATTAATAGGTTAACAATAAACATTTTAAAATCAACTCCCTATCCATTTAAAAATCAACTCAAGCTCAGTAGATCGTGATCAAGAATCAGATATGACTTGAGGGGTGGATGGTCTCATTGCTGACTCAGAGCTCAGTCTGCAGGCATATGGCAACAGATGATCACCATTAGGGGCGTTAATATAAGGTTAATTGTCTGGGTCAGGCCTCTGCTGGCAGGCACTGGCTACATACAGCTGTGTATACTATCATCAGGCTATCGTCAGCTGAACAGGAGCCGACTGAAACAATCTGTATTCTCTGCTCTGACTACCTGTCCTCCCCAGTGCAGAAGGAAAACAAGCCAATGAATGATTATTGAAAGCACTAAAACAAAAACCTTTTGGTATGTGTATCTTGAACTGGCAAGTCAAAGAGACATTTTTTTTGTCTTTTGACAACTCTGGTTTATAACCCATGATAAGGGATCTCAAGGCATCATTCTCATAACTTCTGCCTCTTTCTGGACTGAGTGTAATAAATAGTGTCCTTAAGGGTTATCTTTTCCCCATTCTCCTATGGGCGAACAAGCAGGATGGAAAAGCATCACCTGAACAGATGGATCTGTTCGTGGACCAAATGGGTCTTCTGCACTGGGGAGTGTTTATAAACCTTTAATCCTCCCTTACATAGAAAAAAGTAGCACTGGAAGTGGATTTAAGGGGCAGTATTCAAGTATTGACTAAAGGAGTGGAATAGAATGACGGTAACTCTTGTCTTGCCTAATTTCTTTAGCCATGGAGATAAATACAGACATTCACCTGACAGCAGCATTTAAGGAAAGAACCCAGATCTGCAGCTTTCACTTTATTGGCCACAGGTCTCCGGTGTGCTGACAGAGCTGCAGCCTATTCCAAATACATCCACTGCAACTTGCCTTTCTTCCCATTTTTCTGGAACACTCACAGAGGGGCGTAACTGAGCAAAGCAGCAGAATAGCTATCTTCAGTATTACCCCAGCTCCCCTGTCTGACAGACCAAAAAAAGATTTTTGTTGTGAATATGGTTTCCTGAAAGGAAATATGGAGGCAGAAGATTGCATTACCCTAGAGAAAATTGGTTTGCTTTAAAATTACTTTCAGAACAGAGGCGTTTTTCAAGTGTGGGGCAAAACACCGGCAACGAAGAAACTGATATAAATTTCATAAGACCAGGGTACAATGAATTTTATGGCTCCAGGGCTCACATAGAAGTGTGTGCTCTACCAGCCTGTGATCCATACGCCTCTATGTTTTGTCCAGTGGTATATTATCTGGAAGCGGTAGATATAAGGTAGCTTATACTGCTTTCACTGATATTAAATGACTTACCAATGTCACAAGGGAAGCCTGATCCAGAGCCAGGAATCAGAACATAATCAGTGTTGTGAATTTACTGCAAGATCTTCTCACTTACATAGAGTTGATCCAAGTGTATGCACAAAATGAGAATTAAAAAAAAGTAAAAACTTTCAAAGGCATAGCCCATAGCAGAGGGGAAGAGACACTGCCTTATGTAAAGGAGATCATCAGTGAAAGCAAGTAAGATAGAGCAGAACCACAGAAATGACAGTAGTTTTCTCCAAAATGGTGGAAAAGCAGGAAGGTTCTTCACTATATAGGTGAAGCACATTCAGTCCTAAGGGCAGGTAAAATATCTTAGTCCAGCTCAATGGGGATGCAAATCAAAAAGTAGTCAAGTCAAAATAAATAATGATAATAATTTAAAATGTTGCCTCTTTGTAAAAAAAAAAAAAAAAAAAAAAAGTCTTGGGGTTAAATTCATTTCTTTGTTAATTTATCAAAGTCAGTGGAGTTTTATCAAAATGTAGTCTGGCCTGTTAAGACCACATAGGCAGAACAAATCCTACCATCCTATCACGAACAAGGATATTTTGAGGATATAGCTTCTCTGTTCAAAGACTATCTTTTTAATATACTGGGTTTTTTTGATGGGGAAGGGTTTGTATGCTATTTCTTTAAGCTTTTAGAATTTCAGGCAGATATAATTATATTTATTTACTCGGTATCGAATGGTCTCAATTACACTTCAGCTGTAGGCTCATCTTTACGTATATCTATTCTGTCCATTCCGTCAAGGATATTAAGAAAATAACTGTGACACTTTATTTTTCTTTTCTTTATTTCCAAATATTTTTGACCCAAACATTAGCCTCTTTATGTCTGGCTCTTTATAAAATCTTTGATCTCGCCATGGTGTAGACAGAGCACTGACTTTTTTGCTCCATGCAAACCTGAGTAGTGTTGCTAAACATTTTAGTCATGCTTACATAAAATCTCCCAGAAAGCCTAACTGGAGCCCCCTGAGTTCAGGTGATGCCTCTTCTCCCTGACCTCTTCTCTCAAACAACAGAGAAGGGGGAGGGGGCCCCTTAAAGGAGTAATAACCACTTTCTTTGAGCCTAACAGGGCAACATACCTGGTATTTGAGGCTGTGGAATATGCTTTAGCATGTTTTAAAACATAAGGAGGGGTGGAGAATTTTGTAAAAGGGTCCTGCGCCTGCCCATACAGACACCGTATGCAGCAATGGGCACTGAACATTGAGGATATATTTGCTATAAACTGGATGTAAACTAAACACACTGATGGGAATAAAACAAACAGGCAAAGGAGAAGGAAAGGGGAAGGATGTAACAGTGAGACAAATCACTGATTGCACGTCTTTGGCAATAACTCACTTGCTGTTAAGTAAAAGATACAAGTGATTTCAGTAATCCCTGGCAAACACCATTATCAGCTGACAATTTGCTACAGGTACTGCAGTAGTCCAAAGAGTTAAACAGCTCTAAAACTAATGAAATCAGTCAAATTCCCCCAGGGAGCATAATATTGTTCTTCCGTGTAAACAGTCCTCTTATTCCTTAGGTTATGAGCCAGGTGACTCTCATTAAGTCAATCATCATCAACCAGGCTTGACCAGCAAGTAGAAAGGAGAAGGCAATCTACCATTATGTAGGCATTGAGTCTAGACTGAGCTATTATCTTCAACACCCTGTAGCTCAAAACATAACTACTTAGATTGCTTGGATAATAACCGTGGCCAGCCAGCCATTCGCAGTGGCTATAGCTGCTGGCTTCGGAAGGCAGATAAATATATTAAATCTCTATTAGAGCATTCCATCATAAAGTGCACTCAGCTGTAATGCCCTGTCTTTTCTCTTAACAGCTCTGAAGAGATATATGAATGCCAGCCTGCACTGTGGCATGGATGGTATTGTCATGCCATTATTTGTGGCTGGACCATAATGATATGTAATTTATATCAACAAAAAAGGCCTATACCAATAAAAAAGAGCAATACGATAAAGATAATCATCGTAATACACAAGACTCGCATAGCTTGTAGGACTGTTGTTGAGGGCAAATGTATACTTTCATTGCTCTTCAACACCCTAAGATGGCTAATATTGTGCGCCCTGCAGGGTGACCCTGCCTAATTAAGTATGAATCATTCCAACTGGACAAAAGCACAAGGCCACATCCACTTATATATTAGCTACTGTTCTGGTCTCCATGCCTGAAAGATCTGGATATTTTTGTATCTTGCATGTGGGTCACTTAGCAATGTAATTTAAGGGGTAAAGTGGAAATAAGGTGAACATCTCACAATCAGAGAAACTCTGTTTTGCTTTGCATATCAAAACACAGATCTACAGCCAAATAAGGAAGATTATCATGCAAAATTTTTAGCTTTTCATATTTCTGTTCAGATCACAGTGAATATAAACATTAGCCTCAAGTATTTTCAAGGAGATTTTTTGTCACCATTCCCAAGAAAGAACCAGAGAGATTCTGACTCCTTATCTGTGTAGAGTCTACCATCACTTTACCATCACCTAACCCACATTTAAGGAAAGATAGAGTGGAACTGCCAAAAGCTCTATTTGTAACACTATAATTAAAATAAAGTTTATGTAATTATTCCAGGGTTTTACAAACTTGAGAGCCCAGTTAGAAAAGCAGGTAAATATGTACTCAATACTGAGTGTATGAGGGGAGGTATTTAAGTCCACAGCCCTTCTAGTGTACTTCAAGTTTCACTTGCTTGGCAAAATAGAGTATGAATAAGGTCAGGATCTTGCCCTTAGTCTGACACTTATTATCTTGCAGTCTCTGTGTTTACCTACAACATTTTTTACTTCTAATCAGTATTTCAATCCACAGTCCATAGGCTATTATTTTCACTTCACTTCACTTATATTGCAATTTCAGTATGCAGGGGCCACTCTTGCCATGAGAATAGTGAGGTCCATCCCCACTCGAGATTTATAAACCTTATTAAATTTTTTCTTTATTCATCTTTCTTAATAATGACATGCTGCTGCATTTACCATATTGCACAGATGCAAACCTCAAACAAACTTTTTATTGCATGTAGCAAGTTACAAGCAAGTTACAACATGCTTGTTATATCGTGTAACAAATTTTCATATTTTTTCTTTGGCTAGCACCTAAACACCTTCCAGAGTTTTTGTGCACTCAGGTACCCTTCATGGGTATCCCCAAGCTCATAAAGATGGGTATGTGCAACTCTGGGCAGAAAAATGGGCACATATGCAAAAGTTACAAGGTCCTTCACTAGGTAATCGACAATTTTTCTATTTTTGAAAACATAACAACTAAATATTCTTTTCTTCTTAGTAGTATCTTGACAACAAATAACCTACACCATTCCTGTGTTGAACAATATTGTTGTCTTTCACCATCACTGCATAATAAATGCACACATGCACGTACATGCACATGTGCACACATGCACAGACATGCAAACACACACAGATGAATCTGCTATAAAATTTCCAGTTTAGATCCTCACCAGATATAGAGCATTGGAGCCAGCTCTCTCAGTACATATCCCAGGTATGGACTAGAACCTATGACATTCACATCTGAAGTTCTTTGGGCTAGATTTGTCTTAGGTTATGAGAAGTGGTTGAGTGCTGTTTGTCCAAGTGGCTACAAAAGAGTTAACAACTGCTCTTATTTAAGGCAAACTGCTCCTCTTAAAGCAAGCAGATGTGAACAGCTATTTTGCATAAAATTGCAGAGATTTATACTTTCAAAAATCAGTTTTATTTCTGATACCAATGCACAAAAAGCCTCCCCCAACGTCTTCTTTGTTCACTCAAATACTTTTTTATTAAGTAAAATACTTATATAATCTCATTTAATCCCCATTAACCCAAACTGAAATCAGAATATTTATTTGTCTTCACCCTCATGAAGACAACTCTTTCAAAGTGAAAGTTGTATTCGAAAACACCATTCACACACAAATTCCCCTTGCATGAAGAAACATTTCTAGTGCAAAATGCTACATAAGCTGCATTTCTCATGCTTTTCTTTTCTTTTTTTTTTTCTTTTTTCTTTTTTTTTTGGGGGGGGGGGGATGAGGAATGATTGTTGATATTCTGCAAGGAAAGAATACCAACAGGTAGATTGTTTTTTGTGAATTCCTTCCCAACTGAGAGGAGCTAATAGAAAAGATGAAACAGCAAAATCATCATTCATTTTGTTTGAAGGAATTATTTTCACACAGTAAAACCCTGCAGTCCTTATTCAGCTATTATTCACATTTTCCTGAAAGAAATAAAGCCAAAGGAGGAGGAATTAATCCAGCTTGAAATAATAGATATGAAGACTCAAATTATTGGGTGGCTCTTTAACTTAAAAAGTTTGGCACCATGACATTATAGTGATGGATACTTTAGATATGTAGGTAGACAGATAGATAGATACAGGATTAGAAACAGTTCAAACAATTCTTGCTGGATTTATTACTTTTGGCAAAGCCAATGCTCCTGATGTTGAGTCCTTAGAAGCAGGCAGCATGTGGGCACAGCTTGACCTTCCAGATCAGGCAGATTAAGAACATAATATTTTCTACACAGTTAATGCTGAGATGATGTTAATTACTTAGCAGACCCTAAATCCCACAGCTGACTTTTTGTCATTTTGACAGGACAAGAGAATGATATGTACAGTATGGAAAAGCTGGCAGGGAGGTAACTGGCAAGTTTTTCAGATAGTGTGCAATCAGATTAAAAAAAAAAAAAATCAGAACGTCACTTGGGCTTGTTTTCCAACCTGACCACTCTTGAGGTGTCAGCTGGCAGAAACACTGAGTTTTAATACAACACAGCCTGCATTTCTCACTCCTAAATGCTGATGAAGCCTTGAAAGACTCTGCAATGCTCTTAATGAATTCAGTGAAAGTTTTGTCTTTGGTATGAAGTACAGCAAGGAGGGTAGGATTAAAATTTGCAGACATGGATGTGAAAAATAAGCCTTCTCAGAGAACTGACATTCACAGGTACTGAGTAGTTGTTAGCTCCACATGTGCTCCTGTGGGTGAGCATCATTTTTAAAAATCAAAGCACTAATACTGGATCTTGGAAGAAAGCAGAGCTTGGAAATAGTTGACATTAAGTTTAAAGATGGAATAACCATCTACTGTTGTGTAAAATGGTCTATAAGAAGTGCGGTGCAACTGATTTAGTGTTGCTGATAGCACCTGAACTGGAGCCTTTCCCTGCATTTCTTCCTGAAGTCTTACAGACCTAATGCTGCCTTAATATACACTTCTAATTGTCACTGAACATGCAGCACTCAGCCTTAAAGACTGATAATAAAATACAGTTTTCCCTGCACCCTGTACTAAAACATTACTGCATCACTGGGGTAAAAATATGCTTCTTTGATTAAATTATAGTCAAACACCAAAGTGTCTGAAAAGTGAAAATCTCAAGGAAAGCAATGCAGAAGGAGACAATGATGAATGTCAAAGGCAGGGGGAAAATGTTATGTAAGTTACAAGAATAAAATAATGTAAGGCTGAATTAAAGTCAGTTGTCCTGCCTTTGATCTGGGTACACAAGGAAACCCTAACTGATATACTGAATACTGGCAGCTATTCCAAGATTTGCTGAACCATAACCTCACTTTAAGAGGTACTTGGACCATAGGTTGTCAAACAGCATGTCTGATCACACCCAGTCCAGCAGCCCTTCAATATATATAAGGATATAAGGATGGATATAAGGATAGAGTGCAGGATGAGACTTTTAGCTATTCTATAAGTAGTGCAAGCCTGTCATTCTGTGCTGAGAACCTGTCTAGCCTTTGAGTGTTTCTGGAATTAAAGTAAACATGAAAAATAAAAAAAGTCCTCCAGTGATGTCATGATGGATTTATTCAGAGAGTTATTAGGCTCACACTCCTGAGCGTACCACAGCACCACATGAGCAAAATATCATAAATGGAGGTTAATGCTATGCCAATTCACTGTCCAAAACACAATTGTAGCCACCCCTCAATAGAGCTGTTTTACAGCAAACCTTTATGAAGCCTTGATAAGGGTATTTCTTTGTGATGAGGGCAGACCATGAGCCACCATCAGCCCTTCCCTTTGAGGTTTTGATTTATAGTCACAGAACATCACAGAACATCACTTTCTGAACTACAGATCTTATGATTTTATTATGGGCCTTGCAAGTCTTAGCGAGAATTTTTCCCAGATTTCTGGGTGTGCATTAATACATGAGAGTGTCAGAATTCATTTCTTTCAATAAGCATAGATTTCTAGACTTCTAGGAAGGTTATAGAGAAGCTTGAAAATGTAACCTGAGTGCACTCTACTGATTTAGAATATAAGAATTAAATAAAAGGAACCAAAAGATATTTTTGAACAATTCATGATTTTGAGAGCCTTACCTAGAGTTTTAGATTCCTGAGGATAGTAACATTAGCATAGTAATTTTTTGCAATGTACAATATGTCAAAATACTTCCAGTTAGGGGAAGTGAATTTTAAAACACTTAAAAATAATTATTTTTATCTTACCCATATAATTTAGGCATCATATGAAGTAGGAACTCAAACAATATTATGTGGAAAGAGTATTTCTTTAGCACCTAAGCACTTCTTCCATTTTACCCATTAAAAAGAAAAGCTGTAAAAAAGAAAATGTAATGCAAATAAAGAAAAGAGCATCCGAAGCAGGAACCATGGTCCTGTTCAACAGAGACTGACAACTGGAAAGAAGGGAAAATGTTTTCCCACCCCACAAAATATTCCAAGCAACTAATGATATTTTTATAGAGACATAAGTTGGAGACTTGGGGGGTGGGGAGGCAGAAGTATTTGTGGGAATGAAACTGGAGAGAGGTTATCCCACAGTAATCAAGAGCAGGTCAGTAAGAGCAGGTCTGAATCAAGCAAAAGGGTTTTGACCTGAGTTTCCCTCATTACAGTTAAATGCTCTGATCACCAGCTATGTTCATCTGTGGCAGAAAAGGTCAGAGATTCTCTAAATAATTGAACGGAGACATTGGGCCAGAAAATTAAAAGAGGTGATTCATTGGTCCAATGATTAGGATATTCAGCTTGGGTATGGACGACCTAGTTTGTCTTATGACTCAGGCAGTGAATAAATCCACTGAACCTGGAAGTCCTAACTGAGGACGTTAAGCACAGGACCGCAGCACCTTTGGGTGACTGCGGTGCCTTTGGATGCCTTGGCGCAGGGAGCGACGCCTGCAGCGATGCCAGGGTGAAGAGCCAGCGGCAGAACAACGCAGGCAGAGTTCTAAGCTGTGGCAGACCAAGGTTTACAACTCCACCTTTAAT
Organism: Dromaius novaehollandiae; assembly: GCF_036370855.1. Classification (NCBI taxonomy): domain Eukaryota; kingdom Metazoa; phylum Chordata; class Aves; order Casuariiformes; family Dromaiidae; genus Dromaius; species Dromaius novaehollandiae. The sequence goes on along the minus strand of NC_088132.1, from coordinate 66,718,170 downwards.
CCGAGGTCAAAGCGGAGAATTGCCCATATTCTTGAGAGGTGTCTTTTTTGCCCAGCTATTAGTTACTTTAGGGTGATGTTCTCTGTATGAAATTTAGTGTGAGAAATGTCTGAATTAGTCCCACAAAAAGCTTTGCTTATGATGACTTCATATTTTCATGCTTTAAGAAAATGCTCTTTTTAGACAAATATCCAAGCAGCCTCCATTTAGGTTAAAAACAAGCTTCTAGAAGTTAGAGGGAAGATGGCAAACATAAATGCATGAATGTAATATTTAATTATTTTTTCATTATTGAGCTAATGGTGGCATAAATTCATAAATATATATGAAAGTATTTTAAAAGTCCATTAATTGAATTCATGAAGAGGAGCCTGGTATGCAAGTTTGAGGCTAGACACAAGCATCCTAGAAAGAAAGAAGAAAAAATAATCATACTACTTAATCAAAAGAAGTGCTTATGCAAGCACATCCAGAGTATAATGATAGTGCACTTTGAAGCCAGCCATGGAAATGTCCAGATCACATTACTGTCAAAGTCAATAGTACAACTGTGGATGGATCTAAACATAATACAACACAGCAATCCAATAGATTTTTAAAAATGAATAAGGACATAGCCATAAGATGCTCATATCTTGTTACTCCAGATCTCCTAAAACTAAATTATAGCATGAAAATTGGATAAACTATGAAACGTTCATATAGTTGGCCCATTTTCCCAGTTGCAAGCTCCTCCTAATTGCTAATGTAAAAATTTTGAATAGTGAATGGAATCTTGCTGTAGCAAAAAGAGAAAAGCAGGCCATGCTGAGGTCTTCCTGCTGAACGCAGCACCATTTTTGGTTTTAGCAGAAAAAAATAATACACGTGAATAAATACATATATTTACACACAAATATAAATTTGTGTGTGTGTGTGTGTGTGTGTGTGTGTGTGTGTGTGTGTACATATGTATGTACTCACCCTTCTGGTGACAGAGCCCAGAGCTCTGGGAGGCCAAGAAGTGCAATGAAGGGTTCTGAGCTGAGAGCAGCTGGATTCATCTAGCAAGTCCAGAGCAACCCAGCAGCCACAAGAACATATGGTAACAGAAATCAGAACCCTGCTCTCAGCAATATGTACCACAAGCAAACATCAGTGACTGTGGGGAAGACTGGTTCATCCCTTGCCTGGACAATAATCTTTAATATTAACTGGGAAGAGAACATTAATCTGTTTATTTAGGCTTGGGAACCAGTGAGTGGAACAATGAATTGGGTCAGAGAGCATGAATCTGTTTGTTTAAGCTTGCAAACATTGTACTGTTACTGGAGGATATGTATGGTATTAGTACTGAAGAATCTGAGCAAAGGCTTACCACATTCAAATGATGTGGTGCTAAGGACAGTGGCAATTCCTGTGCTACCTCCTGCTGCTCCCAAAAGGGTTTATCATGGGCTTATCTCAGGATCTTCAGCCAACTGCATGGGACTTTCACCTCGCAATAAGTTTTGTGCATCTAGTGCTGACACTTCTCTTTTTTTTCCATGCAAATAGAACAGACACATTATTACAGTGTTAATTACATTTTTGTAGATTAATGACAAATTAACAAAACAAGGAGCAGCAGAGATAAAATCTCGGTAAAAGAAGGGAACGCAACCCAGAATGATTTACAAAGGAATGATTATTTTTCTTACAGCCTAGAGGTTAGTACTTTCAGCTTATAAAGAGGAAGCCAAAATTTATTCTGCCAACTTTTGCATTTAATTCAGTGACTTTTTGATGGAAAATATATAAGTGGTTGCTGATGTATAGGCTAAGGCCAAGTTTCTCTTAGCTACTAAAATGGAACTGTGTTCACACTTAGGTTTGTTTTCCCTGTCTCAGTTCAACAATTTGCTTGCTTATTTGTTTCTTTTTTTTTGTCTGAAACCACAATGGAACAATTTCAACAGAAAGGGCTGAGAAATCCTTCATTCGTTATCTTTGTAGACTATAGTTATAGTGAGGATTTTTCCCTGGAGATGGAAGATGTAAGTTTGAATTTCCTGAGTCAGAGGAGGCAACAGAACACAAGTCCTTCCCAGTCAACGCTTTAGCTGCTGAAGTATTGCACAAAGAGTAGAAAGGATTTCTTCTTGCAGAGCAGCTAGGAGGCAATGCGATAGCTGGCATTTTGTACAGAACCAAAGTGACAGAGGAGGTCAAAACACAGACTGAGCCCCTCCGAGCCCCCAGGGAGAGCACAAAGCTGTTCGTTAGTTCCAATGAAACACAAAACAGAAGGTAATCTCAGCAATATTAGCTTGACCGGTGTGCATAATACAATATAATGTACAAACCATCAAAAGGAGGATACAATGTTAGACGAACCAGTAGGCTGACTCAGTGCAACCATTTTAAAGACAAGTTCCAAGCTTCAGGTTTAAATATTCCAGAAAAACAGCACAAATTATATTTAATCTTGCTAAATGCTCCCATAAACTAAGCACAAGAAATAATTTGCATGGTGCATATCAATTTCTATCAGGTGAAGACCCTAGTGATGAGTCCCTTGCTATGAAAAGCCCTTTTATGATGCTACAAAGCAATGTTTGGCTGAGATGGATGCCAGGGGGCACAAGTTCGCCACTGGACAGAGTTACATGCTGCTTTAAGGCCTTTCTGAATATCTCTTTGATGGCTGCTAGATCATTTCAATCATAAGTGAAAAGCTCTTTCTTTGCTGGAAGCTCAAAAGCAACTGGTATTGTACCTCTCCCACCCTCAGTTGAAAGTGAAACTCAGCACAGTTAATCTACTCCATGGCAAACACCTTTGAATAATATTACTTCTTTGAGGAAGGGGTCAAATTGATACTTACTTTCAAATGTGAAGCAAGTATTAGGAAGCTATTTTAATTGCTTATTGTTAATTTACATTGAAAAAGAGCTTACCGACAAAGGAGTTAGGGATTCAGGTTACAAATGCAGAGAGGGTACTGTGTTCAGGATTTCTTTTTGAGGGGAGTTCATGATGTTCAGGACTCTTGTTGAAGGTTATCTCCAGATGTAAATGGGTAACAAGTTGTTCTGGTTCGGAAACCAAAGATGCTCCAGTACGAATGTCAGTCACACAATTTGTTTGTGTGTCAATTGTTACATAAGTTGGCATGCTTCAGCAATGCTAGTTAAATAGGCCCTTCCATTTTAAGGCTGAATGGACCTGGATTTTCTACTTCAGTAATGCCTGGGTACCCAAGTGGTGCACTTAGGGCCAGTTATGCAACTTCGTAACAAAAAGATGGTTCATGCACCAAAAAGCTAATAAGTCAGCACAAAATATGAGATATCAGGTAGATATGGGCACATGAGAATAAAAATGTAAAACAAGCAATACATGTGAGCATCATAAAGAGAGCTTCAACCACACCTTTTCCCCACCTCTTGCCAAGTTCTAGAAATGCAGTCTTGATTATTCAATAAGTATAAATCTACTTCATCATTTTTTAGGCAAGTAAACTGTCAAACAGCAAGCTTGTAAGTGAATGATCTCTATTTCATAGTTTGCAGAGAAGAATAAAATTATCCTCTGATAATGTCTGAACTAACTGCCAGAAAAGCATCTTGTTAAAAAGAATTTGGTTTCTCAAGGACACACACTTAGATTTGTCCGTGCATTTTTCAAAAGAAGATATTAATATCAGCTCTCTTGTTCTTGTAAAGGTTGAACTAATAGAAACATAATGAAGACCTAAATTGTTCCTCAGTGACTATTTTTCATTCGTTTTATAATATTGTCAGTATTTGTGAGCATTGTTTATTATTACTTATCTGTGAACCTTCTACAGTCTGGATAACTCTAAAGAAGACTAAATAATTAATATATGGTCCCTAGTTTAAAAAACAAACTATACTTTCTTTTAATAATGATTAATAGACAGTGTATTCAAAACTGTAAACTATAGTATAGATATTAATGTTGTTGACAATAAAGGGATGAATGTTTCATACACATACCAAAAGATCGAGATTTCAGGATCAAAAATGTAATTGGTGAATATCCTTTTAGGGAGACTAAAATAATTTAATTTCTTAGAATAAATATTGAATTGTCAAATATATAATGCCATAAGCAGCAAAAAGGGTGCTACATATGATTAGCTGGGATAACTTCTCCATAGGCACTGCTACAGTCCAGCAGATTGGGATTGTCTCTGAGCAGATAGACTGAGTGTGACTCTAAGTCTGTATGTCCATAGGCATCAAAAAAGGACTTTGTTAGGTGCAAGAGACAGGTGCAAAGGAGACAGTCATTCAGTTCCTCTCTTTAATGCCTCATGAGAACATGAGATATTATGAAACTCGTTAAGATTTAAAAAATCCTCTGCATACTAGAAATAAAACATCTAGTTCTCCTGTTCCATTCATCTCACTGTCACTGAGTCCCAAGACCTGCATGAAAAATGCTATCTCCTAGCTCCCTGGTATTCATGTTTAAGCTACTGACTTTTCAGGTTTTTTTAAAAAAAACTCTAATGAAAAAGTGTTATAATGGTCACTTGATTTTTTGAATAAACTCCCAATTTCCTGTTGGAAATAAAATTTATCAGTAGCCATGGAAGCTTTTAAACTCCTGGATTTCATAAACATACTCCTGTTGTTGCTTCACCTCACATTTTTTTAAATTAAAGTAAACTATGAAGCAACAAAATAGGTTGAGGTAAACTCAACACCAATTAAAATAATATTGCATTGACATTTGTTTGCAAGTAGTTGTTTAAATCTATTGTATGAAGGTTACAGAGTTTGTAACAAATGGTGTGCTGAGTGCTCCCCTGTTGCTTATGAAGTTAGAAAGGCATTCCCTATGGCTGCATAATTTCTTTCAAGCCTCTTAAAGAATGGTACACATCTCCAGTTTAATATAAACAAGGACCCTTCAACTGCAACCTATAAAATACCTAGCTCTCTATTTGTTGAAATAATGGATAAGGTGAATCCAAATGTTTTGGCAAAGATTTCTAAGTTCATACACAGAAACATGTTTCTCCATAAAATTAGTCATCTGAATCTATCGCACCAAATAAAATGTAAAAGAAAGAGATAAATTGTTCAATAGATAGACTTTGCTGATGAGTACTCAACAGGTATAAGGTATAATAACAATAGTCAGCCAGTCTTGAAATTCCCTTTTCTATCCAGCTTTGTGTTTGGAAGCTTTGGAGCTTCCAAGTAAATATATTGACTTCACCTCTACCATCTTGACTTTGTATCAAAATGGTTTGATGGCTACACTTAAAATAGAATTATGGAGTAGCAATTGAAACCCTTAATCATTTTTGCAACTGAGTTTCTACCACAAGCCTGGATTCGGTTGTGCCCTCACAGTCCTTGAAGTTCATACCCAAATAAAAAAATAGAAAACAACAAGAACATCCCCAAAATATGCAGCACAAATTACCTTATCTTCAACACTCAGTCCCTAAAATGAAATGCTGCTAACATGTATTTTAAAACAGAATATAATATTCCCCATAAGCAAAAAATTCTTGCGCTTCCATGAAATTATAGCATGGGATGAATTTAACCCACCAATTTCAAATGTCTATTATACATTTGACCTGCTGCTGATGTTTTTCATTATTGAAAACCACAGATGGCCTCACTGACCAAACTGGGTCATACTAAAAGGCAATATTTAAACTTTGACAGTTCCCATTCAAACCATTCAAATGAGGAAAAAAAAAAAACCTGTCTAGATAGGCACAAAGATCTCAGTGTTTAAGCCTGGATATTCAGGACTGATACAAAGGCCTGATACAAACTTTGGTATAAAGGAATCTTTAGCTCTAGATATTTTTGCTGGTATTTGGTTCATCAGCAATTATTTCTCAGACTTTATTTCCAGAAGCCTCAATAAGCTATCAGTGATTATGCTTACATTTTGGATAAATGGTTATGACAGTTCTGAAGTAACCCTTTTAAGGGCATTCTCAATGAAGTTTATATTTTTGCCATAACAATAGCATAGATGTGGCTGTTAGTCTCAATCAGGAAAAGAGCAGAACTCCCACAAGTGATTAACTATATCCTAAACACTCTATGTATACAGGTATCCAAAGAAAAATGCTCAGAGAAAAGCCACTAAAACAAATATTCACAGAGTGAAGAGACCACAGATAATGAGGAATTAGCTTGAGAAGTACCCTTGAAAATACCAAACTGAAGGGGAGAGGGGGGAGAATTAAGTTATTTTGAATTTTCTTAAGTAATGATATTCTAGAAGAAACATTTCAGGCTACCAGCTTTTCTATATTTTCATTCAGATCTATGCTGTGGCCTCCAAAAACTCTGTTTCTGCCTTATGCAAGAACATAAACAGCCACAGTCCTCAATTTTTGAGGTCTTTGAGTCTGTGGTTGGTATTAAGTATCTGTCTCTGTTCAGAACTTGTTAAAGGAGATTTACACATCAGGGGCCTGACTCTCTGTGCCTTTGAAAATCTCTGCATTTTTTACAGATGAAGGATATTAAATCCAGGGCTATGTGCTGCAAAATGTAACTGTAAAGTAATGCTAAGTAAGACTGAAAATTTTGTGAAGACCAACTTTTAGCTGATGAAAACATCACCTCGTGGAAATCCCCTTGTCTCTGTCTAATTATCTCTTTGTCATTTTGTTCATCATTACATTCTAAATCAGAAGATAGGTCCACAAGAATCTAGGAGCTTACAGCACGTTAACACTTGAAATTTGTTGTAGGCTTAATGTGTCTTCATTAAGTATGTAGACATCTCACTGTCATCTTATGACTTAAATACTTTATCTCACATCATTGTGTCAACACAGTACCACAATATTGGGAAAGAAAGGCTCAATGTTTTTGATAATATACCCCATGGCATAATACATTTTTACACCTCTGTGCTGAACGGCTTCTGAGACTATGTGAAGTTCTGGAGGAAAAATGAGTTCTAGGGCTTGGTGATCAAATCAAGGGATTCCTCTGATTCCTCTTCATCCATCCTATGCCATTCCTTGCAAGCTATTTCAACTTCCAAAGTATTAGCAGGCATATATAGGGAATATGTGAGTCTTCAAGATTAATACAGGCAAGACGCTGCAGATATATAGGAACATGTGGGATTTCAGAGCCATACCAGTGAAAAACATGAGGCTGACATCCACCAGATCTCTCAGAGGTTGTTTTCCTGGGCTATACTTTCTCAGAGCACTGTTGTTTTTCAGTGTACCTAGATGATCATTGTGCATGAAACTTGCAATGCTAAGATAACTAGCAGTAGCAGCACAACTTTAAAAGGTGAAAAGCCACTTTCTTAAACTTCCGTACTTAGACTTCTGTAGTGGTGGGACATTTCTACGGGCAAATCCGCATGGTCAGAGTTAAAACAGACCTGAGCCTGCTTAGTCTACACTAAATGAACATGGTACTGAACATGGTACATAGAGACCTCAGATGTCTGGCTGAAAATCAAGGCGGGAAACTGTGGTTTTTGCTAGTGAAGCGCCGTGCCTGTAAGTCCCCTATAACAGACTGCCGAGAGAACTTGACTGCATACATTCTGAACCCAAGCTACGTTGCTTCCATAGAGCTTATGAGCTCCCTCACCACTCATTGATCAAAGTGTGACTTCCCTGCTTCTAGGCCTAATCCAGCGGTGTTTGGACTCCTCTCCTTTCAGCACGAAGAAGGACATTGCTATCTCAGTGTAAAAATGACAATATAAACTGCTGAGGGAGCTGTGACAGACATAAAAATAAAAGTATACTTAAAGTGAGAGTCCTACTACCCAGTGCCCTGTTTCCAACATTGTCCAACACCAGATGGTTGGAGAAGATCATGGGAAAAAGGTAATAATGTAATGATACTTCTATAACAGTGTTCAGATCAAATCCATGCAGATTGCCTTGCTAGGTTCAATGATATTAATGAAAAAATATGTAAAGGTTCCATGCCATAAGCATCCTCCCACTTTCTGGGCTGTTTTAGATGACAGTCACTTTGTTCTGATGGTTACCACTGATGGAAATGTCACTGTCCACTCATTCTAGAAGACTTCACTTCCCTAAAGATTTTCACTATATCTTGGAGGCATACGAGTTGCTGCTTGTTGTGTTTTGGACATCCTTCAAAACATTGTACAGAGTCAAGGATGCAACGTGTTTGTACTTCAAATCTAGGTGATACTTATTTTTTTTTGTGTGAGTGTTGTAGGAAGTACTGAAATATGGAAGAATATATGTTTTATGGGAAGCATTAATTAAATACACCACATGTATCCTTCATACATGTGTTGTGGTTAAAGGTTTTTATCATTCATGCATGAACTTTATCAAAATTTGTATAAATATTTAAGCAGATTTTTTTGAGAATCTTTTTACTATGATGCACGTCTGCATTGTAATACAATGCATTTGTGGGGTTAGTAAAACTGTAAATATTATGGTATGTTAAAATGGGGCTTTTCAGTGACCTACAAGAGAATGACACAATTAAATAAAAAGGCATTTCCTCGATTTTTTTTTTAAATAAAGATCAATTAACTTGCTAAGATAAATGTTGTAAATCTTCAGGATGATACTAAATATTAAAATTTCAATGAGTATGAAGTTAAAAGCCATAGCAAATTGAAGTCCTCTGTCCTTGCTCCAAGAAGCCAGACAGCTGCAGCCAGGCATGTTTCTGCTTTAAATGCCATGTGTTTCAAAAGGATTGCGCAGCTCTTCATGTTTTGCCTTCATCTGTTTTGGTGAGAGACTTCCCTCGTATGTAGGTGGTGTGGAGGAAAACAGACAGGAAGAACAAGGGCGACAAATGAATATAAAATAGGCAGGTGGTGACTGTTGTGCCTTTGCATACTGAGGGGAAGGGACCGAAACAGTGAGTTTCCATATTCTGCAGTAAGATTTCCAGAGGTCTTATTATTCTTCCTAATATTCCTGTTGCATAGCTAGAGACGAGGATCCTGGCTGTACCACCTATCTGGGGGGTGCCACAGTGTGTGTGTGTATGGTAAATGATCACTGAGTGGTTCTGTATGGAGTCCCTCCCTGACAGCCAGATCTCAGGAGTGAGATCTGTTCCACTCATGTGCAAGTCGTATCTCAGGACTATCGTACAGTTATGTGAATTCTGGACCAAAGAGATGAAAATACCCATGCACTAGCATTTAAATCAGTTAGGCAATACTCCTGCACTGTGACCGCAGTCACTAAAAAGTTAACATGAAGAAGTTGTGAAGTGAAGAAGTGAAGTCATTATGAAGTTAAGGACTAAGAAGTTAACAGGTAACCTGGCCATAGTAGCCAGCAGAGTGGGCTACTAGTGTGACAGCTGTTGCAGGATGCTGCAACCACAGCAATTCCATTAGGATAAATACAGATCATATCTCAGGAAACCTACTCTCAAATAAGGATTAATAATCTATGATAAAATGCCATGTTACTTACACTAGAGGAAAAGTAAAGTAAGGATTCAAGGCAGTTTAACATGATGTAATTCCAGTTAATCCATAGCAAATGTTATGTATAAAGAAGTCTTGACATCCCTTGACTGTGAGATTTCATATTCCTTGGCCTATCATAATAAGTTATTCAAATCCAACTGGAATAATCTGCAGCTGATTAATTCTATCTACATTTTCAACTCATAAATTTGCTTCTATACGAGTCTTATCTGGGTATTGCAATTCTGTGCTGGATTTATCTTTGATTTGAGGGGAAGGAGCAAAGAGTGCATCGGAGCACTCAAGAGATGAGAGACAAGAGTACTGCTTGAGAGAGGCTAGCTGAATTCCTCCTTAAAACCTAAAGATTGTGTCTCTTCAGAAATGTCCCCTTTTTCAGCTGTGCCTCCTTCCACTTCCTTTTCTGTTGCTGTGCACCTCTGCAGAGGGAATAAACATGCAGGCTGCTTGAGACAACTCAGTGTGAAGGACCTCACCTGAGCTGCTCGCACTTGTGATACAGTGGCACAGCCTTGTGTCCCTTTCTGCAGGCTAGCAGGAATTTCTGGGTTCACCACAGTACAGTACCTGGCATCCACTTTGTGCCACAGGAAAGAACAATTTCTGCATTTTAGTAGGTGGAAGGACCAATTCCCAGAGGAGCTCATTATAAGCTTATGATTCTGGCCTGGTTAGGGTTTTGTAAATTCTCTCATTTCGTTTCTGAAAATAACATTTTCTGTTGAGGATGAGCTGGAGCCACCCCTTTCTGCACAAAGATACAAATCAAGCCTAAACTTCTTTGCTAGTTCTTTCTTTCTTTCTCCACTCCCTTTGCATACTTGGATGATTCTGAAGTTTCTGATAATCAAGAGAAAATGTAATTCTGCTTCTATTTGTCTTTTTTATTTTCCTTTGACTGAAAGGTCTCCCAAGATCTCAACAGTCTGAAAACAGTAAATTCAAATTCTAATGAATGCAACAAAATAAAAAGCAAAGATATCAAAACTGTCAACTTCAGATAATTTTAATTTCTCAACTTAAAAATACCTGGTTTATATTTTTCTCTCATAAGTACCTCCATTATTCTCCATTTTTCAGCAGAATAAAATTACATTTAGAACACAAGACACCAAATTCTTCCCTAGGTGATCACTTCTGGCTTCCTCCATAAAATTTAATCCAGTTCTTTTATAGGACCTGATCAAGAAAATTCTTACAGAAGGTTATCACTGAATTACCTAACAACTGGGAAGTTCAGTTTGAAGGCTTTAGCCCTAGTTTAAAAAGAAAATATTACTCATTTAAAAGAAAAGTTTCAAGAAGTAGAACTATACATTTAATTTATTTTGCAAATATTGACTGCATAGCTGGTTTGCTTTGTACCATATTTTATTTTAGCTCCGTAGCTTGTAAATGAACACTGAATTCCAAACCAGACCTTTTGCTGTCTATTCATTACTTGTACTATACAGTACTTTGCAGTTCCTGTCTGTGCAATTTCCTTTTATTAATGTACAAACAAAACATGATGAATTAAACATGCTATTGCATGTACTTTTTGGCAAGCATCAAAGATGAGGTAATTGAAGATAGTTATTATTTCCAGCTGTACAGTGCTAGCACATAGTGACATTTAAATAGTATAAGAGAAAGTAAAATAGGTGTTTTGGTTTTAACAATACTGTCCTCTAAGCATCCCTACTCACTAATTTGCACTAATTATTTCAGATGATATCATTGTCATACAAAGCTCTCTCTCAGACATTTAAAATAATTTCTTACATGGAAAAAAAAGGAAAATGCTGTGATAATTAGATATTTTATTAGAGCTAGATACTAAAACATAGACATGTCGTTATATTGATCTCTACCTAAGACATAAAGAACAACTTCTAGCATAAATAAACTTTTTTCCTCTTTATTAATTGTAAGTAAGCAATTCACCCTTATTTATTATTCCTAAATCTGTTGTAAACATGTAAGATTTTTTGTAAATTTCTATTTAGTAAAAGAGAGCTGTCGAGGTTTCCCACACATTCTTCTGTTTAACTTTTATTTCAAGTTCATTTCCAGTAAGAAAGTATTGTTTCTTTCCTGGTCTTTTGTCTGGCAACCTTCTGCAAGTTACATTCTATCTATTTTTTTTTTCCAAAAATAATATTTTTTATTACTTAACCACATAGAAAGTAGCTGAACTTAAAATAAGGAATGACAATGTTTCAGCTAACCATCCGGTGCAAGAATCTTAAGAGATCCCTGGCTCTGCAGGGAGGGAGTGTCTGGTTTAATTTACATGCTCTCATGGTAATTCTGTGGAATTATCCAGCAAATGGAACTTTAAAGACCTATGGTTGATTGCCATGTGTACACTAACTTTCTGTTTGAAAAATAAACGCAGCAAATGCTTGACTTGTTTGAAGTCAATAACCTTTATACATAACAATGGAGAGTACTGGATTGGGCCTGTCAGCCTCTTGCCTGAGTAAATTTGGGAAAACCGTAGGATGTAGATACTGGGTAAGATATTTTATCTGTGCTTTGCAGAGGCTCTGATCAGAACACACAGCACAAGGAAATCACAATAACCTATGGATTTTCATGTAAAGCTAAATGGTTCCTCTCTAGCCTGCACACCGTTCAGTGAACCTGTCCAAAGAGGACAGCACACGACTGTCTTCCTTAACGCCTTCATGGTAGTAGTACTATTCTCATGAGATCTGCAGTCTGTCCCTCCAGTTCCATACTTGACACAACAGTGCTGAAACAAAGGTCTGAAGCTGACTAATTAACTGTAAAATCTTGATTAAGACCTCATTTCATAAATAGTGAACTGTAGAGAATATGGTTCTTAAGGAGTGTGAAAAATTCCCAGGTAACTGAGATGCATACCAATGTAAATGTAAGGTGACATCAATGTGAATGAAATCCCCCTACGATATTAAATTACATCTATTTTGTTTATAGTGTAGAAAAATCTGGCATTAAAGTAATCTTAGTTTTGAGTCATGTGGAACACCACTGGATTTTCCTTAGCTTATTTTTTTGGAAAAGAAAAACTATTTAAACAGGAAAAAATGAGTGTGTTACAACACAGCGAAGTCTAACTACTGAAGTTCATGAAATGGTAGATCCTGTTCTACTCCTATTTCATTAACCCAGTTCCCAAAGGGGGTATTAGTATCGAAAAAAAAAATCAAATCTCATCTTATACAGCGAAAAGTGAATCACGTACAGAAAGCAAATGCTTAAGGTGCTGGTATATATGTTCAGTGAGCCTAACTTCTGTACACAACTTCATGACATAAAGATAGTTTGAGAGTTCAAGGCCAGCAGCCACCTATGTGGTCATCTAGTTCCTCTTCAAATCTATACCACTAGACCTTAAATTTTATAGTATTACCCCTGCGTTGAGGCTCACTGACTTGCTTTGGTCAAAAAACATCTAAATCTGCAGTCACTCTAAGGCAGCAGAACTGACCACATCCTTTGATAGAAGCTTGTTTCAGTGACTACTCACAGTTCACCATTAAAAATGTCTTGTTTCCTGTTTGAATTTAGCTGATCTCAGGTTATTCAAACTGAACCTTACCACTGCCATATTAATAGTCTCATTTTATGGTAGCATTTTCTCCATGTAAAAGTAGTTAGGCATTGTAAGCAATTCAGCTCTCAGTTTTCTTTTTGATGCCATAAACACGTTGAACTGTTTTAAGTCTTCCACTGAGGAAGCCCACTTCTCAAGTCACATAGAAGGTAATTTCTATCTTTTCTTGATTTTAATCAGCATCTTTTTCCAAATGCAGGGACTAAAACTATAAGAAACATTTCAGCATCAGCATCTTCTCTAGAAGTAACATATGCATAACTTGGAACATGTACCCAGTTCTTGTTGAATTAAGTGGAATTTAAAAATATTCTTTAGAACTCAGATGGGGAGTTAACATTGCAAAGCAAAGGCCACCACTTCAAATTATTTTGACTTAAAAGCTTTATTTTTTGTTCTTATAAAATATACTACATGAAAATAACATCTGGTGATGAATTCATTAGGACTAGTAGAACTTATAGATATGTAGCAATTTTAGTTTTGGTGTATTGTAAGATTTTACATTTACATTTAACTTTAGAGGAGAGCACTGGGGGGGGGGGGGGGGGGGAGTGTACATCCTATAGCACATCCTTGCCTTTGGATTCTATGTCCAAGCTGTAGAAGCTACTTTTTACATATCTACATATTTCAGAGTTCTTGTAGGTATTTGTATAGATGACTATAGAGCTGATTCATGCTCTTCCAAAGCTGATTCACTTTCAAAGCATATTGTCTTCTGTGCTATTTTTATCTTTTCTGGCAAATCCATTTTCAAACACCTTTGGTCTAAAGTACCTAACAAGGACTCTATGAACCATACTGCAATAGAAACAATAAAAAATAAAAATTATTTCAACCATCATTTAATTACATGTGATACAAAGGTGTGAACAGATCTAATAAGATTCTTTTCATCCCGATTCAACAAATCAGGATAAATTTTCAAAACTAAGCATATGCTTAAGAACTTACCTGAAAAGCAGAAGTTTGTTCACATACTTATAGCTGAAAATGTCCAATGATAGAGTTATGACCTGTAATCTAACTATTTTAGGGGTCATCATTTTCATGTGGCCTGATCCTTCTCTTTTATTTACCCACATGAGCTTTACTCGTTTGAATCACCACTGTGGTATCAATCACCAATATGATATTAATAAGGATCAGTGCATTCATTCCTTCTACCAGATTTTTCAGGCAAAAATATACTGCTCATGGGTGAATATTAAAGTTTACGCCTTGAATTTCATGTGACTAATTTAAAGGTCATACTTGTTAACTGTTGCAAATTTTTGCCTATGGAACCTTTGACATTATAAAATGAAATATAATCTTATAACACTCTAAAATTCCTTTAGCCAATGGATTTTGTTTCATACTTATGTGGTGTTTCACATCTTGAAAGCATGGCATTCCAAGCCCAATTCTTAAGGAAAAGAACAGAAGTATACTGTGAAACTGATTATGCAGACACCTGTAAAGACTAAATATAAATGAAAATATTCTATCTAGGACTGAGAAGGACACGATGTTTTTCATTATCATTATCATTTAGAAGAACCGGAAGAAGTTAAACCACATTGAAAATGAAATAGCCAAGCTATCGCATCCTGCAGCACATATATGGCTTGCTTGAGAAGAGGCGAACATCCTACTTTGTTGTTCCTGGTTCATGCTAACTAAGCAGCATCTTGACAGTTTGATTTCTTTCACTGAAGTCTCTTGGAGAATCAATAGACCCAATACTATGCCGCAGGATTCTGGGAGTGAATTTGCATAGTATCATAATTCTCTGGTAGAAGAGTAGTTGTCTTCAGTCAGCGGTCTATGGGCCCTGAATGTTTGCAAAAAACTTCAGCTACCTAAGAAAATAAAGTCTTTTGACAGTTGCCTTAAATTTGTAGGCTTATCTCCAGTGAAAGGAGATGTGAAATGTGAAAATTGCAGGCATTTGAAACTACTGTAATAGAGGTTTTATCTCAACAAAATATCTGCTTTGCTAAAACTGTACTTGCAATGATTTAGCTTTTTAATCTTTGAAAATTATGCTATTGGAGATAATATTGTTAAACATGTAGGATATACTTTGACTGGGAGATGCCACTGTCACTGCTGTGTCAGGAGACTGTATCCAGTCATGTCTGAAAATCTGGGACACATTCCATCTACTGCATTCTGGCTAGTGTGCTAGTAATAATGCAGTAATATCTTTTAGATGACATGTTAAATCAAAGTTTTCCAGAGATTAGTGATTACATGGTACATTTTGAAAAAGAGAAGGATAATAAATCTGGTGTCCTGACAAATTTCTTCAGTAGTCTTCATAACCTCCCCCACTAAGAAAAGGGCATGGTCTCTTTGGAAACAAGCATTCATGCTCAAAGAGATGTCCTGCTCAAAAAGCTGCTAAAAGATTAACGGATATCTAATGCTCTAGGACACATTGCAATATGCCATTTTTGGAATGCCACAGTTTCACGGTTGCATTAAAGCATAATTTTATTTCTATGCTCAGCCTACAGATTGCAGATGGCTCTATTTTACACTGTTTTATTGAAACACTGGCAATTTGAAATATCGTGGTACTAAAGGCCACACATTATATGGAAAGTGTATAAACTGTGTAGTTATGTGGAATTAAAATGAGAATTTGTATGGTTTGAAGGCTGGGGGACTGGTTTGGGAATTTTAGTCAAAGAAAATGATTTCCTCTTTTACATGGTTATTACCTGTAGAAAGGTTGTTGCACTGAAAAAGAAATCACCTGAAAATGGAGTGCTTGAGCCAAATATATATATATTATTTTATCTGCTGGCTTAATCATATTGCCTTGTTGGCCAAAATATAACTTATTAACCTAAATAGAGGATGAATTCTAGATATTGGTATTCCTAAAGATTTCCAGTCAGCATATTGACACATTTTTTGGAATTGCAGAGGTAAATAAACATAAGTATGTTTATATCATTTAAGAAAGAGGGTTGGAAATATTTTCTAACAAATAGTTTTAAAAAAAAAATGCATGTGATGCATTTAGGAACATTTTGGAGTGTGTTAGGTAATTAACTTTTAGGGATGTAATAAACATTCTCCTGTTGTTACAGTGGAGGTTCACACAAACTATTACAACTCAGTGTTGCAGTCATGCAGAATCTTGCATTGCCAGTAGAATCTGGCAAGCTTATTTGTTCTTGCTGTCTACTTGTTGTACCCAAGGGAAACAACTGGCAAAAACTGTAGTACTGGAATGCTACCTTGTGTGCTATTATTGACGAAAAACATGGCATAGAAGTAGGCAAAGAAATGTTAATATATGCTATTAAATGGAGGTCTCATGATGACGTATTGGGATAGGGCACACACTTGATTTGTGCAGTGTGTAAAGTATGCATTCCTGGAGTCTGAAGCCCTCTGTTTGCACACACTATATTCAGGAAACAATGGCAATGCAGGCTGTTTTCAACCAGACAGCCACTGAAAAGACGTGACTCCTTCTTAGTGATTATTCACTGCTTGATTTCTTCAAGGAACCTGTTCCTGAAATACTGAATATGCCCCCAAAAGGTTGAAGAAGCTCTCAGATTTCTAGAAAAAGTTCAGGAAAAGTTCTCAGTTCTCTCCTAAAAAGGGATTCAGAATAATATTGCTTTGGGGTCTGTGAGGAATTTGTGTGAGGGGCACCTACCCACTAGGAAGAGCAGCGACAGATCCAATTAAGGTATTCAGATAAATCACTGAGCAGCCTAACACTGTTATGCTTTAGGCATACATTACCACTCAAGAATAGACTTTGAACTCATACACTCATACAAACTCTGTGGAGGTCTGTGAGGATATTATATGGAGCAATTTGAAGAATCAGAGCCTTCGAGCCCTACTCTTTGGCAAGATATACAATGATGTTATAGGTGTCATACCCCTTTGCCAATCATTTGAAGTAGCTAGTCTTCTGAGACGACTTCAGAACAATTATTTTTTAAATATTTGACTTAAATCTAAATTGTTGCTAGCTCAGAAATGATCCTAAATATGAAACACTTTAAACAGAGTAATTCTGTTAGTCTATTTGCTCTTCTATTGTACATTCTCTATGCAAGCAAAGAAGTTCACATTATTTGCAACAAGGTATAGCGCTCACACTTTCACTGATGCCAAAGGAAATTCTAAAGCATTTGGCATGAGCTCAGCTCCCATGGTAATGGGCACTATGTAACTAGAAATACATACAGGTAAAAAAAAAAAAAAAAAAAAACACTACAGGAAGCAAAATTTGGTCTTTGCTATACTAGCATAAATCTCAAGTAAATGTGCTCAGTGAAATAGCTAAAGAAAGTTCAGAACTAACGAAGGTCAAGCATTGACTGAATCAAGTATTTTAAAATCTGTCTCCATTAGAAATCTGGCTGCATCACAAAAAAAAGAAAAAAAATCCTTAATTTTGGCTAAGCTGCAAACAGATGGCAGGCTTCGGAGACCCACATCAGTGAACAACTGGCAGGCAGGAATAAAAAGCATGCTGAGAATCTGACCAGCCAGTCCTTGGATTCTGCTTCCATTGTGCTCAACAATACTTCTCTATTCTTACATCTGCACTTTGAAATCTAAAGTAGCAATCATTACAAGGGTTCCAAAGAAATCGAGATTAATAAAGTAACAAGAGTGGATGGAGGTAAAAATATAAGAATGGCTCTAAGGACCGTTCTGTCAGAAAAGCCCATCTATTCCCATGCACTGTTCCAATTTGAAGCCATAAGCTGATGTTGGTGGAAGAGTAAGAATTAGGCAAGGACACTACTCCCTAATACTACTCTAGCTTTAGGACTTTGTGACCCAGATATGATTTCTAAAGAAAACAGAAGTAGCAAGGGCCACACAGACACGATTGGTTCCCTTTTGCTTCCACAATCTGAAAGTTTTGAAGACTTTGTTCAAGATAAATTAATTATCTGGGGCAGATTTTGCCATATACTCTTGTAAGTAGAAGGAACCTACACTTGTGAGACAGCTTTTATAAATAATAATTAAAAAAGATAAATAAGATCACAGGGCCTCTCTGAAGCAACTTACTTCATTCCCAGGAGCTTCCTGATGACTAAAAGTGTGGAATTTGCAGCTGGAAATATAAGAGCAAAACAAAGAGCTATTTCCTCATCAAAAGCGAAATCCTGCAGAAGTCACGTTTCACAGGAAAAAGCCAGAAGAATATCACAAAATGACCACTTCTCTGCAGCATCAGGATGTCTGTTCTCTTAAGATTTTCAATATATTTAGTAATTCTGTGCAGTGGGATCCAGGAGCTCAGCCCAGGCTCCTCCTGATTCCCTGTTGGGTGACAAGACTCAGACATTCACTATCTATATATTAAACTGACTTTCACGTGAAGGAGAACTGCTATACAAGAGAGAAAGAAGCTGTGGCATATTTCAACAGATTCCCTGATCCGGACCATTCTGGCAGGGGCCAGGCCTGCTCTCGGTGCCCTTTTCCCACAGCAAACACGACTCAGGAAAATTAACGTCTCTTTCCTGAACAGGTGGTATGTTTCCTTCCAAAATACATACCCAGAGAAAGATGCAGTTTGGCTTATAGGGATTAGCACCAGTTTTGAAGCAACTTTGAAACGGGAGAAAACATGGTCTGACCCTCTCTAAAGCTGAAGGGGAGAAACAAGAGAACCATCATCAGTGGTAAAATTGATGGAACAAAATATTTACTGAAAAAAAGACTCTACAGAGTAGGAAAAAGATAAACAGATGGCCAGAAACTCTGATGCAGACTGTAAACAGTCTTCAACTTCTGCTGTCCCACAGGAAACAATATAGAGCAAGTAACATGCCCTGAGCAGTATCATGTTTTGCTCTCCAACTGCCTCAGCTTTAACCTTGTTTATTTCTGCTGGCCTTGAGCAACATCAGCGTATCTTAAAACAAGAGGTTGCCTACAAACAGTAGAGATCACTGCATGCCTGTCCCAAGAGAGGACTTTCTGAAATCCACATAAGAGTTCAATGGGATAATTTAGACCTCAAATATATTTTTGGTATATGCAAGAAAACAAGCAGGGACACTTTGCATTCCAAAACCTTTGAAAAAGGCAGAGGCAATAGTCAAGGCTGAAGACAGGAACATATTTGAAGCAGGCTAATAGAGAGGCAATAGTGTATGGGTGGCTATCATCATCCGCAAGCCACCTGAAACATGAGAGAAGAGAAATTCTTAGACAATGAAGCATCTCTGTGAGTGGCAACATTGAAAGCAAAGGGGAGGAAAAAATAAAGGACAGTAACGCTTGTGTCTTGGATATTTTCACTTCAAAAAGATGAGACAGAGCCACAAGTTCAAGTCAAGGCAGATTGAAAAGGAAGTTTTGAAGGTGTCAGAAGGTATGTCCAGTTATGTGTTATCAACATGAAAATGCTATAAGTAGTTACATATAAAAATTCTTAAATAAAGTAAAGTAAAAGTAAAAATAAAGTAAAGTAAAGTTAAAAAAAAAAGGGAAAAGAGCTGAGAATTTGACTTACAGGACTTTATAACTATCTCCAATTTTTCCAGATGTAATAACTCCATCAATGTAAGACAAGCTAGGCTTGATGATGATATATGGTACCATGATATGGATATATGGTACCATATTCTTATGTGCATAACATGTAAGGTGACAAATTTAAAGTAGAATATTTATAATTGAAATGGACTTCCTCTGAATTTTAGTGATGCAGAATATTTTAACTTAATAAATAAATTCATATTCTTTGACAAAAAAATGTAGGTATATACTACTGAAATAATATATGCTGCTACAGATTTACTTTTGATCTTGCCTATATTATGGTCAGGTATAAGTAACGTCATCCTTTGAAGATGCTGTCCTTAACACATCA
Organism: Dromaius novaehollandiae; assembly: GCF_036370855.1. Classification (NCBI taxonomy): domain Eukaryota; kingdom Metazoa; phylum Chordata; class Aves; order Casuariiformes; family Dromaiidae; genus Dromaius; species Dromaius novaehollandiae. The sequence continues at coordinate 66,698,266 of NC_088132.1, read as the reverse complement.
ACAAGCAACCATTGGGGCTGGTAGTACAGTACCGAGGATAACCAGTTGTCTCATCTATGTTGCCAAGCTGGTAAAGATCATAAGAGCACAGTGGAGCCCAAATTACCTGCAAAAACCATGAGGAGCTTGGAATAGGCGTGAAGAGGTGGAAAGTGGAGTTTTCTGCGAAGCACCCTATAGCAGCCCTCTGTACCTCCAAAGCAAAGGCGAGCTGGTGATGATACTGCTCAATCAGCAGGATAGAGTTATTGTAAACAAACTACCTCTTCTGCACACTGTTACATCTTTGGTTTATACATGAGCCAACTCAAAGTCTGAAAAGCTGTGTCACATCAGGACTTTCAAACATCCGTGAAAACCATATTTTCACATTTGGGTAGGGGAAAACCACCTTCATATGAAAATAATAGACAGAGACAGAAACTTTATTCCCTATTTCTCTGGGTGTGCTGAGAAGAGAGAAAAAATAGCCCTAAACTGCCACTTCCCTTAGCTTATGAGCCTTGGCAGAACCTTACACCAGACCTCTGGGCTGTGCATCCAGTCATCACCTGTCTAACACATGCACTGTATTGAAGGCTGACAACTCACTGAAGAGTGCTAGAAGATCTGTCAGGTATATAATTTATCTAGCTATATGGGCAACTATGGCACTGCAGAAGCATAATGGAAGCCAGAACCTAGCCTTGGATGTAGACTATAGTATAATAACCTACATTTGCATATGAATTTTCCTGTCTAGCCAGCTTTTCAGGAGAATTTCAGCACCATGAAGGTGTGACAAGGGTGTTGCATTTATTTATTCTTTGGAAAGCCAGTGACCCTAAACTTAAGAGGAGATAGTTTTAAGCAGAGGAAGGTGGAAATTATTTGTACAGTGTCATTTTTCTAAGATCTCAAGGCCAAAACCCACAAAAAATAATAATATAAAGTGTTCAAAGTGTTGGTTTGATCAAGCAAGCTGGCAAATACAACATTTAAATGAAAGAGGCACCAAAATGTTTCTTCTCCTATTAAAACCTAAAGAATTTTAATTTAAACTTAATTAGAATTTCAAGTAAAATATTATACATTCTGTGGTCATCAGGGAACATGCAAAATAGTGCTGTTCTGGAAGAAGTAAGTTTGGTTTAGTTCTGTAAAGCTGCCAACTATCAAACTTAAGGGAACATTTTCTTAAGGAACTCTCATGCACATAAATGAAAATACATAACAGCAGAAATAAAAAGGAGGATAAGAGGAGACTGGCACAGGAAAGATCCTATAGAATCTAGTTATAATTTTTCTGGATGGATGATAGGTTGCGTCCCTACTGCAAAGAGCAAAAATGTTATGGGCTTTCTTTTTAAAAAATATTTCCATTGCTGGAAAGGTCTTTACATTGTTGTGAGGTCTTTAGGCAAATTGGTTCTAATACAGTCACTGAAGTTCATAGCTAAAGTTTCTCACCTTTCTAGCAAATCTATTTGTTAGGTGTCTCATGGGAGAGCTGCAGCAGAAACGAGACTCCTTCCCCCAGTGTGGTGGGCTGATTCACACAGGTGGAGGCTTAAGTCTCCTCCTTCTGTCTCCTTGTGGAGGAGGAGAAGAAAAAGAATCCCACATACATGTGCACCTCAGCCTGCGTAAATCACAGTGCACGAATGAGACGTCCAGCTTTCAATGTATACTCTGCCATCTGTCTGACTCCTCCAGTTTTTATAACACACTTAAAACTCTAGCAGTTAGGCATCTAATGGTGGAAAGTCACTAATGGGAACTCTGTGAAAGATTGCTAATGAGAAGCAGTGAGAATTCAGTTTAATTAAGCTGTGCTGATTTTGGCTGCAGTACAGAATTTCTAGGTGAAACCCATTGCCAGGTCTCTGAATTTTACTGTGACACTCACAATATTTCACTTAAGTACTGACTCTTGGAATCAATGTTGCTAAAAAATATTGGCTTTCATACAGAGAGAGAGAGTTTTTAATTCTCTAGGTTGTAGAGAAAAGTTTAAAGTCATAAGCTCTTAAAATCTCAAGTACCAAAGGTGAATGAATGAACAAAAATGTATTTTGTTAAAATATGATCATTGGAATCCAGTTTAACAATGGTGGCTCTTTGGTATCTGCCAAAAGCAATACCAAAACTAAATGTAAATTTAAACTACTCTTTGTTATGCTAAGTTATATATAATGTAAAACCCACATCCGATGACACTGCCTTCATTTAAGGTGAGAGTGGACTGAAAAAGTTCATTGGCATCTCAGTCTGACTTTGTGGAAGAAAGAAAAAAACAGGTTCATTTTCACAGGGGGATACCGGAAGGAAAGGCGTCTTCTCCCATTCCTCCTGACTTACTGAACTGACATTAAACTTCAGGAAAAATGGCAGATCTGTATGTAAGAAAGATATGACCAAATTCTAGATGCTGCATAAAAGACAGAACAATATTATATCTGTATCACACAAATATTAAACACATATACTTTGGCTAAAGAAAGTATCTGGCCAGATGTAGAAATTAAATAAAAATTGGAAGGCAAATTTCAATACAGCCATGATGTTCCTCTGCTCATTCGTGTTGCAGCTGAAGTACTTGCCTATAATTTAGTACTTCACAGGTTACCTTTTGGTACTTATTTGTTACTTCACTAGTCTCATTCTCCCTCTTTAGAATGCAGGCTTGAGGGTTTAAGAGACTACAAAGTTCATTCATTAAACAACACATTGCCAAGAAACTAATAAATCAGATAATCTAATTAACTAAATACATCACTATTACTAATTTGTAATTATAGTATTTTTCACAGTACTATACACACACTGCTATACACAATTATACACACTACTATACACAGTTATAAAGCTATTCATTAGCACTCTTAAACTTGATGATAAGTTACTTTTTTGAAGTAAACCTTCTTTGCAACATAAAGTAGTATTGCCATCTCCACTTGCTGTCTCTAGACCCCTCCAATCACCAAGTCCTGCTACTAAGGACACAGCCTGCTGCTTGGACTATTTGGTCTCGGTTCACATGTTATTCAGAATAGTACCACATGCTGGTTCTGGTATGTGTCACAGTTTCATCATCAATTTTCTGGGATATTTAGGGTGAACAGAGTCACCTGTGGTATGTATATGTTTACTCTTATAAATGCTTGTGCTCTGAGTAACATGTGATCTGCCCTTTTAAAATATTTTTTGAAACCAGTATAAAATCTACCAAGACTTTTCTGCTTAGAATTAATTTGTAGTATATTCCAGATAGTTTCTACTATACACTGTATGCACACAAACACACAAGAATCTAAGAATCAGTGTTTGGGGAATTTGTCACACTGACTAGCTCTAAAAGTGGAAATTACTGCGGTCTGCCATCACATTCAGCTCTGTTGACAAACTTGAGGAGCATGATGGGCCAAATGTGGTACTACCTTGACCTCAGTGAGAAGTGTCCCCAGGACTGTAGCCCAAACAAACATTGAAGTTACAAAACAGATGTGCAGAAATTGCTGTTTTGCTGCTTAAGAGCTCCTGAAAGTATAGAGTGCGGCTGGACGCGAGCAATCAGGATGGATTATATCAGGAAACATTCATTACAGAGCTAGTTAATGTGCCACTGGTGATCTAGCCTGGGCTGCACAGGAGCATTTCTAGAATTAGAGAATAAGCCTGGTACGGTGAATTCTACATTAAACGTACAGATCTGGAAATGTGCCTGAGGGAGCTCATGTTACAGAAATTGTTTTTTGTCACCTTGAGCATCAGAGGAAAGGGTTTACTTGGGTTCTCTTGGATGTAGTTATTGTCTCTCCTAAGACCAGCTGCTCATTGTAACATACGAGAGAAATCAATAGGAAGGCTTTTGAAGCAGACTCTGATTTTCATACATAAACATACCTCTTAAGAAAGGGAGTTGAAACTTGTGGAAACAGAGGGGAGTCAGTTCATGGGACAGACTCCTATAACACAGACTTTGGAACAGCAGAAAAGAGACTTCATAGTGACTTATGGCATGGAATTGTTTTGGGGTCCTGTACCACGGACCAAAAAAAGACCTTTTTGAATCCAGAAGACCAGCGTGAAACACACCAGGCCTGGTATGAAATACTCTGGACTCAAAGATGACACATTCTCATGACTGACAGCAAAAGTGTAACTTGAGGGACCTTCTAAAACTGTGCTTGTTTTCTGTGTGTGTCCACTAAAGAAATAGTAGAAATAGTCTTTGATATACGGTGGGTGAGGTGAGTGGTTGTTAAGCAAAGTGTCATGGATTTCAAGGCCACACCATCTGTGGCACTGGATCCTCTGTTCAGATGAGTAAATAATAAAGCAATGTGGATAGAAGTACTGCTTAGCTTCAGGTAATTTGTCCTCATGTAACACATGGTAGGTGTGAATCTACTTACAGTCCCTGCTCATAACATGCTCAGTCCTAGAAACTGTTAACTGTATATAAAAGCAGTTACAGAATCAGGCCCCAGATGGCTCTGATGACCTGCAAGGCCAATATTCTTTTTGAAATGCTCTAAATGTCAAAGATAATCTTAGCATTCATGACAAGTAGGAGGTCTCTTTTCTTTATAGAGATATCCTTGAAAATGTGAACCAGTGCAAATCAGTGTAGACTGATAGTCCAATTAAAATTTGTCACAGTTTTTTTTTTCCCATGAAATTCATGGGTTACAAGACTGGTCTTTGTCAGACTATGAAGCCCTAACAGTTCTTCCATTATCTGAGGGGAGAGATGAAGCTGAGAGAAACAAAAAGAAGAGCTGAGGAGCAGAACATGAGACTAATTGGTGTTTGTAATGGACCTGAGATGTCTGGAAAGCCACTAATGATGTTAAGGCTTTCTGTCTCATTTACCAGCCTGCAGCTGAGCAACACCTTTCCCTTACTCTGATGTAAAGGGGAGAGCTTCATTCTGAGAGGAGAAGTGCAGGCTGGGAGGAAAGGTGGCTGCTCTGTAGTCTTTTTACCACTCCTCTCTTGCAATTCTCTCCCAGTCCTCCATAGCTGAATTTAACTACTCAGTCCATATTTGCATACCTATACATTGGGGAAGACAATACTTGTTTTCTTAATTGCAATGTTTGGATTATTGATTATGAAATGCAAGTAAAACATTCATAAAATGCCTATGTTGCAGACAGAGAAAGAAGGACAGAGAGCAGAATGAGATTTGGGAATGCTCTGAAGAGACAGTGGAAGATTGCAGAGAGCAGAGAAATAGAAAAAGAACAAAAAGAAAATGATAGATGGACACATGGAGATGGAAAAGGTGAACAGACCAGAATGGATGTGTGGATGGCAGAGAAGGAAGCAGATACTTTTCATGAAGAAGAGGAAGGATGGGAAATAATGATTTTTCTTATAAAAAATGCTCATTAGCAACCCTTCATCAGCACAGAAGAGCTGTGAAGTAATAGTAGCACCATCCACTATCAACACCTTTAATAGAATTTAGGGCTTGGTGAGGAATGAAAAGAGATGCAGTCATGGGATTTCTCCCCTGTCTATTCATTATCTAGTATGGTTTCCTAGTATTAGCTAATGTAAACCAGATACTCATGAAAAAAGTGTATATGCTTATAGCATAGATACTTATTTGTTTCAAAACTCACATTGAAAGTACTTTGTTGTCAGTTGCTCATTATGCATTTGTGTTCTTTTGGTTAAAAAACAACAAGAAACAGTGCTATGTGTCACTGAAACAATTATTTCTCAGAAATAGCTGACAGTAAATAGCTCAAATGAACGAATAATAGGAAACTTCGTGTTTTAAAGTATTCTTTTAACTCTTTGTTCTTACTGATGCATTATTGGGAGTCTGTATATGGCATCCTTACAAACACTTAACTGAGTGCATGGAAGATGAGGTTTTGCAGTTTCTCCACCCCAGTTCCATGTGGTGTCACCTGAGCTCACTCTGAATGGGCACGAAGCTATGCTAATGTGGATGTAGTGTTTCTGATATTTAAGAAAGCTTCTTCAAAGAGCAGAAGAGAATTTAAGATTTATTGAGCCAAAAGACAAGAAGCAGAGGAACAGGATTCTTCAGTCTGCTGGTTAAAGAGCAGAGAAGATCTCATTCCTAGCTCCTCGTCCAACCACTATAGAACACATCCACTGAAGGAAATGTGTTCACAAGCCTTGAAGCAGCGATCAGCTTTGGGTTTTTCTTCATCCAGGTCAGTACTGGCCCTAAGCTGCAGAATTGTTTTTTCCTGTTTTTGCTTCCTGGTTTGATACATCCATTCTTCATAGTATTGAATCTTCAGCACAATTGCTGGAGGATGTCTGTCCATTTCCCTATTCCCTGCTCCCTCCAGGGGAATAGCTAGATGATTGGACCTCTCTTGTGGGACATGGAAGGCATCAGTATGAATCTTCTCAGGTTCCTCTGGGCTGAGTTCTGTAATCTCTATGTTATTACACATACTGTCAGGTACTTGACAGTAGCATTTATCTCTTCTTTCTGCAATGTTGTGGATTTGCTTTGCTTTTTGTTTTGTTTTTGTTTGTTTGTTTTGTTTTGTTTTGTTTTTTTAATAGGGTCCTCTGCTCTATTTTTTCAGAAAAGGCCTGTGAGGATGCTGAGCTATTGATTCCAACTAGACTGAAGTTCTTTCCTGAAGCCATGGCTAAGTAGCCTAAGCTATGAACAGGAAAAGGTTTGAAGACCTTATAGTTTTCAAGTGTTTCTACTCATGAGTTCTAAGCATTTCCTTGATGAGCATGTTGACTGCAGGGAAATCTGTTTGTGGTGGACATCATCTGGGAGCGTGTAGCTCGTTCCACTTCTTGCAAGCTGAGATGCCCAACCCAGGGTTCCAGATTTTCTTTGCAAAAATGTCAAAGAGTTAGGGAGGGCAATATGTATCACTGCTGTAACTATATCAGTCTTTTGGATCTAGCCCTCACTGTTTATATGTGATCATGCATATTCAGCAGGTAGCCCATAGAACTATTAAATAATATGGAACTCAGAAAAACCTGCATTTCATTCTGTGTTCTTTTATGTCTGCCTTTTGATCTTCAAAAACTCACCTCTTGTGCCATTTCTGTTTCCCCTCCTTCTCTTTGTCATTATTGTAGATTGCAAAAGATTTGCACCAGGACTCGCTTTTGAGTATTACATTTGTATGGTGGCTAACATGCTGCATCTTGATTCCCAGTGGGGATTCTAATGCTAATAGTGTCTTCAGTGACAAGACAACCAAATCCACAGCTTTTAAAGACGGTATAACTGATACTACCTTTGTACCTTTCTGTATCCACCATGGATGTACTGAGCCATAGCCTGAGGCCTGCTCTGGCCCTGCTCCAGTCAGTGAGGCGTAGAAGCCTTTAAGTGCTCTAATCAGCCAGATGCGTAGAAAACTGAGTGAAAGCTGGCTCTAAGACACGCCAAAGAGGCACTCTGTGGCCAGGTCACCGCTGTACCCCAGTGCAGCACGCATGTAAGGAAGGCCACAGAATCTCATATCAGCTCTTAGGAGCCCAAGATAAAAGAGCCTGAAAGGAGGAGCCAAGGTCGTAAACCACTCCCCATCGGTGCACTGAATAGAGATTCTTCACAGGTGAAGACAGAGCTGGATGTGTCTGAAAGATCAGCTACTGCATATTATATATACTAAACTTTTTATATGAGTAAATGTCTCAAAATAAGCCTCTGCATAAGACAGTATCTGCCAGCTCTTAAGCTCTTTGGAAGTCTTTTTTATATCTATGTTTAAATGCATACAAAAATATGTATTTCAGTAAGTTATAGGTCATCTGTAGTCCATATTCAGGCATGACTTCATCAAGACAATGACCTCCAGCAGATTTAGGTTAGGGTTCAGCTCACCTCTGCAACATAATCAACAGCAATGACTCGACAGCAATTTTAAGCTAAGTTGTGGGATTGTCCCTGGTACCCGGTGTTCATAGAAGTAGGTCCCAAAAATGCAGCTCTGTGACACATCTCATGTAGTGATTTTTGTCATAGCTCAGTGGCAGGTACTAAGAATATTTCTCCCCTCCTTAACTAATTGAGTTTGATAATAGGCAAATTAATAGTCATAACAATCAGTTTGCCTATTTTTACTTCAGAATTTATCTGTGCATTACCTAAACAAAACAAGGTGTCTATTGTCGTAGACTTTCTGCATTTCAACCCCCAAAAAGCTTGCCATGGTTTTAAGATAGTTTCACAACCTTAATGTTATACCAGCACACTCTTTTGCCTGTAAATGTAATAGCTCTATTACTGACATTTTAGAAAAAAAATAAAAATAAAATAAAGCTTCTTTGTGAAAGTCTGCAATTAATCAGTTAAAGATCTAGCTGCAAAGTAATAATTTATCAATGGTTGTATGTAGGATACTGAAATGGTAGTATTAGTGAGTTGGTAGATTTATACAGATTATGTGTGTTCTATTCACAAGCACTAGATCCATTTTGTTCCTATTAGTTTCTGAATATAATTGCATCAAGATGTTTATTTGGTGATCCAAAAACTTTCTTAAAAATAATATGGAGTAGTGGGATTATCACAAAAGATAAATATTTACAGTACATAGAAAAGCATGCTCATTCTATGTTGGAAGTTTTCTAAAGATCTTGTTGATGTTGGCAAATTAATTGTATATTTGACTGAACATTTTTTTAAAGGATAGAGCAAAACTAAAAAAATATAGTAAAGTACAAATTAACTGTACTCTCTGTTTAGGATTCTATTACTAAAGTAAATCTATTTTTTTGGATCCCAGTTATATAGCATTCTCTGTCCACTAATTAGCCACAAAATATTCCTTCTACTAAAAGCAAAAGATACTACAGTTTATGTGTTACTCCACCTAATTCAACTCCATTTCTTGCCCCTTCTCATTTCTTTTCAATCTTATTTCTATGCCACCAGAACTTGAATAGGAAGACATTAAAGGATTCATAAAATTATACTTCACTTTTTAATATATGTTTAAGCCTAACAATTCCATTTCCAACAGTATTTTGACTGTCTATAAGTAATTTCCAGTACGCATTTTCTTTTCTATAAAACCACTTTTGTTAATTGGTTGAACAAAGTTCAGTTTGTCTTAGGTACAATTTTATGAAGCTCATATAAATTTTGTTTCTGTAACCGGACATAGATTAGAGATATATTTCCAGCTACTGATGAAGGGAATTCTAATGGCTGTGATGTGCTTGATGTACTTACTTTCTGAAAAAAAAGAAACTGTCATCTGTAGTGCACCTATTAGACAGAAAAAATAATGTTTAACCATGCAAGCATTTTCTCACACAAAAGTTGCACTGGTTTGAACAAAATTGTGCCTTTGAGTAAGGGTACTACCACAGAGATCTGTACTGAATCTTTTACAATAGAGGTCCTGATCGATGTGAATAAAACCACACGTTCCTGTAGTTTGATTGACATCAGTGTCATTGATCACCTAAGTAAGGGTTTGTTATTTTAAGGACCAAAACACATGTTTCTACAGTTCTAGACTATTCCAATAGTCCAAATTCTCATTAATCTAAGTTGTGCTTATGTACATTCAATCATGCATTTTTCCCCATTGAACTATATTGAATATGAGTAACTCATAAGAAGAAAAAATTGTAGGAAATGCAGCTGAATCATGTTCATAAAACAAGTTGCAAGAACTTTTCACGAGTTCTACTTGACTTTTTATAGAGACCATGCAACTGTTGATCTGCTACTCCTCTAAAACTAAGAGCAGCACTTCCCAAGTTGAAAACTGAGTTTCTCTTTGAGCTCTGGGGTTCACATAAGACTCCAGATGCAAAATGAGTTTAGATGCAGCAGAACTGTATAAACCAAAACACATTCCAGAAGAAGGAAAGACATGCAGTCTTCCATCAATTTAAGTTGGTGACCTTCAGAAAGCCTTTGTATAATTTGTTCTCATGGATTCACTATTTAAGGTATATAAAGTTTATTTTTTCTCCTGTATCCACCAACCTAAATCAGAAGGGACTCTTCAGAAATTGGTGAAGTTATACCAGGATGAAGCCATTTTATGTTAGAATTATAAAGGTAACTGGTGCACTTACCTTACTTTGTGGTAAGAAGATCGAAAGGGACTTTGTCATGGAGAATAGAAGACACTTAGTGATGCGCCCTGGAGAACAGTCCTCAGAATAAGTGCTACTCATCAGTCAAAGCTAGAGGTGCTTAGAGTAAAGGGCAAAATACTGATCTCCTTAGGCAGAAATGTGCTTTGGAGGGCAGTTGGGAGATAGGAATACTTATGCCACTGAAGTAAATTAAGAAGCACCTTGGGAATCGGGGGATATATTACTCACTGCAACATATGCTACCAGCTGCAATCAGTTTTCACTGAAATTCATACTAGTTCTTTTCAAAAGAGCAGCAGGATGGCTCTCATCTCCCCTGCTCTGCCACTGCCCCTTCTTCCTCTTCCAACAGAGTTCTTACAAGTAGAGGCAAGATTTCACCCAAAATCACTAAAATTGGTCCTTTGTGGTCATGATAGTACATGAGAAATCTTGTAAAACAAATAAAGGTGGCAGAGGTTCAGGGAGCCACACACTTTATGTGCCTACCTTTAAGCCTGTGTGTGAAGCGATTTATGGTGGTGGACTGACTTCAGTCCTTAAAGATAGGCACATGCTTAGCCACTTTAGGAATGGAGCTCTTAAGTCCATAAAGACTCCACTTGCATAATAAATAACCTTAGAGTCAAGGGTCACTTATGTATACTGTAAAACACATAAGGGAGAAAATACTGTCCAAAGTCTGGGGATTTCTTCTCATTTTATAACTGCTTGTTAGTAAGCAGGAGCATCTGTAAGATTTGCAGATGTTGTTGGAGCACAGCTGAAAACATATGTAAAAATTTTGGGGTTTATGTCTGCTTAAGTGCTAAAGCTGATGCCCCAGAATAATGTTGCATGTGTAGATACCTTTGTAACATACATTACTTGGATTCTTAAGGCTGAGAAAAATATCAGATTCTTGCATTTTAAATCAACTGCAAGCCTCACACTGACTATATTGGCAGTAGAATTTGGCCCTTTTTCACATTAAAGACAGATTAATCTATCCGTAAAACAGGCATAATGATTATTGCCTCCCTTATCATATTGCTTGGCTAAAACTTCTTTCTGAGTCCTGCAGATCACCCCTGTCATGGATATCCGCAACTCTCATCCAATTATTGAGGACTGAGTCCTAAAGGTAACAAGTGTGTTGCATCTTGGAGACCCTGAGAAATCAATAGACGAACATAGTATTGTCATTAAAGCCAATAACTATACCATCGTTACAAACTATATTCCAAAATAATTTTTCAGTGGTGCTTCTAGACAGGTGTTTCATGCATCTGGCATCTTTTTTTTGTCTTGAAATGTTAGTCATTTGCTAGACTTGTGAGGCATGGGTGCTGTAACCGTTGATGGCGGGAAGCTCTACAAGAGACACTGCCAGATATCTAACAGAGGTTTGAGGGCAAGGAAGGACTATTCTGTTCATCTGTTCTGACCTCCTGTCATAATTGGTATAATGAAGCTGGGTTTTTTTCTTTCCCAACACGTAAGCAAATGTTATCAAACCCAATAGTTTCAGTATCAATAGAATAATATTTATATTGCAGTCTAAATAAAGGGAGAGGAGGCTTAAAATAAATAAGGCTGACCCCAATTATCTTTAAATCCAAGTACGGCAAAATGTACACACATCATAAAAACATTCTTATCTTGTCACACAGAGGTTGTCACACAGAAGATGGTTCATTGCAACATGTGGTGCCAGTATTAGGGTTTCTAATGTCACACAGCAAATCAATTTCTAAATTAAAAAAAAAAAAAGTAATTTCAGGTTTTAAAAAAATCTGATAAGAGTTCTCCATCTGCCATGTGCCACAGTTGACAGCTGCTTCCTTTTGCATAGCTAAGATCAACCTGACCTTAGTCAGCCAGCCTGTGTGGGGTATATGGGCATTGTTGAACATATTAGTGGAAAAGTATTAAGGCTAGGCAGAATTTTCTGTTCTTTGCCTTCTGTCTTTTGCTCTGATTAATACCTATCCCTTTCTATACTGTTCCTGTCTGTCTCATATTTCTTCTCTGTGGTAGATGCGTTTTAAAAGTAGCTTGATTCAGCTGTAGTTGACCTTTTATGGGGCATTGCTGACTCACATCAAGTTTTTATAGGCCTGGCGGTTTCTGCACATGTGCAGAGCAGGGGTCCTCTTTGACCTACAGGAGTTAAAGACAGAGAAGGGACTTTGGGGGGGTTTGGGGGAAGTTTTGTGCTTTGTTCTGAAACAGCTGAAATGCTTTACTAAAAACAAAACAAAACAGAAAACATTTCCTTTTTTAGGAAAAGAAATGCTATGCAAATCCAAGAGTGGCAAATAATTAAACAATTACAGTAAGTATAAACATGCTCATGTTTTGTCAAATGTATTAAGACTGGTTGTAGCCCAAACAGCAAAATGTTTTTGTGAGAGAGATTGTAAAACTTTTGCTGTCTAATGCCAAACTGTCATCACTGGCAGCATCTGATTTGTCACAGCCCCAGTGTCAAACACAAAACGCAAACACTCTCTCCCATATCCTGCAGCTCTCTTTTCCTTATTTCCCTGCTCCGTCTCCATCTTCCTTCTCTTCGTTCCTCATTCTGCCATGCTCTTTTTTTCACCATCTGTTTCTTTCCTTCTCCCTTATTTTCTCAGTTCTCTGTGACATGGTGTTCAGTCTCTTAAACACTTATCTCACTCCTTCCCCTCTGTGGTTCTACTTATTCCTCCACACATTTTTGCTTCCTTCTGCAACTCTTGCCCCCTCTTTTATCCTTTTCTTATCTTTGCCAGAACCCTCATTCTCTGTTCTGTATTCACTCCTTGCACGCCCATTTCTTCTTACCACATGGCACAGATGCGTATGGTCTTCAGATCATGTCTAGCCCCTTTGCAGGGCCCCCATTCAGTTTTGGCACTCTTGACAACAGTGGGAATCACACAGCCTCCTTACTGACTGCACTCACAGTGTTGCCCAGAGAACATGTCATCAGGTATGGTCCAGGGCTAGAACACATTTACTGACCTGCTTCCTCCAAACGGATTTTCCTTTCTCTTCAGACTTTCATGAAACCAAGTGCACTAGTGCATAGCAGACAATCTACAGGAAAGCCGGAAAATCACCTCCAAAGGTTAGAATGTAAAGACATCAAATTTGCCCAGATCTGCAGTTCAGATGCATTATATGCATAGATAGGAAATTGGTACTGTCTAAATATTGCTGATGTGCAAAACATGTTTGGCAGTGGAACTGTTAAAATATACACCATACTTGCAGGATCTTCTGATGCTGACTTCACCCCGTACATGTTTGTTTATACAGGAAAACAGAAGTTCTATGCAATAGAGCTGGAAAAGTCGCAATATGTGGATGCAAATAACCATACAGGCAGAAATACATGTGACAGAGAGAAACAGAAGAAACAATGACAGTTAGCTCAAGATCTTGCTACACTTACTCATGATACCTTTGTTTTCATGAGCTGGGGCTGAAAGCAGAATTCAGACCAATACAAAGGAAACCACAAGTAGCTTTAGTAATGATTATGCCCTCCAGATGAATGTTACAAATGTGTAACATATGCATTGGTGCTACACACCACCAATAGCAGTGGCTATTGCATTACTACTCTGATGCTCTTTCTATCTAAATACATATATAACCTAATACCACTGTATTGCATGATATACCTTTCATCTTCATAAGTAATGGATGGCATGTGTCCCACTAGTGGGAAAAATGCTAAGCCATAAGTATGTGGTGTGTGCTTCTTCTTAATGTATGATTTATGATTTATTGATGGCTTTTATTTGCCCCTGTTCAAAACAGAGACCATTGAACAGTGGACAGTACATAAAACTCCCTCTCTCTCTCTTTTTTTTTTTTTTTTGCTTTCATGCATGAAAAATGATTGTACGCGGGGTCACGGTCCATCTTTAATTCATCCCTCTAACAAGCTGATTGCATTGCTTTCACTCAGGAGTCTCCTGTTTTGTATGTAGCCACCTTAACAAGTTTGTGTCTGCAATTTTGAAACTTGAAGGGCTGGCATTATGCAAATGTTGTTATTTTTTGTTTTTCCTGTTGTAGTGAGGCAACCTGTCCTCAGAACAAGTATAATAAACTGTATGTATTGCTGGATCTGCAGGGATATCTATATGCACACACTGAATTTGCAGTGTTTATGTACACTGAGATGAACAAGCTCTAACTGCTCCATGTTCAAACTTCACCTGATTTTTAGGTCTCTCTACTGCTTCTTTGGTCACTAATTCTGCAAGACTTGTTTTCAAGATCTAAGTCAATGGCTGCTAATTGAAAGGGGTATCATTTTGTGTTTACACATACATATTGTATTCAGCTAATTAACTTGACCTGTCTAACCTACTTGCAGATAACTCTGTGTGTTTGTTTTTAGAATAAATGCATATATATTGATAATAGAATACATTCTTTTGCAGGTTACTGCTGTCAATTTTATTGTGCTTTTGGGGGAAGCAATAAATATACCTCATAATGACCAAAGGCGTGCGAATTTCCCCTGTAAGGTCTAAAGCAGATCACTGCCCGTCAGACAAGTAATGCACTACCAGTCGTCAAACTTGGCTTCTCCTTGTGTCTCTATTCCTTTATTTGTTTGGTGTCGCTTCCCCTTTGTTGTTGTTGTTGCTGTTGTCGTCGGATTTTTTCCACCGCTTGCAAGCGTGTTGCAGAAGGCCGGTGACACACGGCGGAGGCGAGCGAGCCTCTCCGCAGGGAAAACGGGGCAGCGCTTCCCGCACCGCGACGCGGGAAGTTCCGGGGATGCTGGAAGTGCCGTTGCCGCCCGTGGCGGGGACGGCGGTGGCAGTGATGAACGCCGAAGCGCTCCGGGTGAAGGCGCCTTCGCGCAGCCGAGCCGGGCCCCTTGCACGGCGGCTGCTCCCGCCCGCGGCCAGGGCGCTCCAAGCGCCCCGCTCCGCCCGGGCTCCCCGCCTGGGCCCGGGGCGGCCCGCGCAGCCGGGCGCCCCCGCGCAGCCGGGCGCCGCTCGCCGCGCGGAGCCGCTCGAGGCCGAGCTGCCCACGGTACCGCCGGCTGCCCGGGCGCCGGCGAGCGTCCCGGCCGCCCCCCTCCTCGCAACTTCGTGAGCCTCTTTTCTGAGCGACCGGCCCCCACACCGCCTCGGCTGCTGCTGCTGCTGCTGTTACCATTGTTACTACTGCTGCTACTACTTCCCTAAAGCCCCGCTCCAGGGCCGGGTCTGGGCTTTTCTCCTGGGGCTGGAAGAAGCGACCCGGCGCTCGGGCGGGACGCTGCTCGGGGCTCTTCGGGCGACCCACTTTTGCAACGTGCAGGAGCGTGTCTCGCCTCGGAAGAAATGCTGGCGGGAGGCGAGTTTTCCCCTCGGCGAGCCGCCTGCTCCGCGGCGTCCCCTGCGCCGGCAGCCGGTCCCCGAGGCAGGCCGGGCCCGCAGAGCGGCGCGGGCGGCTCGCTGTCCCCTCCGGCCCCCTCGGGCTGCGGGGGGACAGCGCGGAAGGGCCCGATCCCTGCCCGCGGGAGCCCTGCTGGGGCGAGGGCTGAAAACAGGGCCTTGAACTGCCTCGCTACCCAGAGGTTTTTGCTCACCCCGGAGACAAAATCCGCGCTGTATTTCCTTTCCTCGTACGCTTCCTGACATGGGGAAGATAACAAAGGGGAAAGTTTAAAGCAATAAATATCCCTGATCCGGCTCGCCCTCGGTGTTTGGCTGCATCTGCAGAGCCTGAGTCAAGGCTGAAGAGAAATTGGGCTTTCCAGCTCCCCGCGCAGGGTCTCGTCCCGGACTGCTCGCTCCCGACCCGGGCTCTGACACCTTCTTAGTATCTTTTGGCATTTTCCTCCCAAATTTTTGGCCGTTTATTTTTCCCCAACTGCCAAAGACTTTACTCGCCTGCCTGTATTTCCCGTTACAGTTTGCCCATTTCTGCCTGGGTTGAAGAGGGGCCGGTGTAGCTGGCCACTCCAGTGATAGATTTAGTGCTCTCAGATAGGACTCTGGGCGGGAAAGGATGGCATTTTTTAAGCGGTAACACGATTTAATAAGCCGAATCGTATTATTAAGTCATGAAGGCTACCTGGACGCGCAGAAACCCACTGACAGGTTTTCTTGTGTTTTGATAGATTTAGTGCTGTTATGGTACAATTCTCCCTCACATTCAGTAGCTAAGACTTGAAGATTAAAGATCGCACACCTCTAGATGAATCAAAGCCTACACTCCGGAGCAGCTCATACATTTTATGATTGATTTCCCCCTGCACTTCTTCCAGTCTCAGCCTTATGCGAAACCCCTTTCCCCCCTCCGCACATTGCGCTGGCACAGCTTTGACGTCCTCGCCGGATCCCGCAAGGCAGTGAGAGGAAGTTTGTATCTTCGGGAGTCCAAACCCAGAATCTTTTCGAAAGACATCTTTCTGGCCCAAAGCGCCCTCAAGAAAAGTTTTAGACTGAAGCTGACTGAAGTAGCCTTTTCGTTTGCCCAAGGGGCGAGGCCACACCGAGCCATCACGATGCAGTGGGACAAAAATAACCCCCCAGCCGGAGTCGGAATAGCCCTGAGTGCAGGGACTTTGCTGTCCCCAATGTCAGGTCCGAAGGTCTGAGCCCCTGGGGCATTTCCCGGCCGCGTCCCTGGCGGGGTGGCTTTGGGAGCCCCCCCAGCCCCCTGAGCCGGGAGGGGGCCCCCGCTGCCCCCGCTCGCCCTCGGGGCTCGGCCGCCGCAGCCCGGCTCGGGCACCGCAGCCCTGAGCAGCCCTCGTCGGCAAGGGTGTCCAGCCCAACGCGCAAGGCTCTCTCCTTTCCGAAACCAGCACTACTTCTTTATTTATTTCCCAAAGAGAAGTTTGGCTTTTTTATTATTGTTATCACTATTTTTCTATTTTTCTTCTTTCCCCTCTCGAGCCCTCGTAGCTTTTATCGCTAAGTAAACTCAGGACCAAATCGATAACAGTTATTTACGGAATGGAAAGGGTTAATCGCCGCTGTCAGTTTGGGGTTTGGTTTAGCTTTTTTTCCCCTTCCCTTCCCTCCAATGCATATAATCTCATTTGAGCCCCTGAACCTGGTGAAAGCTATTGATTGCTGTGTAGAAACACCGACTTTTAGCAGACTCCCTCAGTCCCCTTCTCAAAAGTAAATAAATAAGAAAAGAAAAAAAAGGCAAGGATAAGATAGAATTAACATATACTTTCGGAAGTGTCTCAAATACGTACAAATCCCGTTTTATGTCTTCCCATTCACGTGTATATTGATATCATAAAAGAGAAATCCTTCGGCAGGGTTTTTCTCTAAATACCTTATTCATTGAAACTGGCAGTTCCACTCATTATTCCACTCCCTTAAACCCGATTCTGATGCTGGCTAAATATAGAGCTTCGCTTTCCTGGGAACGCGAATCGAATACACAGTAAGCAAATCAGTAGCACAGGAGGGGGAAAAAAACCTTGATCAAAGCCCTCCTTTTCTTCCCAATCCTGGTTTGTTGGGGCGGAGACAGGTTTCTCGCTTATTGCACATCATTTGCAAAGATCAAGCTTAAAATGCATTCACCTCTCCCAGAAGTAGTAGGTTAAAAAAAAAAAGTTAGGGGGTGGGGGTTAACAGATTTAAAATCAAACTGAGTTATTTTCAAACAAAGGTGTGTCACCGGGAAATAGGATGCATTATTTCACAGCTGGAAGGGGCAGAATAAACTACATTTATTTTAATCAGGCCACATTTTAAAATTAAATGAAAACATCTATGGGGAAGAATGCATAGGAGGGCGCACAGAAAAACACCTTCCATATTTAAGTCTCTCAAAAAATCCAGGGATTCTTTTCTCGATCACTGAGATTAGACTCTCTATAAAATTACCTACACTGGTTTTTTTTGCCAACCCGCAGTGCGCCGGGGTCACCCGGGGGGCCGGGGGGGGGGCGTTTCTCAGCGTGCCGCCTTCAGCGCGGATTACTTTTGCAGAATGTCGCGCAGCAAGGCACAAAAGGTCAGAAATGCGCCTACTCCGGCAGAGCCGCGGCCGCCGCCCGCGGCCAGCAGAGGTCGCCGCTGCGCCCGCGCGGGCCGTGCGCCGGGGCGCGCTCGGCGCCGGCTGCGCCCCGCACCGCGGCCCGCGCAGCGCTGCACTGCGCCGCGCAAGGCTGCTCCGCGGGGGGGGGCTGCGCCGCTCCGCGCAGCTCCGCCGGGGACGGCGGGAGAGGCCGGCTCGGTAGGGCGAAACGATGAGGGCAGAGCCGGAGCCTCCTCGCTGCGGCTCTAGCGCTTGCGGGCGGCCAAAAATCCGCGCCGCGGTCGCTCTCGGCACCCGCTAATTTCAAGCACCGAAAATACCTTTCCGCGTGAGACCAGGAGCGCAGCGGCGACCGCGGAGGAGGCGGCCGGGCCGGTGCGGGACTCCCGGGCTCGGCAGCGTTCGCCCTGCCCGTGCGAGCCGAGCAGGGCAGACAGCAGAGCTCAAGTCGATTAAAGTGAAATTGCCCATTACTAAAGGTTTTCCCCGACCACGTGTCAGGCTGTCTGGAATCGCCAGCATCAGCAGTAATTCTTGATAATTACTTTTTGGTTTATTCAGCTAAAACACAGCAAAATAAACTACACACATGTATATATGGAGAGAAAATCCATATATATCAATGCATGCATACATACACATATATACACATTGCTGGTCTCCTCGAAGTACAAGTGAACAACTAGTAAAGTTGCATTTCCCTCTGTTTATTTAAACGTCGCATATGTAAAGTAACTGTGTGTGTTTACAGCCATATCTTTACCTCCTGACACTATCTTGAGATCATTTCAAGACAGCTCAGTTATCTCTACAAGTGGCAGTGCTGGGTCCCACTTCTTGTTTGAAATAAACCGGGGAGTGATTTGCTTTCTGAATATTGCAAAGGAAAACATCTTGCAAACTAAGTCAGGACTCCAAAGAGACCTCGTGTTTAGTAGCTGTCTCATCAACAAACACAAGTTTCAGAACTTTTTCTTGGCTGATTCATTGCAACAAGATTTCGCCCTGGGCATATACTCCGCGTAAATATGGCTTTGACCCTCTCTCAGCAAAACGCTACCCTCGTCGGTTGCTCTTAAAAAAATAGGACTTTGAAAAAATATATTTTCCTGATGAGTACTGATTGGAGGGCACTTATACACTACGTTGATGACGGCGGTGTAACAGCCCATATGGAACAGAACACAAAAACGGGATCTAAGCAAACTCTGAAGGGACGTTTAAGACGGGGAGGGAGGTCGGGAGGGCTTGTGGTGGGCACGGTGGGAAGCGGGCACCTCTTCGCACCCAGGTTAAGAGAAATTCCGCGTGTAGCCTAACGGGAGCCTGCCCTTCGGGGGGACACACAAAGGAGTCCGTGCCCGCGGAAACGGTGGGATTTGGGCGGGTTTGGGCAGCCGTCAGATAACCGGCTGCTGCAGCCCCGCAGAGGCCGGTGCCCGGCGCGGCGGGCCGGGCTGCGGGGGGCGAGCAGCGGGGCGCAGGCTGCGCATCGCCCCGCGCCCGGCCGCGGCGCTGGGGCTGGGCTCCCCGCACCACCTCCGGGAGCGGCGCCGCGCAGGCTGCGCACTCGGCGGCTCCTCTCTCCTCCTCTCGTGTGAAATTCAGAGGATTCTCCGCGGGGAGAGGCAGAAGTTCTTCGCTTCTCCGTGCGCGAATCTCCATTAGTGCTCAGCCTAGGAAAATGTCTAAACGTAGGATACACCGCTATTTAAAATTTAAAAAAAAGAAAAATGAAGAACGAAGGAAAGAGAGAAAGAAAGAAAGAAAGAAAGAAAAGGGTTTGGAAAAGACATCAATAGAATGGAGGGAGTGCTCAAGGACAACTTAAGGTAAATATTTGTACCTTCTTCGCTCTTGTGTTTAACAGAAATACATGAAGCTTTTATCCACAATTTTAAGAGAGAAGGAGACTGCAGGAAAACATAAACAATCGCATCTCGTAGCCGGAGCTATACCCAGCCAGTCTGTCCTGCCATTGCCTGCTCCGGCTAGCTTCGCCTAATCAAACCGGAGCAATTTCTCCCGCCTAGGAAAGATAAATGCTAGGAAAGGAAACAGCCGGATTAGCCCCCCTTCCGCCCCCCAAAACAGGGAAACGGTAAATAGGGCATGGCGAACCCGGGGAGGGGGAAGGGGTGGAGGAGCACGGATGGGGCCGGGGAGGGCAGAATGGAAGGTGTGGCGGGAGATAAGCAGGAGGAACGAGGGAAGAGCGACAAGAAGAAAGTATAAAGGGAAATACAAATGAGGAGCGAAAAAAAAGTTGCCTCCGCGAGCCCGAGCCGGGGCTGCCGGGGCGCGCGGCGCTGAAATATGATAATCAGGACAGCTGCGCCGCGCCGCCGCAGCCAATGGGCGCCGGGCAGGCGTGACGTCCCCGCGCCTGACGTCAGGCCAATGGCGAGCGGGCTGAGTTGGAGCAGAGAAGTTTGAGTAAGAGATAAGGGCGAGGCGAGTGCCCGGGCGAGCAGCGCCCAGTCCGGCATCGCCGCGCCGCTGCCGCCGCTGCCGCCACTGCCGCCGCTGCCGTCGCCGCCGTCGCCGCCGTCGCCGCCGCCGCCGCCGCCGCCCCGCGCGGCCGAACCCCGCCGCCGCCGCCGCCAGCGCCCTCCGCGCTCCGCAGCGCTGACAGCGTCTCCCACGTTCGTGGTGGCGCTTTTTTCCTTTTTTTTTCTTTTTCCCCCTCTTCATTTCGAGTCTCTATTTTTTTCTTTTGTTGTTATTATTATTGCTACTTTTTTTTTCTTAGCGACAGCTCTCAAATCTACTTTGGGGTCTTAAAACGAAACCGTACACCATTTCACTGTGGACATTACACCCTCTTACAGATATGGGAGACATGGGAGACCCACCAAAAAGTAAGGCGGAATTTTTACCGTTGTTGGAATAAATGTGCTGTCTATTGTAATCGTCTCAGGCAGGCGAACTGCTAAAGAGCTGAACTTCATTTGAATGGTAGAGAAGGTGCCTTTGTTGCCATGCCTGCATGCTTGCTGTGTTTTAACCTCGTAGCCTTGTATGTTAATAGCCTGGGGTCCTGCTCTATTTTAAAGTTTGGGGAGCAGACGGGATCTTGACGGGATCTCCAGGCACGGAGCCTTAAATTCTCCTCGTGCTAGACTGCAGTGAGGCTGTCTGACTCTCCAGCACCTAGTCCGTCTAGGAGAATTAGCATTAGACTTGCAAAAGAGAGCAAGTGACAACCGTAATGATGCTTGTTCTTGCTAGCAGGCTCGAGTCCCGTCTTCTATGGCAAAGGGCTGAATGGGAAGCGCACCCAGCCACGCGTCCAACGTTTCCAATCAGAGCCTCTTAAAAATGAGATCAAATATATAGATACTCTCTTCGTAGGGAAAGGAATCCAGACAAAGAAACAATAAAATAAACATAAAGCAACGAGGGAGTTTGGAGTTTTGATTCCGAGCAAGGCTTGCGAAAGGAGGACCTTCACCCCGAAGACTGTTCACATCTACATTTTAACATGTGTTCCGCCTCCTTTCTAAACGAGGCAAGGTTTTGATGGCACACTTCAATTACCATCCAAAAGTGTAATACTCTTAAAAAAAAAAAAACTCCCAGAGTACGCCCTATAAGGGAACGACACTAAAAGTGTGTTTATCTCTGTAGGAGAGTAAACGGTTAGTCAATCATGTATTTATTTTCATTTCAGAAAAACGTCTGATTTCCCTATGTGTTGGTTGCGGCAATCAAATTCACGATCAGTATATTCTGAGGGTTTCTCCGGATTTGGAATGGCATGCGGCGTGTTTGAAGTGTGCAGAGTGTAATCAGTATTTGGACGAGACCTGTACGTGCTTTGTTAGGGATGGCAAAACCTACTGTAAAAGAGATTATATCAGGTACGCCATTTATGTTGTTTAATTATTCGGTGAGATTTTTTTTTTGACTTTATAAATCTGAGAGAGGCAGGAAGAGGAAAAATACTGAGGGTGAAAGGACAATTGTTATATTTTTAAGTGAATGCCCCAAAGGTAAACAGATGAGGGAAAAAAGTTCAAGTCGTCAAGTTTTTAATTGCATAAATTAAAATGCAAATCTCTGTATAAATAAAAACACATTCGGAAAGAGCTAGCGACTATATGGGACCATCCTGAGGATTTTGGCAATGTATTCTGGGATTCTGACAAAGTGGGAAATCGTATGAAACAGAGAATGTTTTCACTAGTGTAGAGATTGCGAGCAACACGGAACTGATCGCTTTTAAGCACAACCTGAGAAATGCATCTCTGTGTGTTTTACAAAGGCACAATGGCATTCATAAGAAAGGCACTTCAAGCATGTACGCTGTAAAAATAAATACATGGGCAAGCATACCTATTTAAACCAGGCCTATAAAACAACAACAACAACAACAAAACAAAAACAAAACCGAAGTTCTTTTAGAAGGAAGGATCCATTTATGGGAAGGTTAAAACCTAGTCTGAATGTTTCTTCTCTAAAATAACTGTCATTTAATCTTTTTAAATATTAACCCCTTTGGTGATATCTGACTGCCTTTTCTTTCTTATCTTATCTGTACTGATGAATTAGACAGAGCAGATCAAATTGCCCATCATCTGTTCGCGAACAATTGGGTATATTTAGATAATGGAACCGCTTCCTTCCTCACATTAAAATCTGGTAACAGATAAAATGTGAGAGTTGCCAATCCTGACACTATAGAGAAACCAAAGCAGGAATTTCGAGTGTGTTTATTATTTGTACTCCTGGGTCATGGTGATCCGTTTTAGTATCGTCTACTGGGTTTGCCAAACCAGAACTTTGCATTGAGGTACGGACACTGTTTTGTTTACAGAAAGTTTCAGGAGCAAATATCTCCCACCTAAGACACCTTTCTAATTTCTTTGTAATTCTGAATTGAAATAAAGAAAATCTTTCCTTCTCCATTGCATGATCCACAAGCAGATGTTTCCTTCAAGCTGTGTTTTGAGATTATTCTCAAAGTTTTCCTATGATGAGAAACAAGCCACTCTCTTTTTGCATTACTTCTAAGTGCACTTTGGAACTGTGCTTTTAAATGTCGTCCTTTCACTAATTTCAAAAGAAAGGAACACGTTTGGGAGCGAGATGTGCTTACTTACCTCTTGCGAGAATTCAGCAAGCAGAGTTTAAACAAAAAAATTGCAACTTTTTGAAGTTTCTACACAATAAGTTTCGTTTGCTACAATATTTAAAATAAGAGATATATATTATGTGCAAGTCGACTTTGAATTAGACTCTGACCTAATATATAATTGTCAGACATGTGGGCAATCCCCCCCTAACTTTTGTACCTATTAATTCATAGACTTGGCCATGACTCTGTTCTTTTGCGGTTTAGCCGTCATTTTTTTTCACAGAACGTTATAATTTGGAAGCTGGTGCGTCTGCATATAAGCTGAGTGCTGCTCTATAGACAAAAGCCCTAAATATGCGCCTAAATAAACATCTATACACACAAATATATATCACAGACTGTATCTCTAACGAAGTGGAAAGCGGTGTGTATGAATATTAGTTCAATTTCAGGAGCAGCTCCTGTGGTTACGTGGGTTGCATACGCGTGTGTGTGTTTGCGTGTGCGTGCGGATACATTTACTCGCGGAATGATGTTCGTTCCGCTCAAAACCGAGGGAGTTGGCTGAGGAATATTCGGCGGGAGCCGAGGCTGTGCAGCTGTAGGAAAGCGAGCTGGGGCATTTTCTCGTGTTCATCTCCTGGCGGGTGAACTGTCCCCCCTCTCCTCGGCGGGGGACGAGGAGCCCCACCACCCGCTCCAGCGTGTGGCCCCAGAAACCCATTATTTGCCGTGCAGAGTTGTCAGCGAGAAGTTTCCCTTTCATTCGTGCTGGAAGGCTTGAGCTCCCGGTTCAAGGTGGGAGCGTGCAGAAGGAAGGGAGAAGGAGTTGTAAGGTTGAATTATGAGAAGGCTTGTAAAGCCAAAGCATTGAAAATGCACTTTAGCAAGGCGGCGGGAGGAGGCGAGTTACACTAATATATATGTGAGTGCGCATATATATAGATGGGTGTGTGTGTGTGTGTGTGTGTTTACTTGCATATAGAAAAAAACGTAGTGGAAAAGGGTAGTGGGAAGAGTCGTGGTCCCCAGCAGAGCCACCTCTGCTGCGTCCCGGAGGGCGAGCGGCCGGGACCCCGAGCGTGCCTGCAGTGGCACAAGTCCCGAGTGGGTTCCGCACAGAAATAACAGCATTTCGCGAGGCTAGCGCATTTGTGTGAGGGAAAGCAGTGTCAGGGTCTGTCAGCCCTGCCAGCCTCGCCTTTCCCCTTTGCACCCGGGCGGCTTGGTTCAGCTCCGGGCTAGGCTAAGTCAGGACCGTCCGCCGTCCCGGAGGGAGGGAGAGGACAGGGGTGTCCCCTTGCCTTGTGCAGCCCGGGCTCTGGGGTGAGGGGAGAAGGTCGGCATCTCCTTGGGAAAGGGGATTTTCGGGTTTTGTGTTTCTCCCCCCCCCTCTCCTTCCACTCCAGCCGCTCCCTTCCGTTCCCCTCTCTGCTCACCGGGGTGTCCGGATCCCCGCTGCCTTTCACAGCAGGGGCATCTGGGCACGGGCAGTAACTGCATCCGTTTTATTCCCTTCCCCTGCCGGCTTCTGTATTTTAAAGGCTTGTTTAACCAGTGAGCTGCGTGTGGCGCGTCTAAGTGGGGCCACGGGGCTGCCCATGAGCGGGAGTGAAAACCTCTCTCTTTCTTTTTTTCCCCTTCCTTTCTTTCTTCTCCCCCCACCTCCTCCCTTGCCCTCCCCTTCCCCCTCCCGTGCTCTCCCTCCTTCCCTCCCTTCCTCTTCTCTCTGGGCCGGGCCCTGCTCAGGTTATACGGCATCAAGTGCGCCAAGTGCAGCATCGGCTTCAGCAAGAACGACTTCGTGATGCGCGCCCGCTCCAAGGTGTACCACATCGAGTGCTTCCGCTGCGTGGCCTGCAGCCGCCAGCTCATCCCCGGCGATGAATTCGCGCTGCGGGAGGACGGCCTCTTCTGCCGGGCGGACCACGACGTGGTGGAGAGGGCCAGCCTGGGCGCGGGCGACCCCCTCAGCCCGCTGCACCCCGCCAGACCGCTGCAGATGGCAGGTACTGCCCCGGCCCGCCCGCCCCGGCCCCCGCGGGCGCCCCGTGCCGCCCGGCGCCGCCGCCCCGCCGCCCTCCGCCCGTCCCGGCGCCCTGCGGGGCCCCCGGGCGCCGCTGCCCCTCTCGCCGCGCCGGCTCCGCCGCGAGGGCAGCGCCCGGGCGCCGGGCAGCGCCGCCGCCCCCGAGGGCAGGCGGCGAGGCGGGGCGCCCCGTGCACCGCGGGGTGCGCAGCGGCCGCGGCCGCGCTGCGGCAGAAGGGGCCGGGCGCGACGTGCGCGCGGGGCGGGGGCGGCGGAGCGTCCCGTGGGGCGGCGCGTCCCCGCGCGGCCGGCACGCAGGGTGCCTCGGTTTCCCCCTGGGACCCGGGACAGCTGGGAGCCAGATCCCTTCTCACTCCGCTCCGCGGAGAAGCTGTTTTGAGCGCCGGTGGAAGCGGGGTCCCGAAAGAGCCAGACTTCATAACTACGGGCGAGCAGGCAGGCTGTAATTTAGAACTGTCAACAAGCTAATCTTCGGTAATTGCCTTTTGAAGTGACTCTGCCTTCTCGAAACGCATTATGTGATTTGATGAGAATTTCTTCTTAAAACTCAGCATTGTTGCTTCAGACTCGACACACCTTATAAGTTTACTCGCACTTTTAGCTCTCGACATGCGCGTTGGCTACTCAGCGAGGCTTAGCTTAGGAAAAGGCACGTCTGTCCCAGGCAAAGGAGGGTAGACAAAGCAAGGACGGCAGGGAATATTGCTGTGCAAGTAACTGTAACTGGAAAAGTTATTTACAAGCACAGCCATGTTCAAACGGGCGCGTTTCCCGCTTTGAGCTCCTTTCAAGTAGCAGATATACATACAGCGAGAAGTCACGCAGCTGCTCGGTACGGAGCTTTAGAGAGGCTGCGCGCGCTCCCAGCAGCCTGTTTGTGCAGGTCTCGGAGGCGATGTGTCTGCAGGTACCACCCCGCTAACATGTGAAGCATTCTTATTGTCTTCATCGAATTTACTGTTTCCTTCTTATAATCAGAGGGGTCGAAACCCGGCTGTAGAAAACTGAACACCTTTGAATATTAGTCAGCCAAGCTTTTAGGGAAAAAAAAGTAGTGTTTTTATTTTTCCCTTGGCTGGGTCAAGTTACATCTAGATAGCTGCAGCTACATAACACACTGCAGAACAGCAGAGTCACACGAATGTATTTAGCTCTTGATGTGACATTACCCGTTGGTTTGCATTTCTTGACGGTTTGCATGAGTTGCTAGGCTTGCTCCCCTTTTAAAGAATTGGCTAAACATTCGTATTTTTTGAGTGTTCATCAAAAGTTGACACAAATTCACCTGGCACCTTCGTTTTCTAAAATAGACCCCTGCCTCCCGAGCTCTCGGATATGGGTCTCCCACGAGATTTTCTACCACGATCACGGCGCAGCGGATTTTGGCTTGTTTTGCTTTGATTTGGAAACATCAAACTGCTGGGAGCTGTTGCACGTCATTGTAGCCTCTGGCAAAACTGCGTTAGATCCAGCATGCAAGAAGCAGACTCGAATTAAGATTAATTTTAAAAGTATTCTTTTATTAATTTTCGGGCCAA
The DNA here is from genome assembly GCF_036370855.1 of Dromaius novaehollandiae. NCBI lineage: Eukaryota > Metazoa > Chordata > Aves > Casuariiformes > Dromaiidae > Dromaius > Dromaius novaehollandiae. The sequence continues at coordinate 66,671,529 of NC_088132.1, read as the reverse complement.
AAATCTGTTTTGGTGATTTGTCATGAAACAAGTACGTAAAATCCTCCCCCTCCTTTCCTAGCGCACGCACACTTTAGCGATCTCTCCCTCCCCTGTCAAAGCTCATACAGGTTCAAGCTTCTGTCATTAAGGGTTTGGGGGGGGGGGGGGGCCTTGCAAATTAATTATCTCTGGAGTCAGAAATGTCAGTCCTGTCACTCCACCAGCGCATGAAGAAGAGGAGGCTGCAGGAGCTCCGATGGAGCTGACTGCTTGAATGGCCTTTGAAAGAGGGTTCATCAACACCCCCCCCCCAACCGCCTCCCCTTAACCCACTCGCTTAAATTCATCGCCTCTGCAGACTCCCTGCCTCCTACTTACGGGGATCCTGTTCCTTCCTTCCCCTTCCCTTACAGCAGAACCTATCTCTGCCAGACAGCCAGCTCTGCGACCCCACGTCCACAAGCAGCCCGAGAAGACCACCCGAGTCCGGACTGTCCTTAATGAAAAACAGCTTCACACCTTGAGGACCTGCTACGCTGCCAACCCCAGACCTGACGCCCTCATGAAAGAGCAACTGGTAGAAATGACTGGCCTCAGCCCGAGGGTCATCAGGGTTTGGTTTCAAAACAAGAGATGCAAGGACAAAAAAAGGAGCATTATGATGAAGCAGCTTCAGCAACAGCAACCCAATGACAAAACTGTAAGTGGCTTCAGCCTCTGACCCGTACGCAGCCTTCCTTCCCGAAGGAGAAACGCGTAGGCTAAGTCCAGCCTGGCCAGCCTTTGGGGGCTGGTTTGACGCTTTTGATTTTGTGGGAGCTCCGCTAAAACAAACAACCTAATACAGCTTAAATATTATCTGTTCGTTCTGTTATCAGTGCAATTAAAGCAGACCACAGCGAGAAGCCGATATAGGCGGCTCAAGCGAACACATGTCTTTTTGTGGGGCTGAGGAGTCGGTGTGGATTAGACTAACGTCTCTGCAGCATGAATTGTGCCCTGCAGAGCTTATGGGATGTAATAAGCCTAGCCTTGTGTGATATTTATATTGCAAATGCAAAGGACTCCTTGAGGGGAAAAAGACGCATTTGCTTTCTTCCATGGTTTTACACAGGAGTAAACCCAGAAGTAAAACCCAGGAGTAAAAGTGAAATCTGATGTATTTTCTTAGCATTTTATATACTGTAATCTGTATGTGTGTGTCTGTCAGTGCATGTACTGTAGAAAAAGAGGAATGCGATAGAAGGGGTTGGATTTATCACCGTGCGTACAGATTATTTAATATATATATAGTTCTCCCGTAGAAATACTGAGTTCGTGTCTGTGGGTATTCGCGCGTGGTGCAAATAGGCGGAAAGCTCTGGATTCAGCATAGCAACCTGGCCGTCTCCATTTTAAACCAACTTTTTTTCCTTGTTGTTTTTAGCCCACTTGAAGAAGAGTCTGTTATTCTCCCTCTGTATATTGACTGACCTGAGAATGACTATTAATTCATAAGGCTGCCTAGTTAAGTGGAATTTAAGGAGTTTCATTTTACCCTGTTGGAATGCAATAAAACACGATGTTATTAACTCGCCTGAACAATCTATTCGTCGAGGCTTGGAGTTATTTTGTACACAGTGGCCGTACCACTGGGCATACTGGGAGGGCTGGGGCTTTCTTTTTCCTTGTGTTTTTCTTTTTGAAAGAGAGCAGTACTAACGTACCCCAGGTTTACCGTGCTGTGGATATATGATCCAGTTAAGGTCACGCAGAACAAAACCAGCCTGGATGCGAGATAGAAAGGCGGCATGATTAACCATTTCTTGTGCCGAGCCGTGCATCGGCGGCCAAGATAGACTGCTCGCGTTTAAGAAGTCTTTTTTTTCTTTTCAATGCCTTGAGAAAAATACGAGGATTAAAGGAAAAGAAAGTAAACTTCCACAGTGATAAATGCAGCGGGTAGAAATAGGCTGACCTAGAGCAGAATAGAGTAAGACATTCACAGCAGATTAACAAAGCAAATACAAGCGACTGTATAGATAAGATAGAAAGCAGTTTATTGACTCAGCGCTTATATACAATAAAGTTAACCAAGCTCATTAACATCTTTTGCTGGGCTGTTTACAGAATATCCAAGGGATGACAGGAACTCCGATGGTGGCTGCTAGTCCTGAGAGACATGATGGTGGTTTACAGGCGAACCCAGTGGAGGTGCAGAGTTACCAGCCGCCTTGGAAAGTACTGAGTGACTTCGCATTGCAGAGTGACATAGATCAACCTGCTTTTCAGCAACTAGTAAGTGTCAGTTCCCAGCCTGAATAGGCCAGTGTCTACCCGGGGGCAGAGCCACTGGGGATTCTCCAAAGCTGACGGATGCCCTCAGAGAGATGAAGCAATTCAGACTAGCCGAGTTTTCCGCACACGACGAGGTGGGCATTACGACAATGTGTAAATGCAGTGAATTCAACCGATTTAGTAGGGCTCGATGCGAAACCTACCATAGTCGATAGCAGAGTTCTTGTTGATTTAAGGGGAATCTGGACAAGGCCCGACCCAAGTCTGAAACTAATTCAGCTCGCATACTCCTGAAAACTGAAATCACCTGTATCCGGGGAACAAAAATATTCTTCACGTGTCATTTAATTTTATATATATTTATGAAAGCAGTTTCTAAAATTCGATCCCCCCCCCCAGCCAAATTCAGCTTTAAAATATAGGATGGATTTTAAATATGTGATTGTAATGTCAGCCTGTGTCCTACAGCCTGTGTCCTTGTTTTCTCACACAAACATGAATAGTTTAACTAAATTGTTGAAATCCTTGTTTTACGCATGTACCTCTGGATATAACTTTGTGTAGATGTAGATACACATATATACACATATGTATGTATGTAAACATATACATACATACATACATATATATATATCTGACATATATATGTTGTGCTTCAGAAAGGGAATTGTTAGTACGTAGTCAAATGCAAAAGCCAAACAATACGATGAACTGCCTTAAGCCAAGAGAAAACAGACATTTTTAGAATAAATTCTGTTCTTAACTCACTTCCTTATGCCTACGTCATTTGGCAGCTCATATGGGACCATATCATCTGCAATACTTAGGCCCAACAAGGTGAATTAAGGACAGAAGTTCAACCTTAACTCAATTTCCTGGCCTAAGTGTGTTAAAACCAGATCTTTAAAATAATAAGGTACGTTGTGTATGGTTTTTCAGTGATTCAAAATAATAACTAATGATGCAACATCAATATATAGACCATTTTTTGATCTGTTGGGTGTTTTTCATCAACATGCATCAACAAAAAATAAAGGCTTGTAGCTATGTCAAGAAATGTTTTCAAACAGTTTCAGCTTAGTATCCCACTCTTTTCCAGGGTTCCTTTTTTTTTGCCTACTCGCAGGCTGCAGCGTGCTCCCCCCGACACACCGTGCTCACTCGCATGCTCCAGAGCACAGCGGCAGGACTGCTTGCAGCATCTTTCCTCCAGAGCAGCCACTGTTTTTCCTGCTTTAATTAAGCTGTCAAGCGGACTCAAGAAAAATTGATCTCCTTCGGCTACCTTACTTATTGTGCCTTAACAAAACAGGAGACTTTAAAAGCTTTGATGTAGTGTTTTCTAAAGAGTAGGTCTAAAAGCAGAACTGAAGGTGGATATCCCAAATATACACATGCATATGGATAGACAGATGGATGTCGATATTTTTTGTGCCTCATGTAGACAAATAGTTAAAGAATTGTGGACAGAACAGATAGCTCAGCGACTATTCAAGGCGCTGTTTGCACGTCTCTAATCTGGAAAGGGCCAGTTAAATAGGTGCCAGGGAATTGCTTGTGGATGAGCCAGGGTCCACCCTTCAAACCTCTCTTCCCAAGGCTGACCCCGAACTAATGAGAGCTGCAGGGCATGCTAGGATGGGAAAGCATCACCTTTTTTTTATCCAACTGACTCTTGTTAGAAAGAGATGATGGTTTGTTTAAAGGAAGGTATCTTCTGCTCCTGGATATTTGTCCCAGGCTTAGTGTAGTATGTGCACAAAAGGGGAAAAAGTAACCTTGCAGTCTCGTGTCAGAAAACACATCAGCTCCTAAATAATTGACTAGAACATCCTGTTGGGACCGCCACTCTTGCAAGATGTGGAAGAAGGCCTCATTAAAATGGTTGTTTGTTTATTTGCTTGATTTTTCTATCTTTTTTTTTCCTAATCTGCTTTCTTCGGCTATTTGACTGAAGGCCTGAAGAAGACTCCAACAAAGTCAGTGGGGAAACTAAACAAGCAACAGTCACACAGCCTCCTGTTGAGATGCATCAGGCCATTCGGCTGCATGCCTGTATATTTTTGCAATCTTCTTTGCCTCGCCTGCTACTTTTCTTTGATTGTTACTGTTGTAACAATTCTTCTTTTTCTTATTTTTCTTCTTTTTTTTTGGCAGGTTAATTTTTCAGAAGGAGGACCTGGTTCCAATTCTACTGGAAGTGAAGTAGCATCAATGTCCTCTCAGCTCCCAGATACACCCAACAGCATGGTAGCCAGTCCTATTGAGGCATGAGGAACATTCATTCAGATTTCTGTTGTTGTTGTTTCTGCCCTTACCCTCACCCCGTTGGAGAGAGTGGGAAAGTGATCACGTTGAGACTCCGAATTTAGGGGGAAAATTATTTAACAACCCTGTAATGAACCTAGCAAAGAACCGCTCCATGAAATGAACGGAGTCTTGTTTGAAATGACAAGGTAATATGGTAGCAACACTGTGAAGACAATCATGGGATCTTACTAGAATTAATATAAAACAAAAACAAAAACCCGCGCTATTCAATGATCAGAGGAGGATCGAAAAGACGTTTTCAAAACGTAGAGGATTTGTACTCGTGGATCTCAAAAAAAAGTGAATAAATTCTTTTCATTTGACTGCACATCTTAGAAAGAAACCAAGGTAGAGGGACTTTCTATCTAGTCCATCCTAACTCGAATGGTGCTGTTTCTATATTGGTCATTGCCTTGCCAAAAGGAGCTCCAGTAGGTTTTCCATCATCAGGAAAGAGACGATTTAGTCCCGCATTGTTGAAAGATTCATTGCAGGAAGGTGGAGCTGCAGCGGTTTGCAGTGGTTTCTTTCTTTTTTTTTAGGTTGACTCTTAACAAGGCGTTGTTTCCTGGGTCTCTTATAGCATGTACTGTAGCGGGGTTTTGATTTTTGTTTGGTTGAGATCCATCCTCTATCAAGTCTGAAGCGATTAAAAAATAGGTTTTTAATTCCTCTTTAAGAACCGATTTATAAAAGCATTGCAACAAGGTATACCTCTATTTTGCCACAAAGCGTCTCGGGATTGTGTTTGAAATGTGTCCGTCCAAGAACCTTCCCCTCCCCCAAAGATGTGTATAGTCATCGGTTAAAACGACTGTTTTTCTCTCTTTCTCTCTCTCTCTGTCTCTTTCTCTCTCTCTCTCTAGAAATAAAGAGAAAAAAAGAAAAAAAGAAAAAGAAAAAAAGAAAAAAACCCACCCTATTTGTTTGCTCTTGCATTGCAAAATTATAAAGTAATTTATTATTTATTATCGGAAGACTTGCCACTTTTCATGTCATTTGACTCTATTTTTTTGTTTGCTGAAGTAAAAGAAAAAAGAAAAAAAGAAAAAAAGAAAAGGTTGTACCGTGGTCTTTGAATTATATGTCTAATTCTATGTCGTTTTTGTCCTTTTTTTCTTAAATATTATGTGAAATAAAAGCGCCATATGTAGAATTATTATATCTTCAGGACTATTTCACTAAATAAGCGTTTGGAATAGAGAAAATAATAATAATAATAATAATAATAATATTAAATAATGAACAAAGTTCCCTCTTTTAAATATTTACAAGTTAGCAGCTAAAATACCTGAAATAAAATATTGCATGCGAAGCAGGTCGTGATTCAATAAAATCAGTGTGATATTTTATTGCAAGTATTAACGACCAGCTTGTAAATTTCCGTTTCAACAACTATATCAGGGCTAGTTCGATGCCTTAGCTTTCAGTTGATAACGTTAGAGGCTCTCTCTCCCCCCCCCCCCCCCCCATCCCTTGCCCTTAAAAGTGATATTACTCTAGGCATGATCTGACATAATGTTAAGACATCTAAAGAACCGGGAGCTCAGGCTTTTTGCTGAGTTCTATTATTTTTTAAAAATAATAAAAAGAAAGTGCTGTATACCAAAGCCTCGTTGTTGAGATTGTTGAAGTGACCTGTACTTTAAGTATAAGCTCCTGATAAAAGGGACGCTTTTTGCTTAACAAGTCAAGTATGACCATTATTTATCAGTGTCTGCTGTCAAAACGATTGAAAAATGCTGCAGGAGGAATAGGGTTGAGGGGATATTGCTGTGAAATTGCACGATTGGTGTTCCTTATTTTCTGTCGACTTCCCTCTCTTCACTCCCTCTTTTCTTCCTTTTTTAATTTGCGGGGGAGGGGGTGGTGAAAGCTAGAAACGTGGGCGATTTCTCGGGGAAAAGTAGAAAGAAAAAAAACACAGAAAAGGGTTGTTTTTCCTCCAAACCCAGTGTTCCCTGGTGCTCCAGGCCAGCACAAGACAAAGGCTCGCTTAAAAAAAATCCTTAACAACTGGAATATACATAGATTTTTAGTCTGACAAAGACAAGTTGGTTTGCATGACAGTTACTCCAAAGCCTAATGTTTTCTTAACATAACCTTCTTTTTCCTCCCTCCTCGCCATCTCAGCCCACCCTGAGCAAGCTCAGCTACAGAGACAAACCATTTCGACAGTAGAGAGAAAATTAAAAAGGGTAAAAGTCTAATACAAGGATTTCAACCATCCTGATTAGAAACTGGATTCATTTTGTATGCTCAAGTGTAATACATTTTTGAGTACTTGATAAATATTTAAATAAATATGAAATCTACCTTAAACTGTGTGCCCAGTAACCCTTGTGTTTCCACGCAGGCTCCGAGGCTCGGCTCGCCGCGACGCCGCGGGGGGCGGGCGGGCGCGGGCGCGCAGACCCGTGAGTTGTGCGAGGCGGCCGCGCGCGGAAGGCCCGCGGGGGCCGAGCCCACGCGCAGGGGCGGCTCCCTGCCGGAGCCCCCAACGCCGGGGCCAAGCCGCGGCCTGCGCAGCTGCCCGCGGCCGCGCCGGGGACCTGCGCGCCGGCTCCGCGCCGGGGCCGCCGTGCGGCGCTTCCGCGGCCGCGCAGGCGGCAGAGGTCAATGTCGGCTCTCGCCCCGGCCGGCCGCGCCCGCCGTGCGCGGCGTCGGGGCGCTTGCGGCAATCTGCTGCTCGACGCCGGGCTGAAACGCGCCACCGGTACCCTCCGTTGCGGAGAGGAAGGGTGCCCCGGCCGTGCGCGGGTGCGCGGCGCTCCGCGGGCCGGGCGCGGCCCGCCGGGAGGCCGGAGCTGCGCCTTTGGGGTGGCGGCCGGGCTTCTCGCTGCTCTCCCTAAGCACCTCGGCCCGCCTGGGGAGAGCGGTAGCCCAGCGCTGATTTCTCGGCTGTGGGTGAAAGCCCCGGCTCTGCCGCGGCCCCCCGAGGGGATATCTGCACCCACAGCCAGACCCGTGTCGGCCTTCTGCCGCCCCCCCGGCTGCCCCCGAGCCTCCCGCCGCAGGGCCGCGCCCTCGGGGCCTGCTCCCCGCTGCCTGGGCCGGCCCCGGCCGCCCCCGCCGCACGGACCTGCCGCCAGCTCCCACCCGCGGGCTCCGGCGTTACTTTTTTCCTCTCCCTCCCCCCATTCTGTTTTTCCCACGAAACCTCGTTTCATTTTATTTCTTTTGGGAGATTCTTGGTTTTGGCCTTTGGTTCCCTTTTTCATTTCATATATTTGTGGCATATATATATTTCTTCTTAGCTCCCCCAAAACTTTGACAGTTATCTGCCGTGGAACAAACAGAGACAAATTTTCGAGCAGTCCCTCCCGGTGCCTTCAGGAAAACACCCCTCCTGAGCTAGGGCCGCAGGATTAGTGCAAGCGAGAGAAAACATCCTTTACGAAATGCATGTCCTTACGCTGTTTCTATGGCCTTACGCTGTTCGCTCTTTTGGGTACGGGGGAGGGCGATAATTAACAAAACCATGTGCCGCGGTTTTCTTCTTGCTGCAGCCTCTCTTAGCATTAACAAATAAGGTCCCTTAAGGAGTGCTATAATTTCTTTGTGAATTTTGTTTGTATACACAGAGACCAATATTCAAATTCTGCTCATTTCAATATTTGCACCAGGTTAATTAGCCCTCAGCGTCTCCAGCCAATTTAGAAGCGAAACGCAGGAGAGCCGGGAGCCGTGAATTCCAGCGTTGAGAGCTGTCAAATATCTCAACAGTAAGTACTTGACTTTATATACATATGTATATATAGATAGATAGATAGGAAGATAAATTCGCGTTAGGTCACTTAAAACTGGACAGGGGAGAAGAAATCAGAGCAGCTCCTCCGCGTTATCAGCTCGGTCACACTTCTGCAAAATTCCCGCAGCCGCGGTGCCAGGAGGCCCGGAGCGGAGCAAACCTGGCCCGGGGGAAAGGCAGAGCGGCCGGTTTAACCGTGACCGTCGTGCGCGGCCCTGTCCGCACCCGCCGCAGCCTCGCGCGGTTTTGCGGTACGCGGCCGCGCTGCTGGGCGCTTTGGGTGCTTCAGCGGAGCTGTAAGTGGTTAATAAAGGGGCTGGAAAGAGATCCTGTTTACTGATTGTTTCTGATTGTTGTTTTCTTGATAACAGAGCAAGCCACTGAATGACTGTTTGAGCTCAGGCGCCACAAACATAAACTTAACAGCCGCGGCGTCGCGGCCCCGCTGGCGGATCACTCCGCACCTCCCGCGACGGGCGCAGCGCGGCCGGGGGGGGGGGGGGGGGGGCGCAGGGGGCCGGGCTCGCCTCGGTGGCCCAGCTTTCCGCGCAGCGCGGTGTGTGCTGTCATTAACCAGGGCAGGGGATGCACAGTTAACCGGTGCGTGCCCAGAGCCTCGTATCGGTACCGGAGCTTTGGGCAGGGTCTGCGCGATGCACTTGGCAGCATCCGAGATGAGAAAGAGTAGGAGGCTTTTACACGAGGTTGCTGTTTCATTTTATTGAATTTTCTGTCCGCGTCACCAAGCAAGTGCCGTGGGCTGGTTTGGGGCGAGAGAGGGGGGCGCGGGAGGGAGGCGAGCGGAGCCGCCTCCCAGGCAGCGGCGCCGGGCCGGGCCCGGCCGGCAGGACCCGGCACCAGCCTCGCGGGGCAGCCGGGCTCTGCGCTGTTGTTGTGGCTGAATCGATTATCTGTAGCTCAGGGCTTCTCCTGGGGGGTTAGGGGAGCGGAGAAGGAAGGAGAAAGGTTGCAAAACAGGATTCTTGCCGGAGTGTGTCTTTGCTTTTTTGTTTTCTCCCGGCAGACAAAACAAGGCAAGGTGTGTTTGTGGGAGAGGGGGCGGAAAGGTTTTCCAGAAATACGTGACACGAACCAAACCAGAGCTCGGCTCCTATCTCCGGGCAGACCTCGAACGGCAATAGGAAGAGGAAAGCAGGGTGTTACTGTGGCTTTTCTTTGGGAGGGCTGTTCAGGTCGGTAGATCTCCAAGGCTAATCCAAACAACCCGTTTGACTTGTGAGGTCCGAAGTCTAGACAGAGCTGGTGGCTCGGCGGCTCCTTATCTGGGTTTGGAATCAGCCAAAAGAGACTTTTCTTAATGTCCACAGCAGCACTAGGATCTGCCAGGGCCAGGGAGCCACCGCACCTCACAGACAGGACAACAAATACAGCCAGCACCTGGAGGCTTTACAGCCCGCTTTGTTGTTGCAGCGGCGAGCGCTGCTGCGCGCCCGGCCGCGGCCGCGGCCCTCCTGCCCCCCGCCGCCGCCTGAGCGAGCCGGGCGCGGCGGCCCGAGGCGCCGGGGGCTGCCGAGCAGCTGCCGCTGTCGGGGCCGTGGGCACGGAGCGCCCACCGCGCGGGGAGGCTGTGGCCGTGGGCGCCCGGGCCCGGCCCTGGTCAAGAGTGGTTCCCCCTCCCCCCCCTCCCCGGTTCGGTTTTACTACCTTTTTTTTTCAGTTAAAGTTTTGCAGAGAACGGAAAAAAATATCCCGCCTCACTCTTGCTCGCTAACATTAAGGAACGATCGAAGCAAATCAATTAAGAGAGGGGAAGTCAGTTTAGATACAAGATCTTCGGGAGCAGAAAATTGCCTTCTGTATTAGTTGCTTTATGCTGGGCGTGTGGATACTGCAGGCTGTAAAGCTTGTTTGATGCAGTTCAGATCAATAAAAGCATTTAACTCAATAGCAAGCAGCATTTTGGAAAGTAGGGAGAAAGAGGCATCTTTGGGTTGGATGTCACTCTTTCTATTTATTCATTTGTTTTCTTGAGTTTTCAGCTCTTGGCGTGTTAGGCTGGTAGATGCTGGATTTCCAGGCTTCTGAGTAGTGAGTGAGCCCATCCACTGTCTCTGCTGTTTCTCTACTGTAACACAAGACAGTTTGCAGCGAATCTGAATGCCTCCTCTCCAAAATCTGTGCTGTTTCTCAATGCAGTTGAGTTCATGGCCATGATATTGCATTCTGGAAGAAAGGAAGCTGATTGCTATAACTATGATGCACTGATATGCTATTTGCAGCAGATATTGTAATTGAGTCTGCTAATGTGGAATTATGAAATTTGCCAGTGGGTAGGACTCTTTCTCTGTGCAATTTAGAAGGTTTGTGGTTCGCGGGTAAGTGCTGTTTTCTAGAATTAGTAGTTGCAAATTTCTTTGTGTACAGAGCAAATTATATTGCAAAGCTTTCCTAATAATTTTCCATCAGACACATTTAAAGCATTTTAAACTCCCAATAAGTCAGGGAATTCAGGATCAAGAGAGCAGCAACACTTCCCCAGAAAAGGAATCTTAACGATGATCATGGTACTCCTCTTTTTTTTTTCTCATGGGTAAAACTTGGTGTTTATTTTTATCTGTCACAAATACAAGGTGTTGTTTGAAATGTGTTAAACTTAGCAGGTATATAGAGATAATACTGACGTGTCACTGTGCATGATAAAGTAAAATATGGTGGGAATTAACTTGAAAAGTTTATGAAGGCTTTAACTACAGCCCATAAATTAACCTTTTTTTACAAAGATATGATGCTATGTAGAAGATCTTATAATATGTATGACACTTTTAAAAAGAATACTCCAATATTTGGAACCCAAACACTTTATCCACATTGAGGACACAAGTGAGGTCCCTGTCCTGGAAATGCTGGCTGTAAGTAATCTGAACTAATTAACATTAGACAACTATAGTGAATCAGGAATTGAAGGAGCAGACTTTCTAGTTTACACAGGGCCTTCTGTGAAGTTAGTAAAAGTTCTGCTGCTAACCTCTCATGAAGCAGGAATGTGTAGCATTCAAGGGCAGAGTCCAATTCTCACTGAAGTTAGTGGTCAAAATCCCCTGGACCTGTGGGTGTAAAATCGGTGTTGTGATTTTTGTGGGGGAAAAAAAGTCATTTTCCTACCACCACCCTAATTTTTTCATATTTGACCTCAAATGATTGTATAATTTTCTGTTATAAGACAAATACCCTCTTAAGATATCAGTGCATCACTAAAAGCATCTTGCTTGGTAGGCAATTAGAAACATGAGCCAAGGCTCATCTGAACATGCAGTATTTCATAAAATAAAACAGCTACTCCCTGCCTCACTTACGGCCTCCTAAGAGAAATCTTCATATGTTATAAATTCCGGAGCAGGAAACTGTATACAAATTGCTTACACAATATTTTACAGAAGAATACTCTTAGCAAAACTTAACAAAATTAGCCCCCAGCAGCTCTGATATTCTAATTTATGTGCGCTTTGCCTTCACAGTATGAAGCAAGAAAGGTTTTTCAGGATTTGGCTCTACTTATGTAACTTGAATTCAGGCTCATTCTGAGGCAGGCACTGCCCAATTAGCTGTTACAAAATGATCCTGAATTCCTCACACATTTGGGGATTTGTGGTGTGCTAAAGAAGCAGCATCTCATTCAGTGAAATGAACTGAAAAACTTTTGCTTTACTCAGATATCTTTTTTTCCAGCAGTAATTTCATAATTTTAGCACTGAAAGACTGGAGTAATTTTACTTATTCAAGTAACGGTTTCAGGGTTGGGCCTTTCATTTTCCCTTCACCGCTGAAAACCGTGCGGAGTTTTGATGCTCAAGTCAGGATGAGCAGGACTGAGCACTTACTGGCTGGAGACCTCAGATTGTTGTATCACTTTAAATGAAAGTGTTTTAGTTCAGTTTCCATTCCAGATCTTTTTGACTTACTGTTTAATGTAACTAGGGAGACAAAAAGAAAACAGTGTTCATACAGGAGCAGTATATTCAAGACAGTTAGATGCTTCTGCTTCATCACTTTTTTTAAATGCTAGGTTTTAAAATCTCTGTTCATGTGGTTCACATACTGTTTTTCTTCTAAAGAATCAATTTTCAAGGCACTTTTGTCTATCATGCCACTAAGCATAGCTGTAATATGCCCCAATCATTTTTTTTTTCCTGAGCAAAGCCCCTTTGCTTTAAGAGACTTTAAGAAAATCATGTGTCCTCACTTCAGTTTTAGCACATCCCTTTTCAAAGTCAGCTCTCTCTGCCAATTATATAGTAGCAAAGGCAGGAACACTTAGGTTATTGTGATGACCCATCACACACCATATTTTTTTGTGGTAACAATACTATTATGAGGTACTTTAGAGCAGAGGAATTGGCCATTAAAGTAGTCCTGGAAGTGCAATGTCATTATCTGAGGTCTTGAATCCACAGTTTGTAGGCTCTTCAAAACTGATTACATAAGGAAAATATGTTTGCAATTTTAATTTAAGTTAACAGATCATTATCACAGGAAAAAAAAAAGCCACGGAGGACTAAGAAAGGCAGGTACCACTTCTTACAACTGTCACATAAAAATGACTATTTGACAAATTGTCATTTTTCTTAGTGAGTGTTTTGTTTATAAAAAGACATTTCTTGACGAAATAATTAGGCAAGCCAAGGAGAGATTCATCTGGCGGTTGTTTACTGTTATTCTGTGGCTGTGCAGTGCCTAATACAAGGGGCCATGCTCCTCGTAGGTCCTTAGAGCACTGCTGTAACAAATATGATCAATAACAGTAAATCATGCTGACTTTCGTATAGTCCTACACTAATAACTGACCAATCTGGAGATAAACCTTGGTGTCTTGTAGATGCTTAATTCCCACAAAAAAAAAAAAATCAAATTTTTCAATACTGCGCTCATTCCTGTTTCTATGGCAAAAGTCTTGTAAACTTCCACGGGAGAATTTTGTATCTTCATTCAGTAAATGCCTCAAAGAGAAATGGGAATTAAGAATGAAATGGCATGACAAGTAGCAGCATTGCAATTAGCAGTACAAGTTTAATGCTGCAAGGATTGAGTCTGGGAGGAAAAAAACCTGAAAGCCAAAAGTCCTGCAATGCAGGTTCAATTGTGTGGCTTACTATTACGGTCAGTAAGACAATATGTTCATTCTTTAAAGTTTTATCTGCTTTCAACTATTTAGCAAGAGAATCATACACTTCATATCTCAGAAAATATTTTTCATTTTGATATACATTCAAATATATTGAGGGACCAAAGACAGCAATTAAAGCAGCTGTTGATCAAACATGGAGTACAAAAAAATCAATCAATTAATGATCAGTTAAGTTTGGTGAGTTATTTTCTCATATTCTTAATCATGACTTTTAGTCAGGTCATGTTAATGAGAGTTGTCCTTTAGTTAATGATTGTTTTGCTCTTCCTTATATTGTAAAATATTTCTTATTTGGGGGTAAAAGTGAGTAGAGTCAGGCAGAGATACAAGCAAATGTGAAAAAGGGATCTGAAAGGAAGAGATGATTAGTTTTCCCTTGCTGAATTTAGATCAGTGAATCTTCCAGGGGTAACACAGTGGCAAATGCAATTGTGAGGGCAATGTAGAAGAAAAAAAGGGAAGATGGAGAAGGTTTATATTTACCTGTGACATGATACAGAGCATGTGATAAACTAATAAGTCACCGTGGTGTTAGAAGCCCTTGTCTGATAGCACAGCCCAGCCTCATGTGTTTTTATAGCTTGTGAAAGGGTTCACCAGTAATGACAGGCAGCAGTGTTTCTTTTGGGAAAGGAAGGTTTCCTTTTTCTTTTGCAGAGGCTGAGGAACCCTTGGCTGCTTCTGTTCACCAGGTACTCTCTTCCTAGTTGAGATCTTGAAAAAAAAGTTGTAGCAGAGTAATTCCCAAGTTACATTGCTGCCTCCAATTCACGTCCATGCAGGAAGGGGCACGGACCACAAAGTGAATTGGTCTCTTGATGATGGATAGAGATCAGGAGTCTCTGATGAACCTTCTCATGCCTTAGTTATAATTGAAATGAAGTACTGTGAGTTGGTCTGCAGACCTTACAGGGGAGACACAGGCTTGTGTTTCAGTGGGGGCTTTTTCCCTCCCTATGAAAAGCCCTCAGGAGCAGTTGCAGACAGGACTGGGCTGGAAGCAGGCCAGTCCAGTTTAGCAGAACTGAAACTTGCCTGTTCTCAGGAGCTCGGCCGCCTGCGCTTGTCTTAATGCATTGCTGTTCTTCCCCCCTGCACCACTTAGGCTGTGACCTGGAAGTCTCTGGATGTGGGAGCGCCCAGCTCTGGCGACTTCTCACCATGAGTTCCCACACTCCTCGGCACTGCTTGTTATTGCTCTGGCAGCGCATCCCTAGTTACGGGCAGGATGCTGTAGCAGACTTCAGCAGGGCTTCACCTGGGCCCCATCCCTCTTCTCAGCAGGCACAGGATCTGCACACGTGCTCAGTGACAAGACATAGGCCCGCGTCCAAAAAGCTGAGATGTGAGACTTAACACATGGCATCCGTTGTGTAAGGCCTGCGACGGGAAAGGGAGAACGTGCTTCTGCGGGCGTATTGTTTGAGCGTGGAGCCTTGCGAGGAGGCAGGGCCCGCAGTGCAGCACAGTGCCATAACGCTTCTGCGCCACGTGCTATGCACGTCTCCTGCCCGAAGAGGAGCTGCAGCGCTGCCTGAGAGCCACACACCACGGCAGAGGCATGGGAGACGCCAAGGGATGCCCACACTCGGAGGGTGAGCTTTGGCGGGTCAGAACGTGCATTGTAATATCTAATTTTAGGCACCTGGCTCCCTAATGGAATACAGATTCTAGAACAGCGTCTTGTGCCATATATGGTAGATAGGGAGAGCTAAGTGCTTCTGAGTGGGATACACAGAGAACAGCTGCTTCTTATTGAGCATAAGGATATATCACAGATGATAGTCTTCTTCAGGACTTAGGCCCCAGTGCTACTAGAAGTCATCTCTTTCCTCTCAGAATTTACAGCCCAGGCCCTTTCTTAATAGCAGGCACTTATGTGCCTCTTTCCTCTTCTTCTTTTTTTTTTATTTGAGGGATGCATGATATCAGTTTTAGCTTTCAGAAGATGCCTGGAGCTGTAGCTCCCCCTATTCTAAAAGTGATCATTGCTTAGAGCATTTACTTAGGATGTGACAGACCTGGTTTCAAATTCCCTCCTTGCCTGAGGGGATGCAGTCATTCATCCCTCCCCCAGCCGAGAGAGTGCCTTAATCTCTGAGCTATAGGCTATTCCGAGATGTGTTTGCATGTAAAGAGGCACTTGTGGGGGGTGTTTCCATCTTGCCCACTGGAGCTACTCTACAACACAGAAAAGATTTGAGAGAGGAAATAAGAATATGTCTGTAGAAGCGTCATTGGAAACAGATTTGAACACATTCAGGGGAAGGGCCTTAACTGAGGGGTATAGCCTGTCATGAATGAGACAGGTCTGAGCATATGCAAAAGCAGAACTGTAAGTGTTTGAGAAACTCCATCGTAGAAAACTGAGTCATCTCCAGAGGCTGGGTGCCTCTGGGACTGGCCAGCAGTGAGCAAAATTTTGAGGATCCCTATTTTGGGCCTAGGTGCTTAAATTCTACCCAAGTCTCACGCTGGGCACCTTAGTCTCTTTTTGGAAGGCAGCCATTGCATAGGGTGTTTCTAGTTTGCTGACAACACCCACCAGAAGGGGCCCAGAGTATCTACAGTAGAAAAGATCTGGCCAGTTTCCACCTCCTTTACAGTGTCAGAGCAGCGTGGAGGGGGTCGTGTGAGGGAAAACGGGGACCCTCGATCTCTGTCTCATTTAACTCACTCGGTGCTGTCAAATGCCTTGCCCAGCATGTGGGTGAGACTGAGAAACGGTTGAGAGCTAGCTGGCCGCAGCACAGTCTGGATAAGGCTTAAGGCAGTGCTGGTAGGCTGGAGGAATTTGCCAGCAGACATGGCAAAGATTGTATCTGTCCTGCTCAGTGAGGGATCTGCCAGCTCCCAAGCTGAGGCTCCAGTTGCTGCTAGGTGAAGCCGTTACAGCGAGGCGAGGGAAGGCTTCCCGACACCACTCCCCTGTCATTTTCTGGCCTGACATCTGTTATTGTTTCTTTTGAAGGTAGACCTTGCTCTTGTGATCCGCCACTTAGATTCTTGCAGTGGGCTCTGTGTTATCTCAAATAAATCAGTCTGAGCTGCTGCTTGAGCGAAATGCCACCGCTGCTCATGAAGGAGTGTATCTTGCTGGGAACGTGAGATCAGTGTTTCTGGACTCCACTAGCCACTGACTGGTTTCCAGGTAGAGTTTTAAAGTATAATTTTGATTGTAAATGGCCTGTCTATGTGACAACATGTGCATCTCTCTGCCCAATCTGTCCACAGCTGCAACCTGTGCTTGTTGGTGCTAAGTTGGAGCATTTTGAGCCTATTCCTTGGCCTTGCCTATGTTCAGGGCCAGAATGCTTATGCCAGAATATGTTGACCTACAGGACATGACCCAGGAACACCAATTTTTTGGGGGGGTGGTAAAGAAGAGGTTGCAGAGGAAGGTGCATGTATTTGAGGAGGGTGGGAATGATTTCCCAACATCACTGGGAAATTATTTCCTAAGTTGGAGGTGAATATTTCTTCATATGATTTTTTTAAATACTGTATTTGCATCTGTAATAGCTGTAATCCCAGATTTTGCCTTCAAAGCCAGGGCATAACCATTACATCCATTCCTAGAATACTAGATTTCTCCCCTAGGGGACACATAGAGGAATCATAGAGATCATAGATCACACATGGATCTTCCAGTCACCTGCTCTTCGGTGTCACTGAGTGGACATGGACTTCTCTTCTTGAGCTGGTTAGAAACTCCCTGATCAGGATACAATTGTTTTATTGAGAGGTTCACAAACTGTTTTACTAGGTATGCAACTATTCAGCATAGTGTGCAAATAACTGAGCAGTTTCTGTGCAAGCACTTGACATAGCATAAAGCTCTAAGGCACTCTCTTACCTCTTCAAATTAAGTTTGTGAATCCTTACTCTATTCAGTTCTATAGAGCTGAACACCAACAGGCTCTTATTTATAAGGAGACTTGTCTAAAAGCACACTGTAAGTATAATTGGGATAATATCAATTTGTAATGCAGCTGCCTCTGTGATTATCAGGAGAAATCTCTTGACAATGAAAGATGGTGTCAGAGAGTGTGAAAGAATCTCACTAGGGTTTTTAATGGAAACTCTGTTGCCTGGATGATTTAAAATTAGATGGAAAGTAGTGGTGAGGAGTAAATGCCCAATACAAAGAGTCAGCTGCATGTGGAAAGAGATGCTTTATTTTCACTACCAGTCATTCAAAATTAAAACTTCAGCATCGAAAATGATGACTATGAGGGCAGAACAGAGCAGAAACATCATGCTTTTTCATAATAATATTTAAAAATTCTTATAAGCACAGTTCTTCCTTCTGGTCATATTTTTTTATCAGCATGAGGTAGATGTGTGATAAAAATATCTGGTGCCATCTAAAAGCAGAATTTTTAACAATATTTTAGATCTCTTGGATAGGCAACATTGTATAGGAATATACAAGCTAAATATACACTGATTTCTTGTTTGGGGGAATTTTCCTCTTCAGTCTGCTTTATTCTAAAACTGATGGTAGCACGTTCAAAAGCATAGCCTCTTCTTTATAAATTTATGTGTTTGAGTCTCAAAATAGCAGGAAGTATGTTTGCAAATCTTCACATACAAACTTTGATACTAAAATTTAATGCATTAAAAGTAGGGAACTGGATCATTAGGATTTAGAGATCTTAGTGTGGAGGTGTGGGCAGAGGCAAAGTTGTAAGCCATCCGTGTGTGTCTCTGATACTGGAATAATCAAGATCTGATAAAGATTAGGGCAGTTTTAAGATTCTGTTGCTTTAAATAATAGCCCCTTAGGTGTTGTTTTGCAGGTGAGGAAACTAGAGCAGTTTTCCTTCCTCCTCTATCTTGATTACACTGCTCTATCCTGAAATTCAACATACATAGTGCAGACTCGTGGAGGTGTGACGAAGAGCCTTACAAGGGCAGCTTTTTGTCTTTTGTACCACACCCACAACACAAAGAGGCCAGAGCATGGATTGAAGATCTGATCCAGGATGTTTAAAAATACCATATGTCTAATGACTAAGCTAACCCTCCCCAAAGATGTTTTGAAAGAATTTATCCTACACTTAATCACCAAAACCTTCTTGCTGTTTGCCCCTAGCAAGTTTCAAGGTCGTAAAGAAAAAGTTAGGGATTTTCCCACAGGAAGGCTGTCTTTCTGAGTTTGGCGATTCTACTCAGTATAACGTTATACAGCAGAATATCAGAGTACGACGCATTGTACACTTATTTAAGGATCAAAACTCACCCAAGCTGCAAGGCTGTTGCAGGGCTTAATTGTGTTTTGCCTGCTCTTTAATATTCAACAAATTTGCAGCCTTTTCTTCTTCCAGCTAACTTGTGTGTTCTCATTTGAACACATTGTTTGCTTTTCTTAAAATATTTAGAGTGTTTCTATCATTTGTCAGTGTTCTGACACTATTAATTCTTTGTCATGATGCGTTAGACTCCAAGTTTACTCAAATGTGCAGACTAATGTGACACATTTTAAATAGAACTACACAGTCAAATATATCCTAGTTTCTCTGTGTCTGGGCATCTACCAGAGGCAGATGGTCACATACTACTTTGACTTTCATTCTGTTCAGTTTCACTGGTTTGAATATGGTTTAATGAGGTATAAATCAGAATTTGACACTGAAATATCCCTTAGCTGTCTGATGCAGTCATATTTGTAAGAGTGTATCATGTAAAACAAATGTTTATAGAGACTTTTATTTTATTAGGCAAAAGACAAGTCTGTCTCCCTCAAGAATAGCACTTCACCACCACTCTCCAGAGCAGGAAGCGATCATGCTTCAGCTCCATCCACCAACAGCAGAATAAATCCTATTTCTTGCTTACAGGCCTGGACCTGATTCACGTAGGCAGAGAAACAGTAAGTCACTGAAAGACAATAGCTGCACACTGGAATGACCAGTTACCATTACACTTCATATAACCTCAACCAACTGTCTTTGTCTCTACAGGCAGTGAGGCCTGACAAACTATAACTATTAACAAGAGTGGTAAAGCCTTGACTTGCCACCATTCCAGTTCCACTTTGGATAATCTGTTTTATCCAGTGCATCACTGGAAATGGGACCTGCTGGATGTTCCTGAGGAAAAGACGAGTGAGCACAAGCACATGTTGCCCACAAGCCCTTCTTCCTTGGATGAACAGAGCCCCTGGACAGCAGTTATTAACCCTGTGGGTTAACATACCTGTATGACTGTGGATGTTGGACTGGTCTTAACAACTATGCTTTGTGACCTTGGGAAACGCATCTGCAGGGGCATATCTGTGACTGAAAGCAAAGTCATCATCCAATGCATAGGGATATGGCTGAGTTTTGGATGGCAGAACAATGGGTGGAGCATTGCTTTTTCTTCTTTTTTAACTATATCCAACTTCCCTCTTTGCTGAGGTTATGGCAGCAGCCCTGAAGCCTCATACAAAACTGAAAATAGTATTTATTTTATTTCTTTCTGGAAATACCTGTAAAAGCAGAGTACATTTGCATTTTTTAGCAGATACACAGGTTCTGTGCCTACATTTCTGTATGCTGAGGTTTTAGTAAAAAAACATTTTACTATAATAGTCTTTTTGCTTTAAAAGAAAATAATACTGTGCTGAAGTACTGTGTATAAAGTAAATAGTAAAGCATGAAAGGTCTGTCTTAAAGCCACAACATATTTTAGAGGGAAGCTACATTTACCTCAATAAAGGCAACAGCTGCTAAAATATTCTTATGTGAAGACATTGGGAGCTCTCCCACCATGAAATGATGGGCTCATGTTATGATATGGGGTAAGTCAAAGATAAAGAATAAAAGCCTATCTATCATTTGCGCTACACCAGTTTATCAGGCAGCAGGTATAAAAGCAAACAATAAGCCTTTTTTTCAGGTAACATAATTAATGGCTATGTTGTGCTCACTGATGTTACAGATGCTGAGATGTAAATGGGCTTCAAAAGGAACAACATCAGTACATGCACCAGGTATTAAATATTATGGTCCAGGCACAGCCTCCGGAGAGCAACTTCTGGAAGCTGGAAGGGTGATACTGAGGATGTATTACTCTGTGCCTTATGCATTTCCCAGACACAGGACAGGAGGACCTTTGTCTGACCCAGTCTTGTGGTTCTTAGATGTGCAAGACTCAGTCTTGTCATGCTGAATGGTGCAGGAACTGAACTCGTTGGCTTAGCTATAACGATGATTGAGTCCTTGGTATTTATACGCACATCCTTCTGTATTAAAATAAAGTTTTGATACATTTGTAAAGAAGAGATGATATCTGACATTGCCCTCCTAACTTTCACTGCAGATAATGGTTCTTGCCATTTCTTGGAAGTTCCATCTTTGTAAGACAGGGTAATAAAAATCTACCTTTTCTAGTGTATATGGTTCTAGTTTATTTGTCATTCCATTTTAAAATTTCAGTGTAATAAAATGTCTAAACCGTTTCAAATAAGTTATAGTACTGTAACTTTATAAACAATCACCTTAATCAACATTTAAGTATTTTCTTAAATATATATATTTATATATAATATATATATCTTAAATATATATACACACATACACACACATATAAATACATATATATATGCACACACACATATATAAAACCTTCCTCGTTTATTTGCCCCTGAAATTTTAGTTTGAACTCTCCAATCAAAAAGGATTTGAAGGTCAAAGGTTGCTACCATCTCCCCACCTCCAAATTCTGAACAAATTTTAAAATAATCTCTTTGCTACTCCTTTTTTACATCTAGCAGCCCATAAAAACAGGAGGCAACGTTATTTTGTTGACTCCTTTCTTTGGTTTTTGTTTCCAATCAAATGATATTGAAGTTTCTAAACACGCTTCTGGTGTGCTGGGTTGCTTTTCATTCATGACACATCATATATTAACAACTCTATGCAGCTCTATTAAACTACAAAGCTTTGTCTACCTTGTACATGTTTTTCAAGTCCTGCATTGTATATAATTTATTAATGACTCTGCTCTTTGTATGTGCAGAATGTACCCTCAGTGAAGGTCATTCATAAGGAAACTGTATTTCAAAAACTGTGATAAGGGCAACGCCTCCTTCTTATCATTCAGGATTTTGTCCAAATGCTTGATCTTAGGTATGAACTGAATTACCATGAGCTAACAGAAGTCTGCAAATAGAAGAGTTTGGATGGGTATTGTCACCAAAACAAATTAAACTGACTCTTCCATGTCAAGCAAAAGAGTGGACCAGAACTAAGACAATGGGAAATGAAAGCTAGGATGTGTGATCAGATCTATTCACCATCATGATAGACATAATGCTACACCTAGCCTGGAATTTTTCCACACTAACTATAACAATATGCTGTCACGCACTCCAGCAATAAAACACTAGGACAAGAGACAAGTTTAAGTGGAAACTGCATTTTCCCTCCTATACCCGCTGGAGAAAAAATATATTGAATTATGGCATTTAGAACTCAACTAGTAAAATCTTTACAAGAGACCACCATCACTATAAACCACCCCAGACTCTTTACAGATGCACTAAGAACAATTCTGTGGCATTTATGTGAGTTCTTGTTTGTTACTGAACTCAGCCTTTTGAAGAGATCCCCTTTCAATAGCTGTGACAGTTACCAGGATAACTGCATTTTCGTCTCATCCTGCAGCCTGCTCCTAGCGGAGCTGGGTGTGGTCACGTCGGGATGGGGAGGCTGAGCAGAGGTGCAGTATCATCGCCCGTGTCCTCTGATGCCGAGGTAATGGGAGAGGGCTACTGAGGTAGGGGCAGGAACCGAATTCCTTGTCTCCCATTGCTATATTAGGCCTTGGTCAAAATTCATTTAAATAAGCTGGTTTGGTACTTGTGTTATTCTTTTTATGACTTGGTGACCACTGGACAGGCTTCTTAAAGCAGTATTTATTCTGTAGCAGGAACATAGCATTAAAGAAAAGGGATTATGAAACAACAAACAGTCTACATATGTGACATTTTACCTAATAAAATGTCTCTTCAGCAGACTTAATTTCCTCCAGTGACCCCAAGGCATGTTGTGTCTCAATATGATTTCCTCAGACTATTCCCTATTGTCTTGAAGAAGAGTTTCTTCTTTTTGCTCTTCTGTATTGCTGATCTTTGGCACCTGTGGAATTGCTTTGTAGGTATCTGTAGAAAACATAAAATCTCCCAAACTAATACTTTGAATATTGTCTTTTAGTTACCATTAATTTTTTGTCAAGTGATACCTTATCCTATGACATTGCTTCCTTTGCTGATGTTTTGTAAATTCTCAGTTTAATAAGAACTTCTAAGTCAATATGGTCACAGAATAAATATCTCACTCACTTAACTGACATACATTCTTGATGGCTTATTATAGGTTGCTACCTTTACATTCAATTATAAACAAACAAAAAAATCAAACAAAAAGGCAAAAAACCTGGAGGCCAAAATCTGCCCCTTATTGTGTAGGTCCAGGGAATAACAGGAGCAATCCAAGTACGGATCGAAGGATAGTGCAAAATAGGAATCTGCCTCAAAGACATAAAAAACATGAGGCAGAAATGCTGTCTCATTAAATGCTTTTCTTACTTCTTCATTGCTCAGTATTTTCAAGTCCTCTCATTATTGGGCTTTTCGTTGATTCTGGAGCTTGTGCTTTTTCTTATCTTCTGCTGAGAACAAGAATAGTGCACCATCCTAAGGAAAAGCTTCCTTAGGCTGTTCCCCTGAATAATGCCTTGGATAAAACTACATGTTTCTTGGAAAATTTGTGGAGAATGCCAGGATTTATGAATCACATTGGTTTCCAGCAAAAGTACAAGGAAAATGTCTGTGTCATTTTTTTTTAATCCAGCAAGGCATTGGGGTTTCTTATATCCTATGAATGTCAATGATATTTGAAGATAGTCAGTATTTCCCACGAAGAGCCTGAATCCATCTCCGTGTATGTCTGTGGCACAATACTACTGACTCCAGCCATCCACAATCAGGCCCCAAGCGAGTAAAACAGTGGAAAGAGTAATTAAAGGTATATCATAGGGACCACACTTTATTAATCAGCAATATTTATGACTCTAAGTCAGCGTTGCAAATTTTTACTCACCCACTTGCCCTGTGCAGGGCTTTTTTTTCTGACAGGGTTATAAAACATCATTAGATTTTTTTTTATTAGCGTTAATCACAATGGTAAAGGGCAATCAGGTATGGTAAATTTTAGTGACAGCTGTGTGAAGCTGGGTTAAGATGAGTACTTTTCAAACATTATTTGCAAAATGATTTTCTCAATGATTTTTCTCTGCCTTTTGCGGAATGCATTATTTGTGAATATATTTCCTGGCTCCCCTACAGAGATGATCAGTTAATATTCCTCTTATGGACTTTTTGTGCTATTTTTCTTATCAAACATATTGATTATTCACTACGAATTTTCTTTTGTTACTGAATGAGTTCTGCCTTTTTTGTATGAAAAACAGAATATGAATTTATCATATGCTACAGAGAAAGCATGCAATGCTTTTTCCATATGTTACTGGAGAAGGAGTTTCAGATGGCTTCAGCATACACTAGTGAGATTCAGGAGTATCTCGGGCCAACCATGCCACAGCCTGGCAGGGAGACAGCTTAGTCCTTCTGGTATTCCCTAGGTAGCCACATGTGTCCTCTTGTGTTCTGCAAAAAACAGTTAAGAGGCCAGATTTTCTTGGGGAAATCATTTATCCCACACTTAACGTAAATTAGCCTGCACTGAGCTCTAGGCTGCCACAATGGACAGCATTTAATGCTGTTATGCATTAAATATCACCTAGTTGCCTAGGATTCTTCTCTTGTCATCACCTAACATTCCAGTTTTAATTTCCCTTCATCAACTTTGGTAAAGCTAAAGCATAGTGAGAGATGAAGCTTGCTTCCAGAGACCTTTGGAAGTTATTTTATCACAGTATTACTTGGCACAACTAATTTCCTACTTTTAACTATTTAAGAATCTGTCCCAAGTATGGCTTCGGTATAGCTTACCCTAAGAAATCTAATGCACATATGATTCATGCTTCTTTGTTCTTGATTTTGATCCCACTCTGACCTTCTGAAGCTAAGGCACTAGGCTGAGGATATATAGGCAATTGGTTCTCAAAGATGGTAGTGAAATCACTTGATTAAAGAGCTATAACGCTTTTCAAGAAAAAAGAAAATGTAATGGGAATCCTTTCTGTAGTCTACAATAGCTTTAATACGTTTACATGGGTTATCTTGTTATTTCTTTTTTCCCTTTCCCTTTCCCTATTCCTTTCCCTTTCCTTTTCCTTTTCCCTTGTTCATTCCCCTTCCCCTTATCCTCTTTTATTTAAATGGAAGTGCACTGTGGACTGAAGCACGACTTCTGAGCAGGGTCACAGTACGCATTTTGTCCTAGAGGTTCCTGGCAGCACAGCCAAAGTTCCCGTGCTCAGATAACGGTCAGCTGCCCGTTAGCATTCATCCCGTTAGCATTGCTTATATGGCCACATAACATTAATGATATAGAAGGAGCCTCTTGTATGAGCTGATGAGCTGATCTTAGATGGAAAATAGATTGTACAGAGGAATTCCAGTCAGCAGTTTGCTTTTCTACTGATGTTTTTCTCTTCCCTTCCATGTGACTGTACCTTAGCCACGAATGATAAAATTTATTGGCACTCTGGCAAATGGCTGTTAAGAATTAATATTGTTGAACTTACATTCTTGTACAAACATTGATGAAATTTACTGCAAAGTCTATTTGGTCTATTCAAAATGGGGAATCCATATTGTGAGTCATGTTAACGTTTCCTTTATTTGTATATAAAAACTCCCTGTATTTTAAATCTTCATTACAGTTTTATTGCACTTGCAAACTTACATGATAACAGAAATGCACAGATAAGAAGGAAAGAATCTTCTAAGACAAAAAAGCGGTACATAGAATTTTAAAGCTGTCTGAAGGAGTTAAAATAAAAGGATATAAAACAGCTCTGAACAAAGCCTGACACTGCAGAGATGCTGTGGTGTTGGAGGTGAGACAAACACTTTGACAAGTAGAAAAATTCAGAGCTCTTTGAGAAGTTTTACAGAATCTCCATTTCACTTTTCAGTGTCTGTTACTGTAGATTTGCCATATTTTGTAGCAACTGTAAGAGGATGAAAGTGGATCCAAAATGGGCTAAAGGTTTGCTTTTAAATGTAATGCAGTAGATCATGCTCCTATTTAAAGCGCTGTTGCTTGCCATCCACTATGAAGTGGCTTTTTAAAAATGAGATGCTCATGCATGAGGATGCTTTACATTTGGATTTTTCACATCTGTGCCATGTGACATGTGTCACAAAGGTGCTCTACCTGTGGTTACCCCTGAGTATCCCACGGAAATCACTGTGACAGTCACATGTGTGTAATGAAGAGTAGAATTTGGCCCTGTGTTGAAGTTGCTCCTTTGAAAATTGTCCCTCCTTTGGCTCAGTCCTGCCCCACTCTTATATAAGTGTAACGTGACTCAAGTTGCAGCTTGATTACTGGAGGGGGAACTCAGAGGCTATGTAGCTTAAATTCAGAGACTCATTATACGTCTCTCCTATTGAAATCACATGAACATTTGGGCCAGATAAAGAATGTGTTCTCGTTTTTCTTTCAGATATCACTTTGACGTTCTTGCTAATTCAGAAGACGGACTGATCATCAACACCATACACATATTGTTTCTCATGTACTTTAAATACTTTTTTGATTTCAGAAAGTAAGTATATCTTAGACAAAATATAAGATCTTCGAAAGTGGGTAGTGATCTGTTTTGTATTCAGAAATTTCAGTGACCAACAGAAAGTGTAAACCTGTATGCCAGCTGAGAGCAAGGATACCAAAGCAAAATAATCACTGAATAAATAAAAAGTCCTTAAAAGGTTGGAAGGGACCCCTGGAGATCGTGTGATCCCACCCTCTGTTGAAAGCAGGGCCTTAGATAGGTTTTCCATTGCAATGTTAAACCAAGTCTTGGATATTTCCAGTGAGGGATTGCACCACTTCTCTGGGCAGCTTATTCCAATGTTTAATTGTTCTCATGGTGAAGAACATTATTCTTATATCCAGACAGAACTTCCCCTAAAGCCCATTGCCTCCTGTTTTGTCAACATTTAACCTTGTGAAGAGCGTACCTCCACCTTCCCTTTCAGGTATTGGAAGACTGTGATTAGATTCCTTCTGAACCTTCTCTCTTCTAGACTGAACAAATCCAGTTCCTTCAACCTTTATTCATATGTCAATATCATATGTCCTTCGGGGATTTGGATTGCTTTTCAAGGTCTCTCTGTATGGTGGTGCTTCCTGCAGTGTGTCTGCATCTTCTCCCAGTCTAGTGTTAGACTTGATGAGGGTGCATTCAGTCACGCATATCATTTATAAGGATATTGAATAGTATTGGATCCACTATTGACCCCTGACAAACTCCACTCGTTACTAGCTGCCATTAACACTGGCTGGCATTAACCAGTGTGCTTTGAGCTTGGTAAGTTAGCCAGTTTTCCATCAATCTTATCATCCTTCTGTCCGGTCTGTATCTTGGCAGCTTGTTAACAAAGATGTTGCAGGAGACCACATTAAACACTGCTAAAATCAAGAAAGATGACAGCAACAGCTCTCCATGTCCACGGAGCAAATTGTTTCATCTAGAAGGGAACCAGGTTGGTCAAGCATGATTCACCCTAAGTAAATCTGCATTGGCTTTTCCCAGGCACATTCTTGTGCTTCATGTGCTAGGAATTAGCTTCCATGAGAAAGAACCTTTTCCATAATTTTCCCCAAATTATGAAAACATTATGAAAAAGAAGAATGGGGCTGTTGACTAGCCTTCATGTATGAACACAGGCAAGTAATCTCATTAGTTTTGAGGTGTAATTTGATACATTTAATAATACAATTTTATGATGTAATTGTTTAAAATAATAGAGGGCTGGATTCAGTCATCTACTAGATCTATTATATTTCTAGTCTTTTTTCCATATTTTTATAGAAATCTGAATCATTTAAATTAATTAGCTGTTGACTGTAGCAAACACAATGTCAGATTTTAATTCAGTTCAGACTTAAACCTAATTGGGTGTTTGAATCTGGTGGAGAAAACAAGTTCTGCTTGTTCAACCTTGTTTAAACTAACATTATCAAAAATTTAAAAAAAAAGAGAGAAAAAGAACATCTGAATAACTTTTAAGTGATCTAATTTTTATGGGATTTAGGTGCCCTAGTCATTTCAGTACCGAGGGACAACTAGAATTACAACAGGACAAGTGAACATGAGTTCAAACTATCTGCTTCAGGCTATGAAAACATAATGAAAACTACCTCATGACAGGTGTTTTTTCTTGTGCACCTGCTTTTTGCAACTGAACACTGAATCTCTGCAGTTATTTCCTACATAGGACTGGTCATCAAGAGTAAAGCTCCAAAGTTGTATAAGTGCAGCATCTTCCACAGTGAAAATCCAAATAAGGCTATGAGATAATTGTAGTCAATAATGCTGGGTACTAGGCTTGAAACAGCTGGAAAACTATCAAACAAATGAATAACCTGGCAGGTATCTGAAAACTGATATTATCTTCTCTTATGAATTATTTCTTAAGAGACAAGAGAGCACTGAAAACCTTGAAAATGTATAATGTAAATAATAGCTTGTTAAGAATTGTTTTAAGAAAAACAAATATTTTCTAGAAAAAATAAATTTTGATGAAGTGTTCTGGTTTTGTCAAAAGAGCTGTTCTTTATTAAAACATATAAGCAATAGATATTTATTTTGGCATACAGATTGCTTACAAACAAAAAAAATTGTTAAAATATTTAGAGTAAAATGCCTCTAGGCTGAGGATTGCAAGTCCTTTTTTAAGTGAAGATGACTTCATAGTTAGGGCTGAGTGCACCAATGAATAGGCATAAGCATAAGAATATGAATATGCATAAGATTATAAAAAAATCTTAAATATTCCCTCTTGAAGAGAGCACGTGGTTGAGAAGAAGAGTTGTACAGTTCAGAAGCAGGAACTCAGATCTCATTGCCATTCATTCCACTTGCTTTTTCCAGTTGACTCGCTTATAAACAACCATTTTGCTGGTGAATTGGCGGTGGTTGGGCATGATGCCAGTTATTTCATTTGTTTCTCTTCTACTTACTACAGAAATTGCCCTTACCTGCTGTGGCCCACTGAGCTGTTTGGACTCGGGGGAGAACTTTTGACCCTTTCTTCTTCTTCTTTTTTCTTTTATTAAATCCTGTTGAATCCATTTCTGAACTAGGTGGGAGTGGAGAGGCAGGTAACTCTGGTTCTACTTTTCTCATGCTTTTTTCTTCTCAAGTCTAAGGTGAATTAAAGAAAACCAAACATACCTGTGAGAAAAGTTAACCAGCGAACCCTTTCAGAAAAAGAATATGCCTACGTTATTTGTTGGTTTCACTTAGGAACTGTACAAGGTGTTTTTTTCAAGATTCTAATTTTATTAGAATAAGTAATTGTTTTCCTCCCCTCCTCTTTTTTGGAAAAAAAAGCATTTGCTTCATTACACAAATCCGCATGAAGAACTTGTGTAATGATGGGGTTCTGGCAAGTTATCTCACTAAAAAAATCAAACTAGTAAAGAACAAGAACCTCTGTGTTTGGATAAATTGTGAAGCCTTTTTTTCCCTTTGGTTCCTTTGGTTTCTGTTTTTTTCTTCAAAAAGGACTCTCTGTCTATCTTATCTTACTATTTTTCTAAGGAGGAATTTATCTCTCTGTGGGAGATTTGTTCAAGGTGTTACGTTTAACCCTCGCGCAAGGCCAAAACGGGAGAGGCATATAGGTCTTGTGCTGTTCTTTAACCTCAAACTGAATTTCACTGAGGGCTTTGGTCACTTCGTATGGTGAATGGTATCTCACTGGTGGCACAGACAGTCTGAAAAATGAACTGAGGCCCCCAGCCTGGTGAATCTGTTTCCTTTTCTGTATTAGCTTTACTCTGACCCAGTTATGCCACTAGAGCTCATTTCAGCCTCTCTGTAGATAGTGCTAACTTTATCTTGAAGATGGGCACATTTGCCATTGTTTGATAATCAAAAGACTAACAGTTAAATTTTAATATTTTGTCAGTTTAAGGTGTCAGTTTAGGGCAATAAAATGCTGCACTTTAGTGAATGGAAGTTTTAGGAACTTCAGAGGCAGAGTTTCACTGGTCTCACAATCGTATCACGTCTTATGAGAGTCAGAGTTTTTTCCTATTCCACCAGCTGCTTTAGATATATTTTTCCTGGAGTATTAGCATTTATCTGTCATTCAGCCAATCAATCAACCGAGCAAATAGACATAAAAGCCTTCAGTTTCTAGTACTTACAGTTGTAGGGAAAAAAAAAAAAAAGAACTGTGATATGGACATTGCCTAATGACTTACAAACCAGAAGTTGAACACAAAGAAACTAGCTATATTCAATAAAAAAAAAGAATGAAACCCTTGTGATTTGTAATGGTAATCTCAAGACTTCAGGCACTCAGACTCATGCTTTCTGAAGGTTTGGAGCTGGCAATACTGCAGAACATTTGGATTAGGTTAAACATTAATTGTATCCTGGACAAAACTTCAGATAAATGGGCTCCAGAACTTGATATTTTGCGTATCTTAGTTCTTGAGTAATGCCAACATATACAGAAAACGATACTTGTTTTGTAGTGAGCAGGTTGAATCAGTGTTATCACCCTTATACCTACCCATACACAATGTTGTTCCCTTCCTCTTTGACCTTTGTTCTTCACAAAACTCCCATTAGTAAACACCGTGTGTTATTAAGAAAAAAGCAAATTTGCAGAAATATGTACAATAGTCCTTCCTTTTGTATGTATAACGGAACTAACAGAACTCCTTGCATACAGCTTTGTACAAGTAATAGCAGAGTCAAAGACTTTGGGAAAAGAGTTTGGGAATCTCTGGAATTCCAGGGAAAATACTAAGTAACTATAGCACCCCAGGACCAGAAAGGACAGAGGAAAGGGTAGCTGTATGTAGCTGTAAAAGTCCAGTGAGACTGTGGAGCATCAGAGGGGAAATGAAAATAAAGAACTGTGCCACAGACTCTCAAAAAAGACTTTTTCTTTTTTTTCCGAAAAGGCAAACAGCCTTCTTGCTTCTGATTGCTCTACTGTGTCAGCAGGCAGGGGACAGTCCTTAGAGCACTCATTGTCTCCTACTGTTCACATATATGTTCTGAACAGTAGGAAGCTCACTCATTTCTGATGCACGCTTTATGGTAAAAGGAGGATTTTGCTCCATTTTTGTATTCTCACTCCCATAATTTCCTTTCTTATGATTTGAAAAATGTCTAAGCAAATGTTGGCAAAGGGATGTTAGTTTTTGTAGTGCAGACAAAAAGAGAGCAGTTTAGATGGAAATCATTCTGGCTCTTCAGATCACTTCCTTCCTATTATGAAACAGGGAATTTGAAAAAATCTTCAGAGATGATGGAACACAAAATAAGCAAAGGAGACAAAGAGGTGTGTGCACAATATCAGCATGCCCTGTGCTTTGGATCACCAAATTAACGGTTATATATGTTACAACAGTGACAATACATATTATGTATGAATTATCAGCACAACAAGAGATATTAATTACCTATTACTGTCCCTGTGTCTGAATCTTAATGCAAGGGAAGGTTAGGCTCTTTTGGAATAGTCAGATTCTATACTAAATGATTATTTCTTGGTTATGGCAAAAATCCAGGTCTCTACAGTTACCATGCACTTAGGGCAATTCCCAGATGGGGAAACATACTACCCTCTTTTTATAGTGTAGAAGGCAATAATTTGATTGGGTTATGACTTTTTTTAGGGAGTTATTGCCCACAGTCTGTGACTGGAAGTATGCCTGTCATGTGATCGTGATGAGGGATAACTGCATTTGGTTATGTAAATCCAGTCATTTGCAAAAAGGATATGTAAACCACTGGGAGCAAAACTGAAAGAGCCTGGATCTTCAGGACATTTCATCTGGTTGACAGCCTAGCAATTCCCTGCCATGAAAGAAGGCATCAAGGAGAGAACCACATCTGGATAAATCAGTTTGGATTCAGTCCACAAGTCAGTTCACCACTCTGATATTGTAATCTGATAGGTAGCTGTTTGTTTGTTTGCGTATTTGTTTAAATTCAGTAAATCCAAGTCAAACTTGTCAGTTTGTAGGAAAAAAATATCTTCTTTTGAGCCCTTTCTTTGTTCTCACTTTCCTATCCTCTCTTTACTTCTTTTCCTTCCATGGTTTTGTGAGTCTTTAAATTTTTTTTTCCTTCTTGTAACCATTTTTAATTCTCCAACCCCAAATTTACTCTCAGGCCAGTCTAGGTACTAAATGAATAGTCATTCAGCAGTTATGGTGACACTGAAGTGTAATTGTTCTGTTGCTCTGCTCCAAAACATTCACAAGGCTGGTAAAAGTCAGTTATGAGCCACTGCTTCAGTCTGTCTGCAGATTCAGGTGGTATCACTAGCCTGGTGATAATCTTCCAGCTCAGAACGGGTTGCCTCTGCAGCCAAAAGGGCTAAAGATCATTAGATCTTAAAGAATCTGGAAGTTGGACAAGCCACAGAAATACATGATGTGGGTCAGATGTAGTACATATATTTTACACACTTGCTTAAAGAGCTTACAGGAGCTCTTTGATTTACTTATGGATGCAAAAAGCCTAGAAGACTATGCAATAATCTGTGCTATCAATACTGATGTGGAAGACTGGTGAGAACAGCTGAATGAGATTTCCATACTACCTGCTTTATCATACTGAAGCCTTCCTGGAGCCAAAAGTAATACCTCTCACTCTTCTTTCTATGATTCTTTCACAATTTCCAGTGGAAGTAGGAGGCAATTAGGTCTGCTTTAAAAAAAATGCAAACCCACAATTAATTATGTACATATAACTACAACAGAAACTTATGGCTTCTGTTATTATCAGAAATACTTCTAAACCTAAAGCAATTTGCATCAAACTGCTCTCATTCAAACTAAATTAAGTAATTCTCAAAACAAGGTTCACAGCTGGATGTGGCCATGGTTTGAGAACAAAACTAAAAGATTGAGGGGAAATAGTAATGTGCTAACAGTGCTTGTTGATAATAATAATTCTAGTTATTAGAGGAGGTTGGTACGCTCTTTTCTCTTTTAGAAATAACTAGGTACAGAAACTCAGTGAAAAGATCACCCTTGTCCATCATGCCTGTGGCAGAGCAGAGACTAGACAGTAGATCTCCAGGTTCATAATGTATTAAGCATCATACCTTCTTGTTTGTATGTAATGCAGACATAATAAGATAAAACAATCACACTTATTCTCAGTGGACTGTTACGGATTACTTCATAATAGCAAAAAATAAAAGGAAAACAAAATAACTGTTGATACTGAAAAAACTCAGGAGCCTTCCCTAAATGAAAATTCTTGCAACTATAGAAAGCTATATATAGGAAAGACTACATATGGGAAAGATTGGAAGAGTCCAGTGACCAAAAATTCTTCATCATCAAAAAAGCAGTGAAAAATGGAAAGCAATCTGACTCAGATCTCTAAGAGCTGCTGGCATAAGAAGGACGTGCAGTGGCGCAGAACTCTAATGACTCTAGGCTTATGCTGTCCTTTATTCTGATACAGATCGTGATTCAGAAAGAATTAAACTTTCCTGTTTCCCCAAATGCTTCTGTATGTAAAATTGTCTTTTCAGTCTAAGCAGTGCTTTAAAGCTAAGCCAAGCCTGGATATTAGAGAGGGACTGCAGTGTAAACTGTGGAAAGTCCAAATCTACAATACCATAATATATATAACAGTATCTACACAAAGTCCAGTCTAAATTCAGATTTTCAGGCCCAAAGTCTCTGTGTTGCCTGTTCAACTTTCTTCTAGGGAGCCCCAGATGCTTGAGTTCAATACGAAAGCTTACAAAGTACCCTGCAGAAGGGAATCATTGGCAGTGTTTCACTGATTAGTTAAGAAACATACAGGAAACAGTGGAGAGTGATTATAAAGTAAGATTACAGAGATTACAAAAAATAAAAATAAAACAGAGGAACAGCCTGTCCTAAGCATAAATAAAGTAATCTAAAAATTCCTACCTGCAGCCACTACTTTAAACTCCTCTCTTTCAGGGAGTGTTTGTGTTTGCATCCTTTTTTTTACATAGTCAGGCTATTCAGCTGATAGGCTGTTGTGAAAGGTTGCATATATACCACACATACTTACTCTTCCTTACTTCTGCCTACGCCAGCGAGAACTGGCTGGGGAACAGAGGGACAGACAGAAACCGTTAATCCCTGATTCATCAGTTTTATAGACTCTAAGTATGCAGAACTTCCCAGGGGGAAGAGACTGCAGTTGCTGTGCAAGATGTACAAGTAACAAGAAGTGGCTAGTGCACAGGAGATAGCTTGAAGGCTTAAAAACAGGAGTTTAAAAAAAAGAGAGAAGGGATCATAAATTTTGTATGAAAAACATTCTTGTTCTTAATAGCATCATTATTATAGTATTAATATGCCTTTACTAAGATCAGTCCAAGGCAAGGGTGAATAGTGGTACGGGTTTTGTTAAACATATTTCCTTCCTTGGGCCAGGAGAATTCCGTGTTTGGCACTCATCAAATTGAGTGACTGATGAAACCTTGGTTCATCAAATCCAGGTTTCAAACTTGAAAAATAATGATGAAGAGGCTGAGTGCTTCCGGTTCTATTCAATACAGCACATGAACACCTGTATAGGTGGTTAGAGGTGAAATGAGCTGTGCAGTCTGGCAGATCCCCACAAATCACCCTCCACCTCTGCTCTTTCTCAAGGGCTGCTTGAGATCCAGGTTTGAAAGCACTGGAGTTTAGCCATTTTCTCCAGGCCAATGATACATGAGATACATGAAGTTTCCCACAGCCCTGGGTTAAGCCTGCCTAGACCCTGTGGGAAACCTGCTTGGTTGGGAAGCCATCGTGGACATTCCCAAGATGATCTTACAAATGGTGATCGAGTCCTGCTCAAGTCCCCCTTCCCTAAGCAGCTATGA
Source organism: Dromaius novaehollandiae (assembly GCF_036370855.1). Lineage (NCBI taxonomy): Eukaryota > Metazoa > Chordata > Aves > Casuariiformes > Dromaiidae > Dromaius > Dromaius novaehollandiae. The sequence goes on along the minus strand of NC_088132.1, from coordinate 66,637,038 downwards.
GCTTTACTGTCATCACCCTGATGCTGTGTAAGGCAGAGTCATTGCAAGACTGAGTTCACAATAGTAAGAATCATGAATATTCTGGCCATTAAGAAAACAGATTAAGATATGCAGGACTTCATTATGCTTTGTAACGGTCTCTTGTTCCATTTCACAGAAGATAATTATGTTTTTACAACCCACTTACTGTACACAGAAAACTAAAAAAACCAAAGAGCTTTATAACACCCAAGAAGCAACAGTTTGCCACTTGACAGGGAAATTGGATCATTTGGATTTTGTCTTGTCATGTTAAGCTTTAAACAAGGATGACCCTATACTTTAAGGACATGTGCAGGAATGCAGCCAAAGCCCCTGAACTTTCAAACCTGTTACACATTGTGTTAGTTCTTTATGCTGCACAATTGTGGCTGCTACCACCAAAGATTCATTTATACAGATTTTCAGAAGAAAAAGTCTCTGTATAATAAAACAGACCTCTATGGATTTTGTGTCCAATGGAGTATGGGATTGCATAAAGAGTCTCTACCTTAATATATGCTAAGCCTCATCAGGTAAAAATATGAATGTTTATGTTTTCTTTGACAGAAGCATATTTTTGATTATTTTACTTTAAAACAAAATAAATTTAAAATTTTGTAATCTAAAAAAAATTGTATTGCCTCTTTGAGGATTCTGGTATTTCTTGATATAGCATAAATATATTTCTGTATTTATGATTTTATTGGATGGACTGAGGTATTAAACTGTGACTGAACAGAGCTGGTGTAGAGGTGCATTCAAGGCGATAGGAAGGTTGTATTTTATTTCCTTGAAGTCTGTCTGCTTTTCCCACTCCTGTTAGCATGTGATGCTTGACAGCTTTGGCTGAATTTGTAGGCACACACGCTACAACCCATGAAACTAGATGATGCGCACATGAGAAGGTGGCTGAAGACTGGCTCTTAAGCAGATACAGGCTTTCATGATATTCATGTGAAGACTAATCACGAAGGTTCAGCTATCCCAGCATGTTTTAACAGAGGGACCCTTGCTAGTGGTAGACACAGAGCTGTTCTCTAAGCTGTGATGCCACGAATTTGAGTCCGTTAGGTATTTGTGCAGAGAGAGGTTTGACTTCTAGTTGATGATCTTCGTTCAAAACCGAAAGCAGCCACAGCCAATTGTATTGATGCTTGTCAGAAAATGGGGACCAAATGGAAACCACTGACTCCAGGACAGTGATCTGAAGGTGATGGACTCTACATAAGGGCAGCAAAAAGCACTGTCTTTAATTCTCCACAGCAGGGACGGCTGATGCGAGTCGGGAGGCTCTGTGTGTAGGCGGGGGGCGGCGAGGGCACCCACAGGCTTTCGCGAGTTAAACCCGCCTCCTTGCAGTGCGTTTTTCAGCCACTAGATGGCTCTGTGCTATGTTGGGTCATCCGGGCAATTAGCCGGGGCTGGCAAGCCAGGGAGGCAAGGCTGGCCCTCAAGTTCATGTCTCCAGGCGTTAATTTTAATTTAATCTTGTTTGATAAGACATTTGTTCTTTAATAAAAGCTTCAGTTTTATGTGTCTGTATATCACAGTGGTGGACTACTGGTAAAAAAGCAAGGACAGTAGGCCAACGCGCTGTTAAATGCCAAAATAATGTTGATGCGATTAAAATTGGTTGCTAAGTCTTTTTGACCAGTCTTTTTGAATGTTGAGAATTGTTCTTGTGTTAACCACTGTTTGTTAAAAAGTAGAAAGTTATATAATGTTGAAAACCACTTGCAGAGATTTGAAATCCTTACTTTCCAAAATTCCCACGTTACTACAAACTCGCTTCTGCTGACTTTTGCATAAAATGCTGGATATGATTTTTAGTTTTGCTTTCGAAATGCAACTATTCTTTTTTTTTTTTTTTCCCTCCCCTGTTTGTGCAAAGCCAGCATTGTAGAAGGGATGCAAATTGGCAACAGGCCTAAATACCATTGGGAATACATTGTCTGGGCTGGATTTGTATTCTTAAATACTACCTTAAAAAGCTCTATATAATGATTACTGCAATGATCTTGAAAATATCAATCAGAAAAGGAGCTAATAATTACTAAGCCTGTAACAAAACATGAACTAATTAGACTTAACTGCAGATTTTCTGTGTATGTTTGTGTAATTGACGAAAACACTTTTCAATGACTTGCCTGGCATAAAGAAAAGCTGCTTGTTTCTGTTAATAAGCTCCTTAATGGAATAAAGAAAGAAAAAGAAAAAGAAAAGTGAACAAGACCAATTATTTGATTACATTTTGGAATCTATATCTAACATTGGTTTCTTTTATAGACAGAACACTTTCATATACATGCAACTGTCCTGGAATATAACACTGTTCCTCTCACATCAGTTAGGATTAAGGCAAGGTCATTTATGAATTGATGATTATGAATTTTCCTCCCTAAATATATTTTCTGTGCAGTGGATTTTACTATTATATAGCACAATATATATTGTTGTCATTGAAGGACCTCTATTTTTCAGGAGGATATGGACACAGCTCTGTATAGCATGAATCAGATCTGGCTCCAGAGGATTGGCCAAAAACCTGTGAGCACTTAAAACGGGTACGAATCAGGCTCTAAATATCTTAGGAAGCTCAGAAATAGTTATTATTTCACCAAAAAGCCAGTTGTGCTTTGTATGTTTCAAATTCTCTCACAGAAGACATGCATGGATTTCATGTTCAGGTAATTCTGTCCACCTGGGGTTCCATATTTATTATTATAGTCCATTATAGTCATAATAAATGTGTCCATTTTATGCATAATTTCATTTTTATTGTAGCCCTTAAGTATTGAAACTAACATCTAAGAGTCATGCTAGGTTATACTTTTTGCCTCACATTTCTTTAGAAATATTTCCAGTTCTGTAGGTCAAATTCTACTCTCCATCGCATCACTGCCTTACCTTATTCTTGGATTCTGTATTTGGTGACATTTATGCAGCTTGACGATTTTCAACAGCCTAGCTGCAAAACTACAGCTGATGATGCAAAACCTGCCTAGAGTTAGAAGTCTGGAAAGGAATAGGATCCAGCTTGTTCTCTGCTGTGCATGCTCTGCAAGCCTAAAAGAAGAAAAATACAGTAAAGCTTAAATTTTGTTTCTGCAGGCAGCAGATATGACTCTAGATGTGTTGAATCAGAAGGTGTCACTTTTTACATCACCCCTTGTCAGAACTGAACAGCACTTTAAGAATGTGAAAGACCTATCGGTAGGTGAATATTTTGAATCCGCCATCTCCTCTGGTTGTTTTGGACACAGTATTAAAAGTAACACCCGTTAAATGTCCTGTAACATCAAAAGAGTGACATAAATTCTTTTTGGCTCATGTTCTGACATCATTGTAGGAGATAGTGCCAAATGTGGAGGTGATGTGTAAGTTCATGTAAGTTCAATTCACTTGAGCTAATTCAGACTCTCCTTCACTTTTCTAGGCCCAACGGGCACAGGTGAAATGTAAGTGAGGGGATATAAATTACAAGCTGTAGGTGACTGTGAGTCCTGGTAGGGCATGTTAATTAGAGTGAGTATGCAAGAGTCTAACAGAGCTGAGAGAATCTATGGAAAATCTAAGCTGCTCTCCCATAACCTGCAGGGGCCACAGTTTAGATGAACTCACATTTCTGGAGATGCTTGCTCAGCATCTGTATAAATGAGATCTGAGTTTGAGTTTATGGTTATCTGACACACTTTTTATACACTGAGTACTGAGATTCTTGCTTCTGTCCTAATCACACAATTTTAGTCTCAGTTGTCATCCCACACTTGAGGTTATTCAAAGTTCCACTAAAATGTATATCAAGTTCAAATAAACAATAGAAAAAAAATCAGATGGAATATAAAAACCATCTCCTGTTGTCATTGTTTTATCTATACTAATAAATGAGAAGGGAGCTGTAAAAGGAAACTGCAAAGTAAGTTTAGTTCTATAGGAAAAGCTTCTTTGAATGTTTTGCTGTTTTCACATTAACTTTATTTTTCCTTGCCATGGTGGACACTACCTAACTAAAACCAGAGCATTCAGAGTAGTTTTGAAACAAAATTAGTGAGCTAGCATTTTCATTGTGCTATCAGTGGTTTTGTAATAATTTTCCTCTGCTGAGTATTTATTGTAGAGTGCGCAAAATGCACAAAAATGCGAGAGGCAGACTGATACTGGATAAAAGCATTTGCAATAATTTTGAAATATAGATCCTTATTATAAATGATATTTTATAATCTTGATGTTAGAAATGCTTGCACAAGTGTGTGTCAAAAATCAGGTGAGCTTTCACTTAGCATCAATGTTATAAGAACTGTTATCAGAATCAGTGGCTATGTCTACAGTATTAAATGAAACATGGCCAAAGTATAAACTTGAGTGCTAGACCATAACTGCTTATACTGTTTAATTATAGCATGCTCCCTCGCATGGTTTTATCCCAGCTCAAGGTTTTATCCCAGCCCAATTAACAGTGTCCCAAACAATACCATTTCTTGGTGAAAGAGCTTAAAAAACTTTGAACTTGTGGGAAAATTGATGGTTTGAATATGATATTTAAAACAGGTTTGATCTGAAGATATCTTGTGTGTCAGACTGGATTCAAGTAACACTGCCCAAAATTTTTTATGTCTTTCTGTCTTATTGTAAAAATTATTGGCCAGAAGTAATGGGAACAAACCAAGTCGTCATTGTTTTTCTACTGGGTACATTTGTATATGCTGAGCTTTATTAATCACAGAAGCAGCATGGTTAATAGATTAAGCTTGACATTCCTAAATTCTAATCAGGATCTGCTGGTAATGCAAAATTTCAGATTGGTAAAGTAGCTCACACCAACATTTCAAACTGAGAGCCACAAGTGAGAGATCTGCATTCATGCTTTTAAATAAAAATTTCAGGTATACAAAAAAAAATGTGTAGTGAAATCAGTTTACAGGTACCTCATGAAACAAGTTTGAAGCTAAATTTTGATATTTCTGAATGTATAGCTAACTAAATTTGAATACTTTAAGCTTAGCTAATTTTTATGTTTCCACCAGTAAAATGTTTTAAAACCTTGAACTGACTTTTACAGACCATAACTGGGTTCTGTAAGGCATTACAGAATTATTTTGGGGAAAAAAAACCTAAAAGAAAGAGAAGCACATAGGGATGATAAGACTTTTAACAGTATATGTCCTAAGTATTATTCACTATAGGAATATTGTAACTGTGTTACATGCAAATTATATTTAGGTGTAAAATTCTATTTATAGGCAACACATGTACCATGTGATATTAAAAAAAAAACATTTTGCAGCAAATATGCTAAAGACCTGCTTTAGGAAATGAATTGGGTGCAACTCTGTCAATAATATTATTTTAAGATCATTCTAGACCATGCTTACAGTGCTGGAAAAATAGTTTTTCTCTGATAAGATTTTTGAGACTAATTCAGATCAGCCTGAAAGTTTTTCACAGGATATGGTGTCTTGTTCCGTGTTCTCTGTTCAAAGCACATACAAAGAGAAAATGTTTTCTTACACTCTTCTTGGTAGCAATGCAGTCATGTGAGGTAAGGACGAAACAAAACAACAGAGACATTTGCACAATTACTGTACCTATTACTGAACTTAGAACAGTAAATCAAACTAAATGAATCTTGTTAATCAGTCTTGCATAAGTAAATCAGTATTGTATATTCTCCCCAAAACATGAACTAGTTCTGTTTCATGGAAATATGCAAAAATCCCCATAGTGGACAATTGCAGATAATTTCTCCTTAGCACATTGTTGTTGAGTAAGGGTTGGTTCATATGATGGAACAAGAGTATTTAGATGTATTATAATTTTTATTCTGTCGGATATAACTACGTAAGTTCTCACTATTCATATAAATGTCTAATCCTCTGACTTGCACTCACATATTTGTTTTGGTAATGCCTTGTGAAAATAGTTTCTCTGAATGCATTATAGTTTATTAAAAAAACTAAATACCTTTGTATGTTCATTTCTGATTGTCTAGATCATACACTGTTGATTCATTTGTGAGAAAAATACTTTACCATTTCTCCCTACGATGTTGTTTCATGCACAATATAGCTATTTCCTCTCCTAATCTATCAGACCTAATCTCTTTTATTTTTCCTCATATCTGAATATTTCTTCATTTTCTTGTTTTTGTCAGTAAATACTGGATTCATTCTCCTGAATTTTTGGCATGTAACTGAAGCTCCTGATGTAGAACTTGCATTATCCTAGACTCCCTCTATTGCCAGGGGAAAAAGATTACACCTTTGGAGGTACAGTTCTGTAAACACTGACTATAGGGAGAGTGTGGGATGACAAGGCTCCTAATTTGAGTATCTTGGAGATGCATCAGGAGTTATGAATTTGGTATTGGAGAGTGAGGAAAACCCATTTTTAATAACTACCAGTTATCAGTGATATTTATAAGCTGTTGCTCTAATGTAAGTGTTGCTGTGCTTATAATCAGTGCTGCACCTTGAGCAGAGCGGCAATAGGGCAGAGGCACCTACCTATCCGGATCAGGAACTCTGTCTAAATCGAGGCTTATCACCATATTGCTAAACTATACAGACTAGTTAAAATTTCAGGAAAAACTGCTCGACGTACAGGACTCAAACTCTGTTAACCTATTTATACTCTGGTTCTTCCTGACCTCCTTTGAAACTCTCAGGAACTTTTGTTGGGAAGAGTTACATATCTGCAAACAACTCTGGCTAATTCACCATCTCTTTCATGATGTTAAATGGAGCCTGCTTGAACAAGTTATATTTTGTATCTTATTTATACAATGACATGAATAGAGTTTCCATTAAACCTTAATACCAATTATTTCTGTCTGATTTAACTTGGAATTTTTACTGACACTGGTGGTCTGCTTTTGGTAATATTTCTTTTGGTGTTAGTATTACAATGTCAATAGTTTGCTTGGTACTGGTCAGGGCAAGTTTTTAAAATGAAGGCATTAATACTACTTATGACAACTACTTTCTAATTAAGCCTGCGGCATATCAAGCTAGAAAAAATAAATGATAGCAGCTGAGGAACTAGCCCTTAAAGACTGAACATCTGATGAATGCAAAAAGAGATCCAGGAACTTTTGCTGGAAAAGCAGGGCAAGACGCAGGCATTACATCTGTATATGTTTTCTGGTTTGTTTGTATTTTGTTCTAAGTATAGAACACACTTGGGCAATAAACAAATATTTTTTCAATCTTTGGGATGAAAGCATGAGACATTAAAGCCAGCATTTTCAGTCTGGCTATGAAAATGTGAACATTCAAATCCATGTATATGCACTTGAAGAAATGTTCTACTTTTCAGGGATGCTCACAATTTTTAATGAAACCAAATGGAGTTCATAGAGTTTGGCGAAAACACTGTTCACATACCTATGCACCTCTCCAGATATGCCTCTGCCAGCCTAAAGGTTTCGAGGACAATTTTAAATTAAAAACTTGCCATTTGAGATTTTTTTTTTCATTTTTGATGAATAATGAAAACCTTTTAATGTCTGCTTGCTGCTTTGATTTTGTTTTTTATTTCATACTCTTTCATGCTTTCTCTTGCTTTAAACACACTTGAGATCTACATTTTAAACATAATCTACGCCTCTTATTTGTCTCTCTAAACACATTTCAGTCAGCATATACTTTTTCTGGAAGAATATTGTGTTCAGATTCTTTTTAATCAGTTTTATTGCCAAATCCTGTTTGCCGTACTCGTGCAAGTATTCCTGCAGAAATCAATTGGACTACTCGTATGAGAAAAGCAAGCAGTTCTTGCCTTTATTTGGTAAAGCAACAGACTTGAACAAAAGCAGTACTGTACCTGCTATGGGCAGCCAGAAACAATGACAAGCTCCTTGATAAGATTAGATGTAATTTTAAATGCAACTGGGACAAAGAATCCCTCCCACCAACCCCAGCTCCTAACTCTCTACTGTAATTCCACCACAGTAAGCAGTTGAAGAATTACTGACAAGAGCCAGACTGCCCTGTAAGTACCACCTAACAGACATAGAAACATGATCTGCATCATTTTTAGGCTTGGCAGACATTTTGTGCTTCTTTCAAAAAAGAAAAAAAAAAACAACCCACAATCTTTTAAACCAGGCACACTTAAACTTTATGCATTCCACGCTTTGCTGTTACAGGAAGACCTTAAATTTGAAACATCCTTATAGATATACACTGAAAATACTTCTGTGAAGCAGCTACTTATAGCTGATTGTTTCAAAATAAGCATATGTTCTGCATTGCCATTGTGTATGAGCTAATTGTTTTAACTTTAAAACAAAAAAAGGCTCTCTCCAGTCCCAAGCTAATCACCAACCTTTCACTCAAGAAATTTATGCCAACAAAGCTGGCGACTGAGCCTGCAGCTATTGAATGGGGTGCAGGGCTGTGTACGACACGGATTCCCTGGTTGAGTTTTTTAAAGTAATGTATTTGATTACTTCTGTCTTTAAGAACCAAGAGAAATCTCCAAGGTAATGTCTACTTATATCTTTATTTGCAGTCCTGAGATAAGCGCTATGCAAATTCACACACAGGGAGATTCAGCTATGGTTTGCTTTTAAGCGTAAATTTAATTCTGCATGCTCTTTTGTTTTTCATACTTGCTTGTCAAAAAATATTTTATATGTGGGTCAAATGTATCCAAATTTTAACCCTATGGATAATAACACACGTTTAGATGACCAGTCAGTGGCCTGTTGCAGAGCCCGTTGAAGCCAGCGGAATAATAACAACAGGCTTTGTATCAAACCCAGATGGAGAATAACAGAGCTAGATTAGTGAGTCCAAACAGCATGGGCAGTGCTTCTGAATAACTGACAAAGGTGCCTAAGCAGAGCAGGATACAGCATTACACAAAGTGTCACTAGTTCCTTGCTCCAGAATCTGAGCTTTCTTTAAAAAAAAAAAAAAACAACCCTGTTCACTGAAGAATATGAGGAAGTGGTGTCCTCTGCAGCTAGCCTGGGACAAGGACTCCCAGAGGCCTGCACAGTGCCTCCCAGGGGACAAACTCTTTCTGAAATCTTACAGGCTAACCGGTACCACTGCTACCTGCCTCGCTGCTGATTAGCTGGCAGTCGGGCTCAGCGGGAGACGTGGGCTGGAGCGCGCCAGCTTCCTTCCCTCCACCACTGTCTTCCCAAAGACAGCTGCAGCAAGAGGTGGATGTCCTCCCAAGATGATAGTGGACAATGGCTGAATACTAAAGTTTTATTGACTGAAAGCCAGAAAGTGCTGAGTTACACTAGTGGAAGTGCCTTTTCTCAAAGGAGAGGTTTCCAGCATTTCCTAAAGATTGCCAGACTTCACAGGAAGTATGTTATCCTTGACCAAGAAAGTGTTGTCCTTGGCTGTCGCACACTTTGTCCTGGACTTTGTGATCTGTGTTGTTCTGAGAAGCACAAGGCCCCTCACTAGATAGACGGTCTTGGCACACATCTGTGACACATTTGACTCAGGCACAAACATGTGATGTGACTCTCTCGGTTAACCTGGACCTCACTTCTCCACCTGAGTAATGGAGATAACACCAATCCTCTCCTATCTCAGAGAGGTAGTGGGAGGATAAAAACCATTAGTGACTGTTAAGTGCTAAGATATAATCGCGATGAGGGCCACAGAAGTGCCTATACAGATAGCAGGTCTCAAAAGTGTTCAGGGCACACAAGACTATTTCAGTTGTAACTAATTTTCTTGCCCTTCACTTTATGAAACTAAAGAAATTCACATAGTTTAGAACAGTAGGGAGTAAAACTGTTAGGAGAGAGATTAAATATAACAATTTAGCAATGTTAATCGTGTTAATCAGAGACTGTAGAGCACTTTGAAAAACTCAGTATTTTTATCCTCCTCTACAAAAAAGGAAGCCGCACAGGAGACACTAAGGGACAGGACCAAGATGAGGGAATTAGCTGTTAATGGGGTTGGAATACATTGATGGGTTTGAGATACAACTCAGAATTCCTGTTTTTCAATCTGGTGCTCCATTTTAAGAAAGCATGGCAATTCCACGACAAGACAATTTTTTGCAGTGTTAGTGACATAGGAGTTTCCCAGATCCCATATTTGAAATGCAGAGTGATTATTTTCTAAGATATGCTTTTCATCATAACATCCAAGAAGGTAAATAAGTTTTTCAATGCATACAACATGATCTAAAATTTGAAAGCAGTATGTAAATCCAACTTTATGGGTTTATGGGTTTATGTTTCTTCTAACTGCTAGTTTTCAAGGAGGTATTCAGTTATATAAAAATTCAATAGTTGGCTTTTCTCTTGTTACTTGGATTCTGACACCGGATTATCTGCCTTACATGCTCTGAATTGTTCATTCTGGTGGCATCTGCCTTTTGTCATTGACAATGCAGGGATCAGACCTTTGGTCTCTGAATTGTTGCTAATTAGATATGTAAAAAAAGATATTTACTAAAAGATAGGTGGTTACTTAAGGTTCAGAGAAATATCAGTAGGTTCTAGTAAGAAGACTTAAAGTCAGAACTTATTCTACACAACCCACCAAATGATCTTCGGGTAGAAATGACTGCCCAGCTCTACAAAACTAGTGGAAACTTGGTGTGGTTGGTCAGAGCCATTATGGCCATGTTTATCTTGGTTTCAATAGCTGTACTTGTGTTCAGAGAGAACAAGCTTCTGGAAAACTAGCTGGTTTGTTTCAGATGTGAGGAAGAGCAAGAAACAACATATAAATAATATGGATGATCCTGGAATGCCTCCTGTAAGCTAAAATGACCATACAGACTAAATGACTGAACTACCAAAGTGACAATACAAGTGTAGCCTATCTGCCCTGTAACATCAATTTCTGTTACCTCAGGTTTAACTGAATTTATATGAATATTGAAGTCAAGATTTTTCAAAATTATTTTGGATGCCCAACTTCAGATGTTTAATAGTGAACTATTTTCAGAAGGGTACTCAGCACTTGCTGATAGCACTTGCCTTGTTGTGGTAGCAAAAAACAAAGGCACCCAAAATTCTGAGTCACCCTGAAAGCACGAACTTGGATCCCTTTTCTCTTTGAGAGGTGAACCCTTATTTATTTCTTCATGGACAAATCTATATTTTGCATAAAGGCAATCTAAACCACAGGAGTTACAAAGAGTTAAAACAGTGAGCAAAACTTAAAGTGCCAATAGATTAAAAGTCATGCATTTCTGAGACATACCTCATCCTCCAATATCATTCTACGACAAGGTTATCAGTGGAACTTTCTGCATTCAAAAGAGTTGTATTTCACAGCTAAGCTAAAGTGATCACAGCACAGTGTGAGATGACATGTTGGTCTTTTTTTTTTAAACGTCCCTCAACTGATTTTAGTTGTCTGTCATCGGGCAGTGGCACAGCGCGGCCGGGCCAGGGCTGCCTGGAATGTGTTGATGAAGAGGACACTCCAGCGAGCACAAAGCGCTTGTCTGCAGCCTGGGTGTGAAGAAGAATGCTGAGAGGCTGTGGCAATATTGCTTCCTCCGACGTAAGTCCCAGAAAGCATAGTGGTTGCATTGGAAATGAATCCTGGTGCTGAAAGGGTGCACTTCAACCTTTCAGTTTGTACACAAGTCTCAGTGTAACGGCACTATCTGGCAATTGGCCTTCTTAGGCCTAATTTTCAATCCACAAGTAGGAGTTAGGTCATTGAGGATATCCTCACCATTAGAGTTATTCAGTTTGCATAAAGACTCTACTTAGCACTTGAGGAAGGAGTGCTGATTTTCGAAGTGTTGATTTGATCTACAGTCACTATTGTGTACGCTGCAAGTCAGCAGTCCACCAACAGATGAAGGTTTGTTTATGATAAACAGAAAGAAAGGCCCATCTAGAAATGTGCGGAACTGTGAGCAAAATATGAAAACTTCTGTAAACAGAGAGATATTGGCCTAGCAGTTAAAGACTGTGTTGAGCCTAATGGTATGAAGAGCTCAGAGAACATGTTGTAATGATTACTGAGGCAGCTAGTTATATATGGAAAAAAAAAAGAACCCAAATGTAGGTACTAATTAAAATAAAATAAGTTTAAATAATGGAATGCATCAGATAAAGTTTGTCACAAAAATATATCTATAAAGTATAGTGTTTGAAATGACAGTTTCCCCTGCACTTTAAAGGTCCTCACTTAGTTCTTCTTAAGAAAAGCGTAGCTGATGAATGAATGAAAGTTATTAGAGCTCTGAGAAAGTTTATGATGAAGCTGAGGCTGAAAACATGCAAGCCTTAGACTTACCACACCTTGCTCCCCTTTCATGCCAAGGTTACAGCTCAGTTCAGTTAGCCCAAATGTCCAAACCTTGGCTAAAGATTTAGGGAAAAATATCTTTTTACCTCAATTTTATTTTCATTTTTCAGTGTATTGATATGAAAACTGGAGCAGGATGTTTTATTTGTGATTGAATTTATGATTTTCAGGCTTGTTGAAACTAAAGGAGATACAATTCCATCCATAAAAATTCACTGATATAAAATACCGCAGAAGTTTTACTCACTTAAGGGTATCCATCGTTCAACACTCAAAGGGAGCTATTCCAGAATCTTAATGTTAACAGAAAAGGGCCCAAACCGAAATGCAAGATATGATCATCTAAAAGTAGAGAACATTTTGGTCCCAGATTCAGATCTACATTTTGTACCTGATGTCTTTCACAGTACTCAAACAAACTAGGCACTAGGTCTCAATACTCATGGATTGTGGAGAAGCTCAGTTCTGTTTCTGGTTCAGCTAATTGCTGGTGGCCATTATGTGGCCAATTGCTAACACTACATTTTTACCTGCCAGAGAATATCTAGCTGCTAGGACAGCTAGCATTACTACCCTTAAAAGGATGCCTTTTCCTCACCTAAAAATAGATCTGGTGTGGTTCTGCCGTATTTATAAATTCGTGCTATTGACTGAAATGACTGACATTCACGAAACAGAGCCCAGACCTTGCCTTTTCTGTGAATTGTTGGACTCCTATAAACAAAGATGGGCTTGAATTCTTGAATTACTAGTTTACACAGAAGCCCCATTTGAAGAAAAAGCTGTGTGCTTGCAGTTCTGTAGCTTCCTCTTTTATTTTGTGGTTATTTCTACACTCTGGAAATGAGCAGCTTCGATGTAGGCAAAACATGACAAAAAGTGTCAGGTTCTAACATAAAATACTAAGATTTTCAAATCAAAACACAAAGGCTGTGAGTTCTCCGTACTTTTGTAGTAAGAACAATGCTATTTAGTTTATTCTCTATAGGTGTGGATCTCTTACGCCAGCTTGTTCATTTGAATGAAAATTCTACCTAAATCCATTTTTAATAAGGGCAGGAACAACCATAGGTAAGTGGAGGAGGGACTGCACTGTCATTGTTGAATCACAGCCTGGAGCAGGGGATGCACAGTTTAGTACTAATAACAGCTGACAGTTTTGTGTCTTTCTGAGCTGTGTTCCTCTTTTCCAATTAATTAGAAAATCTACAGTAAGCAACAATGTGGAGGTTGCATTGCTTCCAAGGATGACATTTATAATGTACACAAAATCAGGAAAACTTTCTGATTTTGAACTATTCTCGTATGGGTAAATAAAATTCTTCCATTAAAATACTTCAAATTAATCTCTGCTCTTGTTTATAGTTGGATACTCCAGAATTACTTTGCTGGTCACTAGAGTTTCTCTAAACATGCAGTCAGGAACAGAATATAGACCAAAGAAGTTAAGTTAACCTGCTGCCTCACAAACATGCGTTAAGTCCTTAAAATTCTTTCTTCTCTCCAGTATGGAGAATGTATTTTAATACACACATATCTACAATCTATAACAAAATGCTAGGCGGACAATATATTTTATACACTCATTAACAGCAGCAAAAATAAGTGTTTTGTTCTCACCCACACAGAAAATTTTTCGCTCAAGAAAGCAAGATTGCAAGGACCCCGTAGACTGTTTTTTTCTCATTTCTTCTTTACTGACCCAACTGCTTTGTTAGTTAAATAACTACATTTGAGGTTAAATACCAGCCAAACTCTGGCCAATAGCACAACAGATTTGTTATTAGGATAGTTTAAAAGTTATTCATGGCCTGTTAGTACTGTCAGAAAGCATTAACATGTAGCACAAAGTCCTGTTTAGCAATATATTCTGTTTGGTTTTGTGGCTTGATACCAGTTCTGTTCCCAGTTGGTAACAACAAGAAATTTTGCACTGATTTTTCCCTTCCATTCGTCCTCTGGCATGGTGTCTCAATATTTTCAGGGATTGGAGAGATGAGAGAGACACAGCTCCACGCTGAGAAATTTGAATCAGGTGGCTCTCCTGCCTCTGACAACTAGCTAACTTTTATATGTTTACTTTCAGTAGGCAGAGACTATGGGATCCATGCTCATTCTGCTCATGTAAGGGGGTGGAGCATGATCACTAGGACGTTAGGAAGTATTGTGGATAAGGGATTTGATCCTATTAGATGCAGAGTGCCTTCTAAAAGATGCTTGGTGCACTTTGAGAAATGTGTGTACCTTGCACGTTATTGAAGTTTTGAATTATAGTGTTACCATTATACCTCTGCAAGCGATAATAGTAGCAAAAAATGTAGAAACATTTCTCAGAATGAAAGGCAGAAATAAGTTCACTGTTCGAGGACAGTCACTTTGTTAGTACTTGGAGAAAACCAAAAGGTTTGTGTTTATGAGGACTTTTCTGAACATGCTATATTCAGCGTTCATTACAAAGTTCATTCTGAAATTGTTCACAGAAATTGGGTTAAAATGTTTCCCCCTGTGTTTTTGGAGAGGACAGGATTTCCTTTTTCTCATGTCCTCAAGGAGACTAAAATTGTTCTTATCTGAACTTGAAACATGGAAAATTTATGCTAGAAGATTCTAATGGGTGGCCTGGTTGGCAGATCTGTGTCTGGTTAAAAAGTCATGGTGGCTGTTAATGAAATATGAGAAGTTTTTTTTTTTCCATTCATCATTATTCTGTAAGGACCTAATGAAATCCTGTTGGAATGAATGGAAGTCCCCACTGATTTCATTCAAAAGGATGAGACCTTACTATGTAGAAAATTTCTATTCCATGGTTACAGTCATTGTCTGCGCAGAAAGGCAATCGCATAGGAATACTGGAATCAGCTTGTTTATAATGAAACAACTCCCAGAGGTTTGTAGTTGCCCAAGTAGGCAAAGCTGCTTCTTCTTCTGAAGTCAATTCAAAATCCTTGTTGAATCAAGAGCTGTGATAGTTAACTGCCT
The DNA here is from genome assembly GCF_036370855.1 of Dromaius novaehollandiae. Lineage (NCBI taxonomy): Eukaryota > Metazoa > Chordata > Aves > Casuariiformes > Dromaiidae > Dromaius > Dromaius novaehollandiae. Next base: position 66,621,778 of record NC_088132.1, on the reverse strand, counting down.
TGTGCTACGTTTGTCCTTTGAATTCCTTTCAACCTCTTGATACACCATAACAAATAATACTTTAATCAGTACTTATTTTACTTTCACAAATTCACAGAAAAATATCAGTATTGAACAGAAAAATATCAGTATTGAAATGAATGTAATATCTGAAGTATTTTTCTGGACAATGAGGGAGTCAAAGCAAATCTAGGATTAAAGTCTTCCTGGCACCTAGTCCTATCCACAGGCCACAAGACCAGTGTCTATAAAACTGATTTGGTTCCTGACTGCAGTGTTGTTGGTGGCATGTTTCTAATGCTTGGGAATAATATATAGAATTCAACGGAAACTCTTTTCTTGGAAAACAATTCTTGTTTCTCCAGGCTGTCATCATTTATAAAGCCTTTAATAGAAGTTGACATCATGTGCCATTTATGTGTCAGACTGGTTAGCAAAATCTTCTGATATGTAGACTTATTTGTCAGATAGCAGATTCCCCATACTCCTTTTCACCTTTAAACTGTTATATCCTTCTTTGGTCAAAAATATCTGAAAACACTGCTTCAGCATGAATCTTGTCACATGAAGTTGGCATTTTCCTCTTCTTCATTTTTTTTATCAAGCAATTTATTTTTAAATACCTGTCATGTTCAGCTTGTTACTGCTGCTCTACTTCACCAGGAAAAAAAACCCAAAAAACCCCCCACTAGATGCTAGCAATTCATAAAGCAATGTAGTAACTGACTTTGGATTTTTAGGAGGAAATCAACTGCCATGATTCACTTGTGTTAAAAATAAATATTGGAAATTAGTTTTACTATGAAGATGCTTGTTAGTCATGGCATATCATTAATTCTTTAAACTTTCATTTTTATAGTGCTAATAAAATATAGCCTTTATAAATAAGATGTACGTTGTTAATAAACACTGAACTCAGTTAGCCCTATATGCTCATGTTATAGAGCAAAACAACACATAAAATATTAATTTCAAAATGCAAACAGTTCGGATTGATGGATCACAATAGATCATAGGAAGCACTGCAGGCTGATGGCCTTATCCTGAAGACCCTGAACATGAACTTAATTTTCAGCATGTGAATCTCAGTGATTCTCTTACTAATGTATATGCAGCATGTACTGTAAGCAGAGTTAATAGGAAAAATAGTTGGAGTCTGAGAAACTGCCCATGTTTGCTGGGTTTGGGCTTGGGTTTCTAAAGTTACAGCTGTACAGACATCCTACCAAAAGAGGAACCAAGCAGTGTGACAGGCTTATTTCTAGTACTAACATCAGTCTATATATTTTCCTTCGCATCTATCTTTGGAGACAAAACTACATATTACTGGATCTTTAAGCTGTGTTGTTACTTACATGTATTTTATCAACCTTAAATGTGTTTTTAATGGTTATTTTCTGTTTGGAACAACATACAGTAATTTCATCTTGCTATATATAAACTTTATGGGCATTAATATGCTCTCTAAATATTGTTTTCCAAATTAGCATTGTTTTCCAAAAGTAATTCTTAAATTTTTGTGTAGAAATTTCTTTTATTTTGGCTGCCTTGCATTTTTTTTTATTTGAAACATATTAGCTAGCAGGAAAACTAAAAATAATGAAAAGGTCTGAATTTAGAGTAAACTAAGTTGATCAACAAATTACCAAATATTCAAATACAAAGCTGGTCATACGAAAGTGAATATCATTCTATATTTTAAAATGAAAAAGTACCCAATAATTTCTTATTCATCAAGACATAATACTTAAAGAAAGATACTTTGTCAATGAAAGTACAAATAAATACATATCTATGAAAACTCCACTGATCTGAAGCAACTGCTGTCTGCTAAGAAGCCAGAAACAGTCGAGTAAAAATTACGTTGATATTGAAGATTATTATTCTTCATTATTCTTGTACTGCTTCTATTGTTCTCAAAAAGAAGTCATTTCACTGACATAACAGACTGGCTGGTAAAGGGTTACTAAATCAGAGGAGTTCAGAGACAGATTAGGGTTTCCCAGCGGCACATATCTCTAGCAGTAAGTGTGGAAGCCAACTCGGAAGAAACACGTTTGAAGTGGCAGAACTAATCATGCAGAAGCAATTTGCGATTTTCTCTCTCTCAGCCTAGATAAAGCAGAGCATTATGACATTGGCTGCACAGAACAAGGTCAATTTACTGTGAAAAGGCAGCTATAGACTCCAACTTCAAATAAACTTTCATCCTGCATGATGAAAAAGAAGATTTACCCTATTGCTTACACTATAGAATAGGCAAAACAAAATGAACAATTCAATTAGGATGCACTCTTGTTTGTATCTTCCCCCCCCCCCACTAACTCCTTGATTGTTTTAGCTGTTCAGTATGCAATTATATCTCAAGCTATTTTTTGTGAGTTAAAAAATGCAACTGCTCAATTGCTGATAGACTTGACCTCAGTTGAAGCTGTGGGCTGTTCCAAAAGTGAAAGGATTAAAGTGCAAAATTCCACATGGCAACTTCAAAAGAAGTTTTCTTTTCAGTAGTTTAGATTTTAAAAATGTCACTGAAAGAAAACTGGCCAAGACAGTGTGTGAAACAGCTCTTCTTGTAGCCATTCTTTTAATTTTCACCATTTTCCCACTGTAACCTGAAATTTTCTTATGTTAAGTTCAGTTTTCGGTGTGAGTGATGTTGCTGCATGCTGAAACCTCAAAACTGCATCACTTGAACAAGGTGTGACTCTTTCCCTGCTCTCTCCTTCTTCAGAAGAATACTGGTGAGTATCCTTGAGTAGGAAAAAGAATACCAAATACTTTTCCTAATGCAAGCCTGCTTCCATGGAGAAGCAAAGCCAAGATTTCAGCCATTTGCCATCTTCTTTAACAATGGCTGGCCCACAGATGCTGTTTCTTCTTCTCCTCTCCTTCTTACCCCACAAATATATATTTTAAACTTCATCTAAACCTCCATCTATTTGTTCTGTGTCACAGCGCTAGTATCAATCATAACTTATTCTCTATTATATAGAGAACAGATGCTCACCTTTGTAAAAATCTCTCTTTCCCTATAATAACTGTTCTGTTAGTGACACTCTACAGTCATGTCGTACAATTTTGGGGTTGGTTATATTTAGAGGAGAGTCAAAGAAGTAATTTCAATGTTAAGCTCTGTGCCTAAGCACAAACTATCCTCTATGCAATGGAAAAAACAAACAATCAAACAAAACCTCACTTAGCTAATGCTGGCAGATAGCCAAGGCAGATCATTCCTGAGAAAAATTAAACAAGTATTCACCTTAATTAATTGTTCAGGGATTCAGCCAGTTGGGATGTCCATGTTTTAATGCATTTATATTTATCAGTTGAATCCAAAAGGCTTCATCTTTCCTCCCTTCCCCTTCTGCAGTAGTTTGTACTTATATTGATGGCAATAATCAGGGATATGGAGATTTTTATACGCATTCTGAAATCATAGTTGGAAGGTAAATGAGGATATGATTGAATGCCATTGCTGCTACAGTTCATGCTAAAAAATGCACAACCAGTCCAAGGGCAGAGAGGCTCAGTGAATTAATGCATTAGTCTATTAGTCTTCTTGTGCCAGACTCTAGGACTCCAGATTGAGTTCTGGTGAGCAATGGACCTCCATGGGGCTGACATTTGCTCCTGGAAAGGAGTAGAAAATAGTCCATTAACCTTCACATTGGTTTAAAATCAACTGCTGAATTCAGGAGCTGCTGGTCAGCTCAATTCAGCAGCAAAGCTACATGAATTTGGACAGTTCTGTCCTTTTCACTGCTGATGTCATTTTCATGGACACTACCATTAATGTGGCTGATACTTTGTGGGCAAAAAAAGTAAAACATTCCCTTTGGTTCAAATATCTTTTAATCAAAGGACACAACTCCTGCCTACAGTATTTCTGCACAAACTAACAGAAATCGCATAGCTTTCAGTGCACAGACTTCCAACTGTTGTTAGAGCTTTCCAAAGGAAGCAGAATACTTTCACAGACTTGGGGAAATGGGATGGGAGACATTAAGAGAGTAGCGGAAAGATAGACTCTGCTGGGTCTCCAGTTAGTGCAGCTCCTGCAGAATTAAGCTCCAGACTTGATCCTAGCCATGAAGAGGAGGAACCTTACACTGTCTTCCTTTGGATTTTGCACAGGGAAGACTCAAAGAAAGCTTGGCCACTGCTACTCCATCTGAAAACCTGACACATTGCACAGCCCTTGCCAAGAGGCTCTTGGCAACTACTTGAAGCAAAGTGGGAACGTGCTCTGAAGGGCTTCCACCCACATTTCATGCTCACCATGCACAGAATCATGAGCACAGAAGCTTCTGCACACAAAGAACAGAGGAATATTAGGTTCCAGATTATGAAATACTGGTTCAGAAAGCATGCTAGGCTATTAGGATTTCTAGGGCTGGTGAGAAAATTTTGACTCACCCCATAAAAGGTGATAGGAAAAAACAAATCTGCATGAAACATACCTAATGTTTCAGAAGTAACAAAAGAATTGCAGTTGGTTAAAAAAAATGAAGAATCATAGACATGCCCTGGCTTAAGGGAGGTTTAAGACTGGGATTTCTTCAGGACTAAGCCTCCCTTTTGACTGCTTTCAAGCATTTTAAATTAACATAAAACACATAAATGTTCCCTTTCAGGGGCTTACTGCAGAGCTTTTACAGCTGTATAGAAATGAGAGGCTACTTTAGATTTGTTGCAGGTTTCTTCACTTATTATAGTGAGTGCTCTCTTTATGCCATGTTCAGGGAATGCTTCACTCAGAGTACACTGTGGAATTCAGCAGAGATGAGCATACCTCTTCTTTACTAAGGATTAAAGCTGTACTTGATTTTTCATATGTTCATTATTTGGAATTGGAAGGCTCCTGTTTGGAAATTGAGGAACTGCTAGGCAGATCCAACTTTTCACCTTAGGGTACTGACTGCTGGCTTACATCCATTTCTTAAACATAAAGTATTGCTTTGTTCCATTTCTGGAAATGCAACAAGATATGTCTAGGTTTCCTTTTGAAATGGATAATTTGTGACAGATTTCTCATACATCCAAGCTGTCAAGAACAACTTGTTTGTCCCAGAAACTCCTGTGCTATGTGGTACCCATATTAAGTTTCTGATAAGTATGTTTGGTACATTCCAAATGTCACTATTCCTGTCGTAAAACAGATACTGCATGATAAATGGGCAGATACACAGACATACATACACAGTCATGTATTTTAGGTACAGAATGAGATTATTTCAGTGCTCTAAAAAGAAATGGCATATAAAGGGCCCAGAGTCATGAGATTTAGTTTGCAATTGTAACTGACCATTGAGGTAGTTGTACTAACTTCCACAGAATACAATTTTATGGATTTAAGGAACTTATTATCAAGTCACCCTTTTTACATCCAAGACAACAAACATCCAGGTGACAAATTTTTGAAAACATGATGAAGTTTCCTTCTCACAGATTTTCTTGTAAACTGATACCATTGACTTTAGATGGATAGGTAAAAAGAAGAAAACATTGTTCACTAATCTAAAACATAGGCTAAATCCTGAGGTTTATATTCACAGCTCAAATTTTGCACCTTTACTCATCCTGACTAGTATTTCACAAGTAGTCCTATTGTTCAAAGAACTAAGTTGAAATAAAGGCATCACATTCTGGCTCTCACTTTACTATTCTAGCAAACTCACACTGCATTTCTGAATGATGGTTACAAAAGGATAAATTGTGCAAGAAAGCAAAAGATCCACAGTTTTCATTCCTGTTATGTTTTGCAAAGATTGTAGTGCAGGAATGTACTTTAGGAACTATCATTGGAATAAGAAACTGGAATGTGAATACGAATGATTAAAAAATCATCTTTCTGTTTGCAAGCTGTTGCACAGGGATCCTAATTCTAATACTCATACATAGACATTCAGGGAACAGCAATGTATCATTTGACATTTTGGGTCTAAAAGCTGTTCTGCCCTAATTTATCAGAATTAACTTTCTAAAACTAGTGCTTGCTAGATCTGTATACACATGTGCACTGGCTTAAAGGAAGATGCTATATTACTTTAAACAAACAAACAAACAACATCCACTGCTCTCCCCTCCTCCACCAAGCCAGTCATAGAAGGCTATCAGGTTGGTTAAGCATGATTTCCCCTTTATAAATCTCATGCAGACTGGTCCATATACTGACATATTGGCTTAAGACTGTTTTCTCCCGGTTTTGGCAGCATCTTTAAGTTTAGGACTTTAACTTATATTTGACAGCACATTACCATTAGCGGGCTGAAGTAGTTACTATGCCAGGTGTTGGCCTTACCCCTGTAATGATCCCAGTAACAGTCAGCAGAAAGGAATACGGACTCGCACCTCAGCACCAAAACTTGTAATCTGGCGTATTTGTGCATATCCACCTTCACGGTTGCTTTCGATTCCTACTGAGCAAATACAACTGAAGAATGGAGCATGGAGTGCACTTGTCCATTAGAATAAAAGTCAATTAGACCAAAGCTGACAAGTATGCGATTTGATAGAATCCAAACTAGTAGTCTTCATCTTAGTAAATATTCGCATAGAGGTTTAAAATAACACCACTGATTTCAGTTCACACATTTTGCTGTTTTGTTTCCAGTCTGTGTGCAGCCCTGATCAAGAGAGTTTCAAAGTTTGTACTGTCCATTTACATATTATTATTATTTATAAGCATTACTTAGTTTCAAGTTCAAATCCTCACATGTCAACATGTGCTCACCTCTAGGATAAAAATCTTTTCGGAGCCATTTAGACTACAAAACTTTTCACTGGATACGATGCTTCTTTGAATATTAGCCTGGAAGATGAGTGCAGAAATGCTGGCAACAATCTTGCATAATGGCTTTAACAATATTCCCCACAAACGATATTACAGCTTGGGAATAGTTGCAGTAATTTTGTTAGGGTTGCTTGCAAAATAAATGTAGATATATTCCAATTTAAACAACTTAGTATCCTGTGTTGTTTTGTTGCCCTGAACTATAGTGAATCTAATCGTAATACTCAAGGTTTAGGTTTTACCCCCAAAGATATCTGAAATACAGCATCAGTTGACACAGAAATCAAAACTCTTCAGGGCTCACAAAGAAGAGTTTGTAATTGCTGCCTACGACTAATCCTATCAACTCTTATTAGTGAAACATGTCATAGTGCTGCAGGGAAGTTGTCAGGATCTGGTTGCAGGACTCAGCCTTTAGGAGAGGATTCAGGCTAAGCTTAGGCTACACATCGCCACCCATGAGTCAAAGTACCCTATTTACTGAATGACAGGTCTTCCAGGGGAAACAATGCACATGAAAAAGAACATGCCCCTTTCACAGCAGCTCTATTGTTACTTTGGTTTAACTTCTTAACCTCCTTCCTGGTAAAGTTTCATTCAGACTTAGAAAAGATACCTGTAGGCCTTTATTAAAGTCCCATTCTCAAGAAATGCATGAAACAATACTTTATTCCAGGTGATATTTTTAAAACAGAATGCATTTTTTTCTTTACTATGCTTTGCTTTTTGTTTATTGTATTGAGGCTTGTTCTGAAAGAAAGTGCATGATAGGTGGAAATAAAATTAATATTTTAACTTAGACTTGAAAATATGTTGTTGAATTTACTAGCACCTCTGATAGCCACAAATCATATCAGTTTGTATGCATACCAAATGAGCATACTAAAATCTTTCAGTTACTTTGTGATTTACAAATTTTCTTTCTTTCTTTTTCTATTTGGATCTAATTCTGAAAATGTTTTCTCATCTGGTTCCTAAACCAGACACAGGCTTAACGTGAACCATAAAGTATTGGCTTAAATGGGATGAATCCTCCTTGAAAAAGTTCACATATTCTGCTACCTTTGCTTTGCAGAACAAGGGGCTTGTCAAGTAAGTGTTCACCGGAACAGTTCTCTGAGTGTGGGCATACATTTAATAAGGTCTCATCTGAGCTAAGTTTTGTTGGATAAAGCCATGATTTCCTCTGCACAGTTCATATTTTAGGGAACATTTTTGTATGTATTAATAATGCAAACTTTTTGTTTGTTTGTTTTACCCCTGTAATCCTTACATAATTGTGTAATGGGTCACATTCCTCTCTATTCTCCAGCCTGTGCTGTCTTTTACACTGACACTGAACAGATGTGAAGTGGCGCTAAGCCCAGGTTAAAATATTTGGGGTAACGTAACTATATGAGATTAACATTTCATTTCTTTTCATTAATATCTTCCCCAATTTAAGCTGTATAAAGTCCATTATTGTACTGAATCAAAAGAAGGGTCCAGTCCTACAATGAGCTGCCTCTTGGCAGATGTCTGCACCTGGATTGAGAGCCATTGATTTTAGTACATGTTGTATAGACTGCATGGGAGCAGAGCTCAGGGCCTTTGCCCATAGGATTTTGGAGAGGGATTATAAACCAGATCCTGATCTCACTATGGCAATTTTTTTTCTCATTGACAAGCAAAAATGTTTTTTTCCTTTTTTCTTGTAAACTCTGTAATCCCACTTTGAATGACAGGAAACCAATTGCAGGGTTTCACGGAAATAAGCATTCTCATTTGAAGCATAATGTGCATGTTTGGAGATGTGTGTGCCCATCTTTTTAAATAAATAAAACCATTCTATGAAGAAGGGTGGGTTTTTTTTTAATTTGCTTAATTTATAGCTAATTTTCCCTTCTCTGAAGGAACACAGTTTTTGTTATATGTTTCCCTTAACACTGAGACTAAGGTTTGACATTTTTAATTTTGTGGAGTGGTCATGAAAATGAAACTTGTGAGTACTACCTAGGGCCAGACAGAGTGCTGGCAAAGATTATGCTAGCCTCTTAAAACACTTCTGCTATTGCATTTGGCCATGACCTGCAACACCCAAGTGAATTCAGAGCTGCATCTACTCAGAGCTGAGACTGCAGATAGTGGCAAATTATAAGATGGTTTTCAAAACAAATATCACTTGTGGCCTACTTCGAACTTGAATTTAGAATTTAAAGTCTCAATCACAGTTATTTCCTGTTCTTCCTTTTCATATTGACACAGTATTACATATAGTGTGAAACTAAATTAATTTTCCGTTAATGCTACTGAAAGATATCTGATTGTAATATAAAAGGGATCTAGAAAATACTATTTTTCTCCAAAATATATTTCAAGCTGTATATGGTAAAAACTCCAAATTGCAAAAGATTATGTATGTGCTTAAATTTAGATATGCAAACAGTGCCACTACAATGAAGGAACCCAATCACATGCTTAAAAATAAGCATGTGCACAAATCTCTACAGGGTCACGACCCAGTTCTCTATTGCTTTAGTTTGCAAAAGGCCAACCTCCTTGACCTTGCAAGCCAAAATCCTCTTGTCATCGAGAGCTACAAGATGCATACCTCACCCCAGCTGAGAGCTGGTATGTATATGTCCTCCCTCTGCTTCTTACTAGGGCTGTTAATGTCAACTGGGCAAGCAGGCAGGTTTGGGAGCGAAAACTGTCTTTTAATAAGCTGCATGACTGTGCGACTTGGACATCTGCACGTTCGTGATGGTAAGCTGAATGAGTGCAGATTTTATCAAGTCAAATACACTCTCACATTTGTCTAATACTCCTCCTAACTTCTACTAGCTAGTTAGTTTTGAAGAAAGCGTGAAGCTTGATAGCTGCACTGTTCTACATGGAGTTAAACACCTGCTTAAAGCGAGAAGCCGCAAAATGCCTCAGGCCCAGATTAGAGCTGGACCCTCTTTTACCATATTACACCAGTAATCCTCCATATGTTCCTTTGTCAGATGGGAACAAAGGGGTTTTAGTGAAAAAAAGAATCAGATCTACTTAAATTAAATAGTCCTACTGAAGGCAAATGGACTATTAATTTTCCTGCAATAATCACAACATATACTTCTTTACCTTTTGTATTTAACTATTTTATTTGATTGAGGCTTATAAACTTCTGGGACAAGGGTTTCAATTCTTTCAGACCACATAGTTATTTTGATATTTAGAAAGCATTTCTTATCGTTCTACTGACAGGGGTCCAGCTACAGAGAAAAGAACAACTGATGTTAAAAGAGCAGAACTAGTTTCTTTTTTTTTCTTTTTTTAACATGACTTCATTGCTGGAAAAAAAGCAGGTTTGACTTATATTAGGCACATTAGTTGAGTGTGTTCAGGCGCAATACCTTTAGACAGTAAGTACTTTTCCTGAACAAGAAGTAAAGTCCAAATGCCAAACTGAAACATATATGTTACATTTTCCAAGTGGAATGATTTTAAAAGTAAGAACTCTATATTGTGGCAGGAAGTCAGATAAAGCAGCTGTATACCCTTTCAGTTGTTTTGCTTGAACAGTTTAACAGTGACAAACAGAGATTAGTGGTTAGTTAATAGAACTGTACACACAAATCATAAAAGAAATTATAATCATATTCATATATATATACACACATACATAAATATTGGAAATAAAATACCTATAAAATTCAAGCATGAGGGTAGGATAAATGTATTTTCAACCAGAAATACAGTAGTCAGCTCCATTTTACATCTTTCTTAAAAACACAACCAAATGGTATCAGCAGGGTCCTATACTGAGATAGACACACACCAGGTGTCTCCAATGTATGGTTTATATTTCTACAATATATATTCTATGTGAACAACTAGTGAAACAAGATAAATACAATATATGAGAATATGGATGAAGAAAACAGAATGAACCGTTTTAAATTGGGAAAAAGTCTTCAAAAGTGTGTAATTAAAACATGCAGACCCAGATTCTTCTGGCTTATGTTGATGTAGATCCAGAGTATGGAAAAACAGTGATATTAGTTTGAATTTGCTCGTGCAGCTTACAGCTGAATCTGGCCCGTAAAATTTAACAAGCTGCATTATGCATCAGATGGCAATGCATATTTCCATAAGTACTGCATGGTTTATAACTAGCATATATATTGTAAAAAGTGGCACAAATATAGTATTTCATGTTTTTACTAGTTGCATTATTACGTTATCCACTGTAACATTAAAGTCACTTAAGTAGCCAGCTTTAAGGTATGCATCTTTTTTAAAGGTCTTTTTTTATTTGCTTTTATAGTAGAGCTCATTCACGATACAGCAACATAGCTGGTAAAGGCTGGAGGAGCAAACAGCAGGCAAAGGCAACTCACTTTGGAAGCAATCTGACTTTTATGAATAAAGTCTGCAACCTCTCAATCTAAAGAGTGGGCAGTTTTTCTGAATCAAGACAGGAAAGTGAGAAGTCTGTAACATCCAGGCTACCCCAACTTTCTGAGCCTCAGCTAGCAATTATGCACTGAAAAGTACAAAATGCTGTTCAGACCTCAGCCCCCTGCTGCCTCACTGGGACCCAGCGCTGAGGGCAAGGAGCTTTGCTCACCCCACCGCTACACACACGCTACCAGCTCACACTCAAGGGCTCCACATTTCATCTTTAAGACCCTCCATGTCTCTGGCCTGAGGTAACTCTCAGAGCATCTCTGCTGGCTGTAGCACCCCCCCTCGGCTCCAGAAGTCAAAGAAAAGTGACAAGAGGAAGAGGATGGAAAGTCATTATTAATACTGTTAGTAATAATAAAATACTTGTGCGTTAATATAATTAATATTAGCAATAACAGCAACAGGCCTGTCTATCTTAGAAGAAAGAGGACAAAACTCAGACAAATGGGCTACTGTCATTCGACTGCTTTTTCAAGTAGTCTCAGAAGCTATGATGATAGAGACTTAAAAACAGAGTAATAGACAAAGAGAATATTTATGCTTATACTTGTATTGTCTTGTATTTGAAACCCTTCAACTATTCTACAGATTATTACTATTACTTAGCTCCAGAGTAGACTAATTTACAGCCCTGGCCACAAAAATCATCATTTTTACAATTAACTTCTTCCATTGGTATTTTTTTGAATTCCAAGTAACAAAACATGAAATGTGTATGCAAATAAAGACCTCATACAGGTAATAAGAGTCTTCTTTCATGCTCTTCCCTACACCTCAATGAGTGTGGAAACATATGCTTTCATAAATTCTAATACAAGATATACACCTGAGTTCTAAGGATCTATTTTTCACACAAAATCTATGTAGAAAAATAATATAATTTGACCTGACAAGATAGCACAAAGTTTTCTGAACATGTCTCAGATAAAGCTCCTAATTTAGACAGCCATTTAGGCAGTTACAAGCAGTTAAACGTGTAAATATTTTCAGACTCTTATTTCTTTCTTTCAAATTTTACAGTATAATCATTAGGTTGTTGATAATTTATTTAAGCTAAGTGAAATGTAGCTCCACACATAGTGTGTATGTCCAGTATAGTCACTCCTAAACGCAACCCTATAAGCAGCTGGTTTGTATATACCACCATCAATTCAGACTTGTTACTCAGATAAAAAAGCAAAAATTCAATACAAATAACTCTGGTGTGACACATTTTTATATGTTTAATATGTCTTTCTATTTCAGAATCATCAAGAATTTTGTTCCATTCACTTACTTGTTTTTGTTTTTCAAGCATAAATCAGACAAATAGCAGGATATCAAAAAGCCAGACATGAACTGTGTAAAAGCTCTTGTGATTTTAACATCAGTCTCCTTATATTAGGAAGTAATTGTTTCTGCTGAAATTGGAGTTTGGAGAATTTTTTAGTCTTCACAATTTTAGACAAAAAATGTATGTACAGGATTTGGGGCTCAGATGTCAGAGAGTAAAGTAAAAAAAACAAAACAAAAAAGTAGTGGTGTTCAGATCACGACAGAACAGTTCTTTCTTTTTCTTTTTTTTCTTTATCCAGTCTTTGTGGGCTGAGCATAATTTTTCAGTTCTTCATGTTGGCAACAGTGGCAAGTGTAAGAAAACTTGATTAGACTGAAGATTTAAATTCTAATTCAGCTCCTTTTAACCAACTGGCTGGTTCAGTGCTGTAATCTTAAAACTGCAACTGAGAGAGAGATGAAGAGGCATTATTTTGATCTCTGTGATTTTGGATGAAAATTTGTCCATGCTCTGAACACATCACTGAAGGCAGAGAGGAGTTCCAGGCTTGTATTTCCAGTGTTTCCAGCTCATCATTTCATTTTCAGTCTCAACTTCATTAGTCAAAGCTCAAAGCTTCCACAACTAGTGCAGTGCATGGGGATCTGATATGTCATCTCTACCACTTATTGTTGGGAAGGAAAATATGAAAATGAGAAATAGTGTGCTCCAGAGGCTCAGAAATAAGAAGGCAAACTCAAAAAGTCCTTTAAGAAAGTCAAAACCAAGATTAATGGAACAAAAACAGAATAATCAATTAATGCTTTTAAGAGATTTTCATGATTTGGAGGGGCCTCAGTTATGATTTTTATCAGAAGTGCTGTTAGCACAATATATATTTTTCTCAGCAGACACAAATTAGAGGCCCGAATGTGACCACTGCTATAATACCTGTAGTATCTGCTTAAAACAGTGTATCATGTCTTAAATATTAAAAGTACCTTACTTAGGACTGGTGGGATGACTTCCTAGTTCTCATTTTTAATAATTGTTATTTTGATTGTACACGTCAGGATACAGAAAGTATTCTGAAATTTGGATCATATTTGGCAAAAAGTTCCAATGAAAGAAAGGAAATATAGTGAAGCAGTTCAGAAAGTACTCAGTAGAAAAAGCTTTGCAAAAGAAGCTTTTTTTTTCAAAAAGACATTTTAAATTCAAAACTGCCAACAGTAATAAAAATGGGTAACGCAGAAGTTTAAAAAAGTCATCAAAGGTAATATATCATTTTGAAGCAACAAAGCATTTTGTTTAACCCCAAGTTCTTTTTTATTTGTTCTGGTTTGGTTATTTCTTTCATTTAATATAATTTTGAGATGAGCTAAAACATTTTGTTTTTCCTGATTAGGCTTGTGACCTGAAAAAAATAACTGTAGCTTTAATTACTAGTTTCTTCATGAAAATGTGAAACACCTAGTGCATGTCTTTGCTGTGGAATGGAGCATGATGTTGACACCTCCCAAGTCCCTGGCATCCGTTCTGGACCTGGGACAAGTCCCACAGCAGCAGCAGCAATGAGACTGTGCCTGAGTTAACATACCCTGTGGATTAGTAGGAAATGCTGTCTTTGACGTCGCTCCACGCTTGTGGGGAACATTGCTTCCTGACCCATTTATATGTCAGAGTAGCACTACGTTTTCCTGCCTGGTCCTTGTGGCTTGGATAGGAGTCAGCTTGTACTTAAATATATGGACTTCCTGGATCTAGCTCACGTGTCTCATCAGTGCATGGTATAGACACATATTTATGACTCACCTTTGAAAAATGGCCGCTACACATTTCCGTGATGTCTTTTTTGGAGGAAGGTACCCATTTGGATTTAGTGTCCTGAGGTTTAATTCGGTGTAACCTGGGGGAGGTCATTCTTAGTGACAGCAGAGCTGTTTATAGATTGCACATCAGTTAGGCTGTTCAAAGGCTCTGCCAGAATCTGTGCTCACCTTCTCCTGTTGATTTATATGAAAGCTAAAAACACCCTTGCAAACTCTTTTCTCTTTGGTTAGGTTTCAGATGAGATTAGTTAGTCGTGTTGATTAACAGGAATTCAGAGCATAAAGGCTGATAGCATCATCATTCTGTTCCTACTGCAGTAAGTCATAACTTCTTCAAGCTATGTCTGCACTGCATACCTCAGTATTAGCTGGCTTTAAGCTGACGTGACACGTTAGTGATATGGCACAGGAGCACAGGTGTGTTAACACGGTGCTCTGCTGGACTTATTAAGCTGGCTTTGTCAGCAGGGCAGAATAGCTTCGGTAGATAGTAGCATTAACGCAGCTACGCTGTTATCAGTAGTAGAGCTTGTTGGCTTGTGTGTAGCTTGCATAGTTCTGCCACACTGCGTCGTGCACTGTGCTCACATGTGTGTGGCCTGCGTGTTGGCACACCTGAACGGGAGAAGTGCGAGCTACAGGCTTGTTGCTGGGCTGTGGGCCACATCATCACAAGTGCATCGTCTTCTCTTCAGGAAAGGCCGGCTCCGTGACAGGCCTTATCTTCTCATCTCCACATTTGCTGGCCTCTGCCCTTCCTCAGAGAGGAAAAACAAGAGCAAGAAGCCTGTTTCTGACAAGTGTTCTATAATAAGAGTTCTTAGTATTAATATTAAAGCACATTAGGGTAGAGGAACATTCATCATATATAAATATACATGCAGAACTTCTAAACAGAAAAATAGGTCAGTTGTCACTTTGCCAAAACTCTCCCAAATGAGTTGGAATCAAGTGTTATGCTTCAGAGGAGGCTGCTGTGATATAATTTGGTTTTAGTTTGATCCCTGGCTCTTCTCCCCAGGATGTGTTTTCGTTTGCTGACTGGAGCATTAGGGGTCAGAAGCAAGGTGCTCCCATGCTCACAACTACGCTGCTTTACAGAAGAGAAACCAGCTGCCTCGTGGGAGCCCCACACAAACACGTGGTAAATTCATTTCACTCTGGAAATCTGAAAGTTAAAAATAGTAAAAATCTTTTTCCATAAAGCTATGCTACCGCATCAAATAAGTGATATTTAGGACAGATTTTACCCACATATCATTTTCCATCTTAAGAGAACATAGTGGCTGAACCTTATGTTATCATGTGTAGCTGATGCAAGAGATTTATATTTTTCCATATCTACTAAAGGCTGTCTTAAGAAATAAACTTATGTCTATGCACAGCCACACACAGTTGTGTGCAGCCAGAGCTAAGAAACAAAGGCAAGTTTACGCCTTTTATTGTACTTCGTAGGTGTGTGAGGTAATTTAGAATTTGTAAGGATTACAAGAATTATTCCTTTAGAAAATAGGAAACTAAACAAAATGTAGTAAATATAGTAACTGTAAAGCTAAATGCACATGTATGTATAGACTATGTATATTTTCAAATAGCTGCATTAACTACATAAAAGAAAACGTGAATTGTCACATACAGTTTACAGTTCACTCAGGTGCTCAGAACTTTTTGCTGTGATTAAAAAAAAGGCAAAATCATTATGGTGTAATAATTGAGAATTGTCACTAAAATTTCTTTTTCTATGTCAGAACATTCCTCTGTGATTTGTAATCCATAGAACATTTTTATTGTATTAGAGTATAGCATAGCAGGAAATACTTTAATACTGAAAAATTTTTAGTATTTTATACTAAAAATAGTATAGTTTGCTGAAAAGAGCATATAGATTTGGAAAGATAGATGAAACTGTTAGAATGGAAGATTATCTATTTTTCAAGAAGTGTCAATTTAGTAATTGAATAAAATAATAATCTGTGTGCCAGATACAAAGACATTTTTCCCTACAGGCGCTAAAAGAGGAGGAGAAAGAAAGAGAACAATGCTATTGATTTTTGTTTGTTTTAATACAAAACTCCTATTGACTTCCCATAAGAGCTTAATACAAAGATGACGATATTCAACTAGAACAATCAAGGCCATAAAGGATGCCCAATCTGCTTGTTTCTAGGGGTTACACACCAGCATTTTCTCGTGTTTCAGAGCCAGAAGACCTCACACTCTAGAGATGTGAGAAACTGCTGAATTCCCAGAGTAGTTCTAAAACATAAAGTAACAGTAGCTTGTCCTTGGGCTGATGGATCCCCTATAATTGGGCAATGATGGGTATAGAAACTCCAGCTGACTCGCGTCTTCCCAAAATGAATGAGGTTTTTGCCTTACCTAGCATTTCCTGCGCCTGTCCAGCCTCAATGGGACATAACGCAGACATGCGGAGAGGTGCGTGAATCGCTTAATAGCTGTACACGATGCAGAGCCAAAAGCTGACCATTTCGCTCGCTAACAGGTTCTTCAGGCTTAACAATTAACAGTGAAGGAATGGCAATATCAACTGTGCAAGCAAGTCCAAGCTGAATCTATGCTGTGCACAACTTTTCCCCTTGTGCAGTCTAAGCCTCTCTAAAGCACAGCAAAGAGCAGTCTTGTTCTTAGTGTGACCTGCTGATCTGTTTAACATCTTGAAAAATTGGGGGGGGGGGGGGGAAGGGGAACAGTAAGGTTTCTGTCAGAAAATAATCTTTTATTTTGCATTTTAATCATTTTCAACGTTTCTATGGGTTATTTCTTTTGCCCCAGCTTCCTAAATTCACTTCTTGTTAGCATCATTTTGATGTTAAGTTCTTTTATAAAATGCTACTTATGTATATGGTATATTAATATTGTATTAAGAAATGATAATTTTTCAAATTACTGTCACTGGAAAGCCTTTTTGTGATGTTCCAGACAAATTCTGTGCAATTTTCCTTGCACAAAAAGTGCAAAAATTTGGGCATTCTGCCAATTTAATAACTGCCATTACTGGTGTACAGACCATGGGGAGACTATCTGAGTATGTAGGGAAGGAGGAAGGACCATTTACTGATAAATTACCAGTAGAAGCAGGGAACAAAGTTTGCTGAAAATGGTTTTAATGATCAGTTCAGGAACTGGCTGTGACTTTTACAGCTGGTTCGGCCAAGTCAAACTGAACTGCCCCTCAGCTTGGCTTCGTATTTGGGGTAAATTCATTTCACTCTAGAAATCTGAAAGTTAAAAATAGTAAAAATCTTTTTGCATAAAGCTATGCTACCACGTTGAATAAGTGATATTTAGGACAGATTTTACCCACACATCATTTTCCACCTTAAGAGAACATAGTGGCTGAACCTTACGTTATCATGTGTAGCTGATGCAAGAGATTTATATTTTTCCATATCTACCAAAGGCTGTCATAAGAAATAAACTTATGGAACAAAAGTGTGTTAAAAAATGTGTGTATAAAAGGCTAAGTCCCCAGAGGAAGGAAAATCGAGAATGAAAAATAAAAGATTATAGTATGCAAAAGGAGCTGGAATGAAATACAGCCACACACAGTTAGAAAGGGTTTGGAAGTTTTCACTGGGTTTGCTGGAAAATATACATAGCTTCTATGAGAAGATTTGGTTTATTGGTAAAAGTCTGGGTAAAATTTCAGGATTTAAGAGAATACCAATAAAGTGAAGACTGACATTAACCAGACCATGCTATAAATACCACACAAAGAGACCAAACAAGCCCACTACTGAGAGAAATGCTTGACATTCTGCTTCACGGCTAGCCTATAACAATAGGAAGAAACCTGTTGTCTCTGTCGAATTAGTTCAGTTAAATAAACTGCCGAAATGCTATTGTTTAGGTCTGATAGCAGCTGCTTATTGTGGTTCCTGTTTACACGGTCAGCTGACATAGCTTAGTCTGCTGTAGCGCGCCTGGAGCACGCACACGTTTTAAACTGTGCCGCTCGGTGTATACGAGCCATTTCTCCTTGCTTTGCACAAATTCCTCCTCCTTCTGTTCTGATCTAGTGTTAAGTGTGCCTCAGGATGCTTTGCAGTACATTTCATTTCTTTTAGGGGGATGTTTTAGAAATTTACCTCACTTCTACACAGGTGAATTGACTTATAGCAATTCACGGTTCTGCAATTTAGTTGCAAGTAGCACAGTGAGCAATTACACTCTACATGCTCAACTGCAAATGTAAATTTGAGTTTAGATTGTGGCATAAAATCAATTGCTAAAAAAATTAAAAACAATCCTTTTCTCAATATCATTTGGAAGGCATGCTTTTCTGAATGTCAGGCACAAAAATGTTGGTGCAAAATTCAAAAGAAAGATAGTATTATTTTTACGTGAAGTTCAGTCTGTTGGAAAATATATCTGTTGCTATTAACCTTCTAAGAGTGCATTTTTGTAATTAACAAGACAGGTTAAATTTCTGAAAGCTCCCGCCTCTAGGCATTGAAAAGTCCGGGCACAAACAACTGCTTCAGTTAACATTTGTTTTGGCTTTTGCTACCATAGTGGTGGACGTTCAAGCCAGGAGAATAACACAGCTAACATTAAATACATTTGTTATACTGTTTAAGGGAAGCCACTCAGGCTTTTTAGGACTGTGACCTATAATATTTTCTAATACAAACTTTGTGCTATCTGGTAATCATGAGATAATAATTCACAGAACAGCTAGTAGACAGCTCAGCCCAGGCTCCACACGCAGACATATGTCAGAAACAGATTATAGGGTAAGAGGGAGAGAAAATTAAATTTTAACTCCCTCCCCTCATACATAAACTCAAAAGACTCTCCAAAACAAACAAACATATCAGCAGCTGAGAGGAGGAATGGTAGAAATCACTACTGAAAATTAGATTAGAAGGTTGGTTTTATAGGGATAATAGGGAATGGAAAGCAAACTTTCTGCTATCAGCTGAATCTCACTGAAAGCACAATCTTCTAGCCCAGTGCAGAAACAGCTTCTATTGAAGTCAACAGGGCTGGACCCTTTAAAGTTCTTGAAGAGTTCACAATTCACATTAAATGAATAACTGAAAATTAATACCAGCACTTAGACGGCACTCCAGCATTTATGTACTCTCTAGTACAAAAGAAACAAAGCGTGAGACCAAATTCATAGAGATCCTTATTTCTTCCAAATTATGCTAAGAAATGTAAATTTGTCTTCTTAACTCTAACATATATTTATGAGTTTAGTAGTAGAGAATTGCAATAAATGTCATATTATTATGCAGAATGTATTTGCAGCTCATTTCTATGATTATAGTAAATTTGGGGCACCAGAATCAGGATTTAAGCAGCAGCAGTTTTTATGAATAAAGGCTGCTGAATCAGGTTCTAAACTCTAGAAATTGACATAAAATGAAAGATATTTTTGGGTAAGTTTTCAGAATAGTACAGAGTAGGTTCACAAACTGGGGAGTGTATGAATTATCTGGTAGAATACCATATGTCCACGTTTCCTGCCTAGATTAACAAAAATAACCTTTATGGTGCCACAAGTCCTTTGCAACTTTTTTGCAGTCATAACAGTGACGGATAAACAAAAAGATATATCAAGCAATATTGTGTTTGGAGATGGGAAGATCTGGAAATGAATGCCACGTTTGGTGCTTCGGAATGTGAAAATAGGAAAGAATATATGCATTTTTTTTAATTCATGGAGTAATCCATAATCTTCAACTGACAATGACATGTTCCGTTTAACATTAAGTTTATGTCAACATGCAATTCAATAACACTAGATAATCAGAACAAATTTTTGAGTGTGACAGGAATATTAACATTCTGAACATGACATTTACTTGAATTTAAATTCATTAAAACAAAATTAAAAGGCCAGAGAGTTGGAATATCAAATCAAGAAAATTTAATAGCATGATACTGTTTGTTTGCATTCTCTCTAAGTACTAAGAGATGATTGCATGTCTCTGAGGATTTTTTCAATGAGAATATTTACACATATAAATCAGAATATAAATTATAACTATAAATCAGAATATCGCTCAGAACTATATTATGCCACCATGCATTATTAGAAACAATAGATCTTGAAGAATTTTTTTTAAAAAAAGACTAGTTCATTACATTAACTGGGGCATAATAAGGTACAGGAAAAGAGATTCATCCTGTGTCATCAGGTAAATAAGCTGTACCTGCAGGATAAAATATAGCTTCCCTTAGTCCAGTCCAGTACCAGAACACACAGAGCATTACTGCCTTTCCTCTGGACTGCAGTGAGTTCAGACCAGAATAAGGCCAAGTTCTTATAATGGTAATCCTGAGGAGCTTAGAGCAAGGAGGTTTTCGCCTATGTTTAATTAAAGCTGCATTATAGTACTTAGACATCTGTTACATTTGTGCATTTTGGGTCAAGGGCTGATCCTGAGCTTCTCTTCTGACTGAAATCTACAGGGCTACCTTTGAGTCTTAGGTTGCTTTTTTTTTTCATTAGTTTTTGTGGTTAAGATACTACTTCCATGTCCAAGGATACTTTGCCCCACCAGGGAAAGGGATATGATTTGGTCCCTAATTTCTACCATTTTGAGGTTTGCAGAAGAATATCTTTTAAAGAAACCTCCTGAACCCCCCCCCCCCCCCCCCCCCCCAGATTTTAATGAGCCATGCTCTAAAACTGTAATGGTCATGGCTGCAAACTTCCTATTCAAGTGAAATCCACCTCAAAACAGTAAGGTCAGTATCTAAGCATTGCACTTAGCTGCATCGTTGTATTATCTGTAATTGGGCACTTGCAAACAGTGCTTTTCTTATATTTGCTATTCTTTGCTATTCCTTTCTTTTATTTTTCCAACATCTTGCTTTTTGGCACTTTTATTCATTCCCCCCCCCCCCCCCCCCGATACCCAATGGAACAACTTTAGCCTTCTTTATGCCAGCCTTTAGTTACAATCAATGAGACTAATTACATGACTAAAGATTTTATGTTTTGCCTTCTATCACATCTCTGTTGACATTGAGAATATCTGAGCTCTCTGCAGCCACATCGGTGAGAAGTCCTGCAGTTTGTAGGGGAAATTTTTGCTTTGGACCTATGCAGTAAATCTTCTGTTGTATTTGAAGTATTTAGTTAAATTAGCTCTTCCCTGACAAATTTATCAGGGCTTCCATGGCTGAATCCCTTTCATTCCTCATTCACCTTCCATTAATTGGACTAGACTGCCATGAGCAGCTGTGGGAATGTCTAAGGAATGACTCCATCTTCGTCCTTCCACTGTCCACAAAAGGGCTAGCCATCGTTCCAGAAAGGTGGGATCAGGAGCCTCTTGACCCTAGACAGCTCTTTGGAGCTGGATAACTATGAGAGGGTACAAGCACGCCAAAGCTCAAGGTATTTTCCTGGCTGGGTCCAAAATTAGAATAAGGGGTTCCTTACCGCTTCTAATGTCTCGTGTCAGGTCTCAGTAACAGTGGCCATTTTGTGCTATCAGTCCTTTTATAAAAGAATTATGCATATGCATACAATAGGCACTAAGCTACATTGTGTGAACACAGCTTTTTAATAAAAAAAGAGGTCATCCATCTTCAAATCCTTCATTCTGTTGTTTGTTGCCCTACTGCCAGTTTAGACCTGGTCAGTCTCTTCCAAAATTTTGATGAAAGCTAGATTTTTTTGCAAATGCATGAGTGAAACCAGTTTTCTCTTTTCTCTCTACTGCTGGCACATATATGAACTTCAACTGATCAGGCAGTCCATTTTGATAATTGTGTTCATATTGCCCCTTAAAAAAAAGGATGTTTTTCCATTAGCCAGGCAGTACTTTACTTATAGTAAAGTATTCTTCAAAATAGCAAATAACCAAGGAACAGTTATGCACATGAATAACTTTATTCTATAAGCAGCTTCATCTGTAAGGATTAGGAACTGTGACCTGTTCTTCAGGAGGATCAAAGTCTACATCGTGACATAGAGCCTATAGGGTCAGGCAGGGATGCACTTCAGTAGTTTCTTACCATGATTTTAGGAAAGTGGTGTACTCTGGTTCAGCAGAGATGAAATCTGAAAATTTCTTTGTATCAGGGGTTGTACTGTAGAAGCAAAAAGGAAAAGATATATAACCTAATCAGTTTGCTGAACAGCAAGTGTATTTCTTTCAAAGTAAATAGCTTCTGCAAAATATTATTTATATAGTTCTTGCAAATTGGTTTGAAGTGTTGTTTGGACAATCTTATTATGTATAAGGATAAAAACTTCCATCAAGAAATTATGCAAAAGAAAATGGACACACCAGCTGGATAAATCTATCATACATTGGCAAAAAGCAACAAGCACTTTTAATTAGCTGAGTGAATGTAGTTTGCTGAATGCTGAAAGCACAGACTCACTCATATTAAAATGTGCCTAATTTTCTGTGAAAAAGTCCCATCTGAACAGCCCTGACCATAGTCAATCATACTAAAAGCCACTGGTGCTTAATTTGATTTACCAATATAAAATGCAAATGAGGTGATTAAGTGGAGTGGCAGACATAGTAGGGCCTCTTTCAAACCATCAAGTTAAATGCAAGCAGACAGCAAACTGGCTGTGCAAAGAAAATTTTAGCATATTCGTTTGATTAGTGCTACAAAAATTTAATTAGGTTGGCTAATTACTTGACAAATTGCTCTACACTAGAGAAAAGGCAGAGCATGTTTTATTCCTGCAAAAACCCTGTGTGTATTTTAGCCCAAATGCTATCTGCCAATTTGTAAAAGCATTATTAAATGAATGAAAGATGGTACAACAGTCTTCAACAATGGCAAATTGTATAATGCATATAATTAGACAAGGCACACACCACTATATCCATATGTCCATGATCCCTCATGTCTAAAAATATTTAACACAATATTTCTAGAAAAATACTGTCAAAACAGATTATTACAATGCTGTCAGTTCTTCATAAGAAGCAATATATAGAAAATACTCATTAGTGGAATACACAGCTCATCCAAAGCAGATCCTCTTCACCCAAATGAACTCTATCAAACACAGTAACAGTGATGCACTTTATCTGTACCTTGCTAAAAGGAAATAACATACACTATTCAGTTGAGGGCTGTGTCTCTATGTCTATTTATCATTCACCAATGCCAAGAACATTAGTTATTTGGTAAGAGAGGAAAGACAAACTTGGATGAATTTCACATTTTACAATTTTACTGGTTTAAATAGGCCACAAGAAGAATACCAGGACTTTACTGTAGAAAAACACATTTCTCTTCTTGTCTATTTGCATTTCACATGCCACAAAAGCTGCCAATTTTTATTCAGGAGATTGCATTTGCTTTTGCTGGTTTTCAGTGTAACTAATCAGCCTCTACTGACTCAAACATCACGATAATATAAATAGATACCCACTTTATCTACTCAAGTGGAAAAAATAAGTATCATATTATATAAACATAATGCATTGCAATTGGCAATTAGATACTGCATTTAACTCAGGCTAAAACAATATCTTAGGAAACCAAGGGATACATGAGATCTCTTTGAACAATCATCATGTAAGTGCATGCAGGCATAAAATGTTATTTCTTGCAATTAGCAATTCTCAACTTCTGTTCTATCATGCCAATATATTTTTAAGTGTACAACCTTAGTGAGATGTCAAAAACCTTACATCAAGCGTAATTTCATGTTACCTCAGCATAATTATTACTGTGTGTGATCAGGTTTGTTTCTATTATATTGCATGTTAAAACAAATTTCAGATCCTTAGCAGTTTGTCTGAATAATTGCTAAGCTCCCATTATACAAGAGGCTAAATGGGCTTCCTGATGATTTTTAAAGGAAAATAGCCATTTTGGATACTTCAGTCTTTGATCGTTTATGTTCTGATACTTCAAAATTCCTGATTTTCAGAGGAAGCTGCTCTTTATTGTACTTCTACCCTGAGACAAAAAATGGAAACATTCATAATTAAGAGTAGGACCGTCAACAAACACTGTGTTGTGGGTGGTTATTTTTTTTTTTTTTACTATTTACCTAAGGCGTTTACCCTGCTATATACATAAGAACAAAAACGGCATGCTGGCTTAGTCGCAAGACAAGGATCCAATACTTAGGAGGGAGCATAAAACATAGAACATGTAAAAAAGTTAAGTAATAATGCAGAACTTTGAATGTGTCCAATCCAAGCCTAACATCTTTTTCTTATAGTAAGGGATAAGATGTAAGATAGCTACATAATCCAGTGATGCAATATATTTTTTTTAAATAGTGCTTTGATAAATTGATGGTGTTTTAAAACAACTGTAAGGCATAAATTCATGTACAAGCTATGCAATTTCCATATAAACTAAAGCTTTTGTTGATCTAATTAGCACCAGTTCCAGAGCTAAGCAATGTCTGTGTCTCCATAACAATTGCAAATTGTTTCAAATATTACTTTACGAAATCAAACGGTAGCAAAAATGAACAGCTATTTTGTCTTGAGCGAGGTCCATCTTCTAATTGTCTCATCTAAAGGATGACTGCCATTTTGGTTTCCCATTTCTGTGACTTAGTTTAAGTATTAACTGTGTCTTTTTTTCAGAAGAAGAAAAGTGCCTATTATCTTTTATGTCTTTTCAAAAATTTGGGCTTATTTCATTGTTTGTTTGTTCCTTTGTTTCACAAAGAGAAAGATGGAGCTGGAAGGTAAATCTAGAAGGTAGGAAACTGCGCCTGCCAGAATTTTACTTTGACCTGGCACATTCATCATTTTAGGATAAGCATCACACTGCGCATATCTCCAGCTAGAAACACCCAAAACAAGATGAAAATGAAATATTTCCTCATGCACAGCCCTACCTGAGCTGCCTCTGCTAGAGGCTCCGTGAGCTGCTCTCTGTGCGACTTTGGTACCCCAGCCCAAGGGATCTAGAGGGCATTGCGCAGGCCCTGAAGGACAGAGCATGTATCCTCAGTGGTGAAACCAGGCCCAACAAATCCCGCCTGACCCTTGTTTCTCTCACATCAGCTGCTCTACAGGAGATGCATCGTTTACATTGGTTCAGTGTGCACAGTTGAGTCAAAAAGCTGTCATGGCTGTTAGAGAGAAGAGGGACTTTTGAGTGTGGAAAGGAGCTGGGAGGACAAATTGTTGCACTCTGTGGAAGCTGGAGGGCGAGAGTTTGAAATTTAGAGGTTTGGAGCAGCCTGGAGACTGTTATTAGGAGATCTAAACTATGATGAAAATGAATCCTCTAAAAAGGTTGAGAATCTCTTTGGGAATGTCACTATTATCTTATATCTAGTTAAGATTTACATCCTAAAAGTAGATTTTTGTTATAGGTTTCTCAAATCAAATTTGGGTGGCCACATGATAATTCTTAGTTTCATTTATTTATATCAAG
The DNA here is from genome assembly GCF_036370855.1 of Dromaius novaehollandiae. NCBI lineage: Eukaryota > Metazoa > Chordata > Aves > Casuariiformes > Dromaiidae > Dromaius > Dromaius novaehollandiae. The sequence goes on along the minus strand of NC_088132.1, from coordinate 66,596,094 downwards.
ACTCACCAAGATCAGTCTTTTCATTATCTTATTGTGTATTATTCCATAGAAAAGGTGATATCCAGAACAGGAAAGTGTAGAAGTCCAATGATTATTGTTAAATGGGTAAAGTTCCTTTATCCTGAGCCATTTTTTCAATCCTTTCTGTTTTTGCTTTTTTCTGACACCTGTGGCTTGCACGTTTTTTTTTTTCCTTGCCTCACACTTGTGTTTAAATATAATCCTGAAAAGCCATTTCACAGCACCCTGTGAATTCACAGAAGCAAAATCTGGTTCTAGACACATTTGCTTCAGTAGACACTACCTGTCTTACTATCAAAGAGTTAAAATGTTTGGAATGGGCTATGCTAACAAAAGGCCACCTGCACTGAGAATCTGAAGGGAAAGCTGCAGCTAAGGATTGCAGCTAAGTTTAATACTATCATCACAAATAGCATACTCTAATCAGTCTCTCCTTTCATGTGAATTTGAAAATCCTTCTTCCCCAGAAGTAGTACCTAAAGACAATTATGCAAGAGTACAACCACACAGTTTTACTGCTGAAAATTGCCAATAGATTCTGAAGTGTTTCGAACATGGATATATTAGATTGCCCATGTACTCGTAAATTATAACAGAGGACAGCAGGATGATGAGAATAAACAAAAAGCTTCCTAAGATATGCACCTAATAAAACATGATCATAAGTTAATTTGCCAATGACGGTCCACAGCCTATGTTTACGCCTGAGAAAATGCCTGCCTTCTTTTATTTCTCAATATTCCCTAAAGTATTAGTTACAGACTTCTCTACAAAATTCAGAGTTTTTCATAATAATAGAAGGATACCATTTCAACTCATGAATATATTTTAGCTGCCTGAATGAATATGTATGATGTTTGGAGTGACCATTTGCCCACCTTTGTAACAACAAAGAATTCTACTTTACATGCGAACAAAAGTAGATTGTATTCCATTAAATTCTCTGGTTTTATATTTTGTACACTGTGATAGCAGGCAGAAGCATTTGAACAAGTTTTGAAAATTAAATTACAAACTGCATTGTGTTCCCTCTGTAAATTAACACAGATCTCAGTAACTTTGATAAGAAAAATGGATTTATTCTTTGTTCAGGTTAGTGCACCTAAAAACAGAATTTTGGCTTAGGGCAACTATGTTTTTACTACAATGTTGATACTGTAGAAGTTGGGCACATAATTCCAATGTGCATGTGGTAGATGATATAGCAAACACAGGTGACTTGCTTTCCCTTGTAGGAATTGATAGAGTCCTCAGAAACTTTGTATGTATTTGACCATGATAAGCTTAATCTTCATTCAGCATCCTTACTAATACTTTAACGAAAATCTTGTTCCTCTCCAAACGAAGACCAAGCTTCTGAACTGAACATGCCACACCACAGCCATAGTTGTGGTCAACGAGAGCATGTTCTCCATGCTGAACTCCTTCGATGATGTTTTAGGGTATCTCATGTATGGGGCATACACCCTGATTTGATAGTAATTGCTGGTAGCTTTCAATCAAATTCTTTATCAAACATCATTATTATTCTGCTTATGATTCTCAACTTGGCCTTCTCAGCCAGACTACAAACCATCAATAGGTTTGCCGTGGAAAATAAAACTCTTTTTTTTTTTTTAACCACAATATTATGTCCTAAAGGACACACAGGATGGAGATAAAAAATGAGTTTTCCAAACAATTTTTTTAAAGTTTAAGGCTGAACTGAGGATCAGATTTTTGAAAAGGATGTAGATATCTAAATAGACTTAAGAGGAATACAAACACCCATGTCCATGACTGGAACACTAAAAATACCTGGAAGTTGCTTTCTAATCATACATATGGACAAACTCTATAGGTGCTTGCGGCTTCCAAAAACCATTAAGTTCTGCTTTTGTACATGCCCAAATATCTGAGTTATGACAGTGCTGAGCAGCCAAGAGAATGAGCCAGAGTGATATATATCTACTTGAAATCCTGAATCACTTACTGGAAATGTATTCAGAGTGCCAAATTACTACAAGACATGAGTGTTGTTCTGTGTTTCGAATGAACACATGGGATGTGTGATGTGTGCAAGGTACCAAAGTGCATGAATGATGATAAGTGATGAAAGTATTTGAAAAATTGTTGAGCACACCTTAAAGAAGATATGTGCATTTGTGTGTGTGTGTGCGTGTGTGTATGCTTGTGAGTCTTTGTTTCCTGCCAAAATAAGAAAGTGATGGATTTGAAATGTAACAATTTAGTACATTAGTGTGATGTTTGTTGTTTTTTTTTTCTTCAAGATGCTCAGAATGCTGAGGAACTCATACATTTTCTCTCATCTAATAGAAGATGATGGGTGAAAGACTGCAAAAGGGGGATACAGTGAAACAAACTGAAAAGAAAAAATTGCTTTTTTGTGAGCACAGTTGAGTCACTGACAGACTAAAACCAAAGACAGGAGACAGGTCAGGAGACAATGATGAGGATCACAAGAGTCATTTGCCTCTAAAATCGAGAGAGGAATTGTGTTAGAATAAGAACTTTCTTAGACCATTTGGTATTTTGCTTTGCTTCCTTACAGAGTTTCTACTCTTCCTTAGACGACTTCTCTCTGACTTAGTGATCAACTTAAAGAGGAAAATGGTTCAACTTAAAGAGGAAAGCAAAGGAGTACATACCCTACAGATCTTACTGTCTGCTGGTGAAAGCAGTGTCTTGAGAAGTAGGAGGTACAAGTGTAAACCTACTGAGGCTGATGAGGGTCTGGAACCAAATAGTACTGTTCCTGGAAAGTAAACTCTAGCATGTTTAATTGAAACCAGTAAAAGTCTATATGAGTTTAGCAAGGTCTAAATGTCATGCTTTTGGTAGAATTTGATCAACTCAGCAAACACATGCTCAGTAGCAAAAGTTAAAGCTGCAAAAAACGTTTCTATCTGTAAAGATAAGTCCATAATTTTCCAGAGTTTAGGCTTCTAAATTCCACTTCTATGGCAGCTAAATGGCATGCTGAATGCCTGCCCTCAAACACTGCACAGTCCATATTGCACTGATGATGTTGATTAAAAGGGTGCTGGCCTGTGGCAAGGAGAGTGGAAGACATGCAGGAAGCGCTCCAGCTCCCTGAAGGTGTCAGGCATATTAACCCCACTGCCAAGCCTAGCCTAGGATATAACTCTGTCTCTGATCCTCCCTTGCCCTCTCCTACATGGATATCTAGGCTGAGGAACAGTGGTGTTATGGATAGTGCCGTTCCCTTTACCCTGGAGTCTGTTGCATAGATAACTGGAAATAGCCAGTGAAGTGGTGTGTTGTATCTTTTATTCTCTTCTGGCTAAATCCCTAATCTGTTCTCTTAGTAATCAGCTGAAAGCCACATAGTGCCTGAACTACATTGTGATTTCATGCTGTAAAAAACCTGGTCAAGTGCCAGGCATTTTGCTGTTTTTCCCCTTGCCTTGCTTTCCTGGGGGCACTGGTCCCTGTAGATCTGATGCCTCTGATGCAATAAAAACCACTTTTCTTGTCTTTCCCTCTCTCCCAGTGAAAGATCATGTGATGTTGAGTGATATTTTGCTATTAAAAATGCTAATTGATACAAAGTAGATTCTGTAATTAAAACAGAAAATTGAAAAATAATGTCCCAAGGGCTTTTTTAGTTGGGAATAAATAGCTGAGATATCTGTTGAAGAGCTAAAAAAGGTTGGATTTCCATCTATTTAAGTGATGCTTAATGATTAGTGGTTACAGACTTCTAGCTATTAAATTATAGTTTAAAATTCAACATGAAAATGTAGATGAGATTACTTTTATATTGTAACTAGATAAATTGCATGAAGATGCTGTAAAGCTTAGTTTACTTCACCTGCGTAACCTATGTGAAAGAATCCTTCACATAATAGTGACATTCAGAATGGATGATTGTAACTTTACCCAAGACCATTTGAGGATCACAAAGGTATGAACGGCACCCTTAACTTTGCACACGCTTGTAATATCTGAATGGCTGAAACTACTTTAAAAAAGATGATATATTTATATATTAGAAAACTGAGGCTGACTTCATGTGTAGCTGCTGGAAAAGTATTATGGCTGCAAGACCATTATGGGATGACCCACAAGATACAGGACTGACAGCTAGTGAAATAAGCAGAAATGGAGTCCCAGCTAGCTACTCCTCACCAAGCATGCAGTCTGGAGGGAGAAAGCAAAAGGTCTCGTTCTTACTTGAGCCGCCTCGAGAACAGCCAGGGATAGTTACACCTCCTGGATGGTAAGAAATGTAGTTGTTTTCCCTCTGAGCTACAGGGACAATACATTACCAGAGAAGACATGAGAAGTCATCTCCACCTTCCCTGTTCACTGGGGCAGGAACGATCTCTGGCCAGAGCTACATTCCTGAAGGACACGTGATGGTGGACCCATGTTCCTGCAAGGCCAAAAACACTGGTTCAGTTGCAGCTGTTGGGTGTTCAGCCAGGACTTTCGAAAGCTAACTTGACATTCATTTATTCACCATCACATTCTTGGGTCTTATCAGAATGATCAAATAGACAAGATTTTTACACATGAATGTATGAATAAAGTGGGAAAGGTGATTTGGATCACTTAATGTAGCTATTTCCTTATGAGAGGCCGATTCCTGTGTTAGTCTGTACTGCCTGTGATATAACATGAACAAGGAACTCCCACACTGTCTCACAAAGGTTGAAAGAAACAGAGAAAAATGCTCGTGGGAGGTATAATCTATCCAAAAGTCAAACCCATGAAAATAGCCTAACCCTAACTTCCCTGATAGCCAAGGAGCTCAAGTTATAGTTGAACTGAATTGAAAAATGACTACTGCTGTTTTAACAAACTCAGATGTATCAGAGTGGCTTGTTCCAGCTTATACATAAACAGTATCTTTTTCAGCTACTTTGGCAAAAATGCTCTTTCTTTGTAGAAAATTTCCATAGTGCAGAAAATGCATTTTCTGCTGAAGTGAATACTGGAGATAAACTGGGAGCTGTATTTTCCAACAGAAAGACAAGTATCTAAACATAAAATTTCCAACTCATCAGTTATATAACCTACGTCCACAGAGAGAGCTTTTGAAATTGTTCACAGACACTGTATTGACCTTTTTGAATCCTGCATATCCTATGAGGACACATGCAGTCTCCCTATATGGGAAGGGGAAAGTCGGGTACCCTTAGAAGATGACTCTAATTTTAGGTGAATTAAGTCGCTCTTGAGTAGACTATCTCTTTCTATGGACTCTGAAGGGCTTCACTGTCGCAGTAGGACATGCAAAGCTAATGGGGATACATCCACAGCAATATCGCATTAATTTATCCCCATTTTGTTTAACTGATGTGTTCTTTTAAAGACATACAACTCACTGGGTTAGAGGGTTCATAGTGTCAGGATTTTAAGATTTCCAGTACAGAAAGTTTGTGATTTTATAGTTTTCTTGTGTAGTATTGAGAATTGGAATGACCTTTACGTACATTTAAATTCCCATAGATATGTTTAGATAATTTTCTAAGAATTGATTGACCAAATATTTAGATGGTGTGACAAACTGTGGCTTTTAATGGTGAATGCTTTCAAAGTGTCTTCACACTTTTTAATAGCTTTATTAAAAGTATCTCTTCATCCAACAACAATAAAAAAAACAATTAAAAATACAGTTGAATAAGTTTCGTTTTTCTCCTGACAATTAGTTTCCTGGGGGGGCCAAAGGGTTGAAAAATTCACTGACAGGAGCAGTACTTCTTTTGTTGAAATAATCCGAATAGATGAATTTATTTGGCCATGAAGGTTGTTCTTTTTAGAACGCTTTGAAAGCATAAGCAGAGGAAAGAATGCTCGAAAGAGCCTGAAATTTGATTTACATCTTTAGAACAAAGAAACAAATGAAAATGTGACTATTGTCTTTATCTTCACTGTTATTGTATGCGGTATCCTTCTATAATCTTTTCTTGTAATGATACTTAATAGCTGCCTTCGCGATATTAATGGAAATTGTCACAGGCAAGGGAGATATTACTGCATCTAATGAACCAAAGTAGAACTAAAAGGAAAAAAAGAACAATAAGTAAAATCTGAACAAATAAAAGAATTTAACTTATTTCTGAAATTTAACCCTATACATGTTTAATTGTCATAAAATCAAAATAGGTGAATGCAGTTGCTTTTTCATATATTAGGGCACTCTTCAAGAAAGGTTACAGAGCACTTATGGTGTATAGATTTTGGAGGTAAGAACTGAAGAATATCTGATTTACCAGCCTTTAGCAAATCAATATAACAATACTAGTGTATAATATACCCAATTTGTTCATGAGCCTTATCAAGTGAACGCCTGCTGACTAAAAATAATGCAAGCTTAAAGTCCCTCATTACTATGAAGATAAATAAAAACAATATTGTATAAGAGTAAATTTTAATTTCAATAAAACATTCAACTGTCCAACTGTCAAAATACAAACATGGACAAACATCACTTTTATATATATTTCTCAGCATCACTCTGCTCAGTGTAGAAACATGACTAATACATTTCAAGCATTTGTCCTGGCCAGCTAAACACAAGAATTGTGTGAAAGCTGGCTGTAGAAAAAAAAATGAATGACTTGGGAAATATATTAGAATTTTTCCCAAATTTTTAACTATGTTCTTATTTAGGCAACGAAGCATTCACTGAAAGACAAATGGAAAATACCATCCGGGTAGAAGCAAAGGAACATGCCGAACAGTTTGCCTGATACTTGCTTTCTGATCCAGTAAAATTTCAACTTTTTATTTTTAATTAAAATTTCTTTTATTTAAATCGCATTTTTAAAGCAAACCTAAATATTTTTTGTTAAAAAAAGAAATTTGCATTACATCTACAAGAAGCCCTAAATTTCTTACAATTGACTTGAATAATTTCAATTACTTGAAAAATATATTGAATAGTACATGTTTTGCCATTGTAAAATCACTAAATTGGTGGAAGTTACTGACTAAATCCCTGAACACATTCATTGAAATGATAAATCAACTTTTGGAAACAACAGCCTTTTCTTTTTTTGTTTAATTTCAGTTATTCCATGTTTGCAATTAAAGAGTTTATGGGGGTCAAAAATGAACAATTAAAATCCCAAACCAAGGAAGACAATTTTTCTTTTTTTAATCTATAAACTGAATATGTAAGGATGAGATCTACTACTCGTAGAATCTTGAACGATAGAAACAATAGCTGCAACTTCCCTAAAGCTGGTTTCTTTGTTTTATATGTAAATGAAAAAGCATACTTTTACAAAAATGTGGTTTTTGTGTATTTTAATTGCATTCTAATTTTCATCCAACAAGAATCTGAAAATATCTGAAGTTAGAAATCAGAACTAGTAAAAAAACCCACCTAGGTAAAAAGAAATGTATCATCTACCTTTTTGACACAATAAAAATCAGTTTTTTGATTTTTTTCCCTGGAATCTGATGACGATTCAAATGCATGCACTTAGACATAAAGTATCCATCCAAAATTAAAGAAATGCCAAACTCGGTGTGACATATAATCATGAAACTTATTAATTTCTAACACAAAGAAGTAGAAATATAAACCCAAAGAACAGAGGGTCTAATATCACGTAATGAACAGCATATCAACATATGCCTGCTGAAGCTATATATACACATATGACATAGGCAACTTTCAGAGGCAGATGAGAATACAGTTTGTCATGCATGATCAAAAACAACCATTTAATAAAATAAATCAAAATAAGAAAGACTAAAAATCATAAGTCTCAAGATTCCCTTGCTTGTTTATTCAATATATTATTATTAAAAATATTGGTTAAAATCACTTTGATTTAAATATGCTCTCAGCAATTCAGGTACAGAAGTACTTCTACTGATTGCACTTGGAGGTGATCTAGATTTGAAGTGAATAGAAAAGTAGTGCATTTCCTCTTACACTATATCTGCTTATTGATATTTTCCCAGAGAAGAGCATAGGGCTTTGTCATCCGTATGAAGTGTTCTTAGATAAAATGGCCCATATATTGCTGCACATCAGTTTGAGATTTCTATGAGAAATCTTCAGAAATATCTTATTCTTAATAAGTAAGGCTTGTGAACAGGAAACCTTTGAGAATATTTAATATTTTTAAAGTGTTCTTACACTGGATTTGGATGAAAAGTAAAAATCTTGAGCTTTTATGAACCAAAACCTGAAAAACAAAGGCATCCTAAGCAATCAAACTTTTCATGGCAACTTCAGTTTTTCCAGTTTTTCTTGCTTTTGAAACTGGCCATTCTCTGCAAATTTTTCCTGTATAATGTTTCAAATTCATTAAAATTTTGGAAAATAAATATACTGAAAGCCTGTATTTCAAAAATCCCTAAACCATTTTAATAAGTATGCATTATAATTTGTACATGAAATTTGTAGCAGGCAAACATTAACATCCTCTGCATAAAGATGATGAATTGTGAACTGAGCAATGTTGAACTAGAGTTCCATTTAAATCACCTGTGCTATTGCAAAAGAAAAGAAAAATATACATCTTCCAAAGCTTTTAGGGTATTTGCTGACTCTAAAATAAGTTACAGCACATTGCCCTCATTTTCAGACTGTTAATGCTTATCCATGGCTTAAGTAAAAATACTTTTTTTTTCTCCAATTGTGCACGTTACGAACAGAGATTAGTGGTCTTTCACTTCAGAGCTGTCAGAGTTAAAGTGACATAAAGCTATTAAACATTCTGTCGTAAGTGGCCAGAAGCTTCCTTTGGCTTTTTCATCAAAAGACCACTAAAACCCTTAGTCTGCACTGTTTTCATGAAGATCATCCACTCCCTTTCATTTGTTTGGACAGTGGCACTGAGTATGTTCAAATTATTACTGCTCCTTTGCAACTTTCAAACGTCCAACCCTTCAAAAAGTCAGATTATCTCAAATAAGCTATTCCATGATATTCTGTGTGGAAGATTTTGAATACAATAATCGAAAGGCACAGATCAGATCTATGAGATGAACAGTTATAAAAGGAGATGAGTTTTCCTTACACAACGTTCCTGTCAGATTTTTCTTTTATTACTTCAGCAGTACAGCAAAAAGTATGTAGAAGCATAACTCTAAATAGCAAATGAAATTCAGAACACTGAGGGGAAAGATGGACAGCAATCTGGAGAATGATTAAGCAAGGAAACACATGTTCTGTTTATCCCTTTTTATTTTTTTATTATTTTTTACCTCCCCAGTACCAGATGGTCTGGTGTACCTGGTGTTATGATCCCTCAGAAAATGAAGACGTTTTTCCTTAATGGAGTTTTCCAGGACAGCCTTCAGAATCTCTAACAACTACCTCAGTACATGTTAAAACTGATAAAATTTAATCTGTCACAGAATTTGACTATCTTAGGTGAGCACAAACAACCACTCGTATATTATAGAGATACCAAGAAATAGAGCAAACATCCTCTGAGCTATTGAGAATGGAAGCATTTTTCCTCGGTGGGGAATGTGACAGGGAGCATTGGCACGGCTGTGGAAATGTGAGGTTGCTCCTCACTCCTGACCGACTGAAGACACTGGGAGTTTTGATACCGACTTCAGACAGCACCTCACTTCAGATTCATCCCTTTTCGTGAGTGGGACACTACACATAGTTTAATTTAGACACAACACCAAAAGATCTCATCCATATACAAATCCTTTTCCTCTCTTTTTCTCCCTGTCTTTTACTTATTTCACTCAGTTCTTTCCTCCTTTAAATCTGTTCTTTCCTTCTTTTCTGTTCAATAACATTTCAAAGTTGCTCAGTTTCCTAACAGCTCACATAAAGCTGTTAAAACTGTACTGTTTCTCTGTGATGGTTTCGGTTGCAATGGAGCTAAAGTCTGTGCTTTAAAAGGCTTTAAAAATGTGAAAGAAAGTGTAACTTCATGTATTGGCTTGTAGATATGTTCCTCATAGTAATATCTTCACTGGCAGTACTAGTGAGAAAATACTGTTTTTTTTTTAAACTATTAAAAAAAATCACTGGTACTTTTTAAATTGCAGAAGCAGCATTTCACAACCCTCCTCTGTTTAGGAAATTATGGTTTTGATTACTTGGAAGTGCAGGATTTTAGTCAACTTGAGCTATTGATCTGAACCTTGATTTTCCTATGACCTTTCTTACTGGATACATCATACCAGCTTATTACTTTTACCTTGCCTGTAAAAACAATTAGATAAACTCTCAAGATACATTTATAAAGCACAAATAAGCACACAAACAGAAGCTCCTTTCTAAAACTGAGAACTTCTCTCTAAATGCAAAGAACTTGACTGTTATCTGTGAAAATAACAATCATGATCATTGCTTTTCATGCTTGCTTGGTACTTTATATTTTCTGCAAAAATCAATTCTACTGAATTTAATGGGGATAGACAAATCTATTCTAGGTAGTTAATTCATATAAACCTCTAAGAAGGTGTTATCACACTTACTTTACAAATGAGGAGAGAGAGATGGAGATGAAAGCTCAGCAGAGAAATTTTGATTAAAACTCAGCTATTAACATCAATAGACCACACTGATGAATTGACTTGGATATTGCGAAATAATTTCTTGCTATATTTGTAAAATAAAAAAAATTGGTAGCCAAAACCAGATTTACAAAAAAACCAAAACTAGCATATTACTAAAGAATATATAGAACTTATCATTTTAAATGATGAATAGCTACCTTCCAGTTTTTTATATCTCCAGAAATTACTTTTATAAAAGCTTTAAAGATATTTCCACTGACTATGGGATAAAATTTTAAGATTATTTTAAGTCATGTCAAAGATATTTTAAACCTAAAAGCACTTTAAATTAAAAGAAACAGTCAGAAATCTGGTATTTAAAAAAGAAATACCTCCCACAAAACTCTTGGCTAGGTTTAACTAAAGCTGAACACATATCCAAGTCCAGCAGAGTATGATTCACATGACACCTCAAGAGTCAGAATCAGAATCAGAACGACATTCATTGCTTGTAAAAGTGTAGGGAGAGAAAAAAACCTCTCCTTAAATTATCGTCTCTGATTACATAAAAAAAAAAAATTAAGAGAAAAGCACGGAGTATGTTGCAAAGTACTGAGCGCTGCCTGAAAGCTATGCTTCCCCACACACGGCCTCATTCTGCACATAGCGAAATCAGTGACAAGAGTTCTTCTTGACTTGAGTGGATTCAAGATTGAGCTTATTGGCGCCATGCCCAACAGGCATCATTGAAACCATAAGAGCAAGGCCAGAGACTCCAGTGGGAATCCGTGCATCAACTGAAGCATGTCCTTAAGCAGATATTTAAGTCCCATAAAGTCAACAGATTTAAATACATACTTTAAGCTGAGAACGTGCTTTGTTGAATCTTGGCCTTTGGCAATAAATTGAGACATCAAGTTTTACTTACTTTATGACTAAGCTGCTGTAACATTAAGAAAATATATATTTATTAATGCTAGGGATCATTTTTCTTGAAGTTTTTACATGAAAAGAGAATTCCTGAAAGCATCATTAATTAATAAAATGACAAGGGTATGCTTAGTTCCATTTAACTATGGATTTGTTCTTGTCATTCTTAGAAATACTGCTGTATGAAGTCAATTCAAAATTGCTATTTTAACAAAAGCAAACAAGTGTCATAGATGTAAATTGTCCTTGATTAGAAAATTATAATTCTAGAGATGCTTGTTCTGGAATATATGAAGAGGGTCCCTGTGGACACTTGCAGAAACCTGCAAAGCTAAGGACTTTGTTTTGCATAGACTGAAGAAAAGAAGGATTCTGTAAACAGTGTTAGTTTAACAACTATGAAAGAATTTCAAGAAATTAAGCACTTCGTAAATGTCCTAAAATTAACTGGATTTGCTAGGTATTCAGGACTTTAGAAAACCATGACAATGATTTTATGACAAATATGAGGACAAGATGTGGTGATTTAGGAACTTCTCTTTGGACACCTATTTTTGAAGGATTTATACATACACTTCTACCTATTATTCCTACATACAGTTTCTATGTACTATATTTAGAAACATATAGATACCTGTAGATGTAGATACATAACGATTTGTATAAATGTACATATGGATTTTTATTTTAAGTATATTTATATACTGTAACAGTCCTGTACATTGGTAAAACTGGTCGAATTATTCATTCTCAAAATATTAACTGGTAGATTTATCTGCTTATTCTGTTCATAATCACTTCCAAATTATCTTCAGTTCCATTAATGCATTTGTTAAATGTAAAGACTGAATAAACAAACTATTTTGCTAAAATATCTTTTTAGAATTAAAAAGACATTTTACAATATCTGATTATTAAAGGACCCTTACAATTAAGTACAAGACTCACCTAAGTGACTTTGATGAGACGTGTAAATATAGATATAAATTGGTTGTTCTTATTTTTGAACTGATTTAACAAATACTTTCCAAAATTCCACCTGCTTCTTAAAATACAGAGTTTCTTAAGTTCCAGAAAATTACTTCTTTTTCAAGTAACATGCATTTTTAAAATTTCTAGGTTATTTCTAGGAATGTAACTTGATTGCTAGCATGAAAGTGAAAGCATATTTATTTTTCTTTGTTTCAGACTGTTCTTTCTCTACTAAGCAAAGCTGCTCATTGTCCCCAAAAAGGGACATAATGATTTGCTTAAAACAGAGCATACACTAATCCATTTTTTCTACAATATTCTTAAGTAATTTATAAGTGCTTATTTCAAACTGAGGAGTTTGACAGTGCCCCTAGTGAATCTTGATATACATGTCTTACAATTCATACACAAATGATACTACATGAAATATTCATTAGGAATACTCTAAATTATGTACCAAACAACGAGGGTACTGTCGTTGTCACACTTTTCATCTGGTAAATATCCCAGCGGGCGCAGTGAATTCACTTATATCTCACAAAGAGTTTCCCAACATGTTTCAATTATTTATCTTATGGCTACAATCCTCCATGTGTGCATGTATGTTTTTGTTTTTCAGGTTTTTCTGAAACAAGTTTACATTTTCAACACAACAGTGGAATAGGTAAAATCTATAAAGAAAGGTATCATTGTATTTTGCCTTAATTAAGTTTATTTCATAGCAGTCTGTGTATTTAGACTGCATTGAGGAAATCTGGTCACAGAATAAACAGCTTACACTTGAAGAGGAGACTGTTAAGTGTTTTTAAAAACTCCAGCAGATTTTCCCATTAAGTTAAACCAAAGCCCACAGTCAAGCGAATACAGGAAAGTAAATCCCCACCATATTTAGAAGCAGCAGGCGTTTTGTAATGACAAGATGCAACAAGTCTACCATGTGATGAGATGAATGGTGTCATTTGTAAGTTCTTAAAAGGCAGATGAGGAACACATGGTACTTTCTTGACACATGATGCCAAATGACACTTACCACTTAAAATAAGTAGCTAAAAATCTCAGACATAATAGATCCATTTGGAAAGTGCACAGCACAATGCTAACTTCTTACAAATATTTAACATCTGACATGTCACATTCCATTATTCAATAACATAAACTAACATAATCTTGTTTTTTTTTATTTAAGAAAATTTAATCTAATAGAAACTTAAACTTCTCTACCCACTCTTTTCAGTACCTTAAGCTACCTCTCAGATGACTTGCATTTAAATTACAGAAGCGCTGAAGATCTCCTACACTGGAGGAGACAAAGGGTAAGCTGTGTAGACACGTCAAGAAGCAGCTTTGCTGAGGTGTGCTTCTCTCAGCCTGGGGCTGTGGTTATACGCGCGTAATGCCCAGCTCAGAAGAGAGGAGGCTAGCGGTGAACCTGGCTGAGCTGACGACAGTGCTGAAGGGAGAGTGCAGACTGAGGCAACCCAGAAAATTCTGTTTGCCTCTTTTGGAGGCTGTCGTTTACCAAAGATTTCAGTGGAGATGCCAACTTAAGTGGCCCTGCTCCACTCCAGCTGCGCACCACAGCTCCGCAGCCGGCAGTCCCCTTAGCTGGCTGATACAATTGTTAGGATGCAGTGCACTAACCATTTCAGGGTTTGAAAAATAACCCTTTTATTTCCAGTGGAGGAGCAGAGCATGTCTAACCAGGATCATCTTCCTGATCCGACTCCCAGAACGGTTATCTGGGCACCGTACTCTTGTGGAGACGCAGAACCGAACAGCTCGAGGCAGGAACGTGGGAGGTGGGGGTTATAGTCCAGCTCACACTCTGAAACCGCATGCAGAGTGCACATAATTATCTGGTTCCTATCCAGAGTCACTACCTCTGGGTAGGCAACAGCACTGTAACTCTGAAAGGCTATGTTTCTAGATTTTATTTATCCAGAGACACTAGTGATAAATTTTGTCAAATTTAGAGAAATACAGGTTTTTTTCAAATATTAAAGATGATAATAAACCTTCTCTACATAATTTATCCTTTCATAATTCCATCAGTACCACAGGATGAAAGTCCTTTGATATATCAGAACTTCCTCCATGTAGAAAAGTGGAATTTCTGAGGTTTTAAGAATGTTGCTCTTACTTTTCCTATTGTGATTACAACTATATGGAGTACAGAAAATCATGATTTTACATTATTATTTTATTATAACTGCACAGAACAGAACTTTGAACTAATATCAGAAATTGAATAGCTTCTTTATATTACTGTTGCTAACTATTGAGATAGTTTTAAAAGCATTAATCATAAATGGGACTCTACTGAGCTGGGTGCTGTACAAACATGTAACAAAAATGTTTTAAACATAAAAACTGAAAAAAATGCATACAAATTCCAGTTAGCATCATCTTTATTAAAATTAAAAATAATATTAATATACCTGTGTAATTGCTAACATTTTTTGATTTGTAGATTCTTGAATGCTTCCATTTCCTTAAAAAAATTATATGTACAAAGCTGTTTTCTTAGTCACCTTTTGTGGACACATCATAGTAATACACTAATAGAGCATGAGTTGAAAACCTGTGAGCTTAGCAATACTGGTGTTTTCTTCTCCAAGAATTTTAATACTGAATAAAATACAAGCTTAGCAGCAAAAAACACATGCTTCTGACCTTTCTGCAAATAGAAGACAGGTAATACACAGTTTGTTTCTAAGACACAGTTAAAACAATAAACTGTTTTACCAACAAACAGTTCAGACTTACAGACTTTCTCTTTCAAATGCTACTTTTACTCTCACTCTTTGTCCCCATTAGGAAGATGAGATGCCTCAGGGTGAGGGATATATAAAAGGTTTTGCTATCTCTTTCTCTCTCCCCCTTTTTAAAACTAAGTAATTACTCCCTCTCATAGCATCCTGAGCAAAGCACCTTGGCATTGTATGTTTACTAAAAAGGGGGGGAAACCCAACAACTATCAATACATGCTATTAAATTTCAAGTGGACTGGAAGGTTCCCTTTTATGTGACACTTTACTGCCTAACAGATGTTATGGCTATTGACCAGTTTGTTTAAGTTTAAGGTAAGGCTATGCTAGAAAGGACACTTTTCTTCTTATAAATCTATCCTCTAGAATAATGAAACCTGTAAAAATAAGAGAATTATGCAGCTGGCATGTGTTTCTCTCAAAACAATGGGAAGAATAAAATCGTGTGTTTTTATTCTTGCAAAGAAACAATTAATTCATGAACATTACATGGAGCTTGTGGGTATGTGCACATAAAATTATTCATCAATTCTCTGCTGTAAACTCCATTGGCTCCTAGTAGCAGATGACAAGGAACTCAGACTTCTGGAATCTGTATACGTTTCTGTCACTGATTTCTTTTGAAGCTTTGGGAAAATGAACAGCTTGAGAGTAAGGTGCTTACAACAGCATTTAGTGAGAAAGAAATCGCCAGAACCTTTGTTCCAGGGGCTCCGTAACCCAGAGCTTCCTCCACATGCTTCGCTCTGTGCCCTGAACGGTCTCCAGCATGAACAAAAAGCTCAGAAGTTTCCTGGAGCTGGCGGCAGGCACGCGACTCCCACTGCAAGAGCAGTCTGTCCATATGCAGACCTGCTCACAACCCTGGAGGAGCTCCAACAGCAGCAACACCGAGAGCATCGCCTCACCTACTTTATTCTGGTGGCAGTGTCGGCTTTGACAGTCCCTGCCGCCATTCATTTCAGATCCCGTTTTCCCTCATTTCAGTAGGACAAGTAGCTGAGTGGCTGCACAGCAAATCAGACCGGCAGACTGATTCAGCTTTTTTTGACTTTGGGTTCAGTCTTCCTCATGTCCAAGTGTGCTCCACTGCCCTACCAAACACGACCAGCTGGCTGAACAGAGGCCCGGCAGGCCGCAGGGGAAAGGCCAGCTCAAGCAAGACCCTCGCCCTCGAGCACTGACCTGGGCCCAACACATGCCAGCAGTGGGAGGTTCTCCACAAGGAACAGCTGCAGTCATGGTCACTCAAACATACGGTAAGCTCTGGGGCTCAGGATAATAGCTGGATGGTCAAAGTAGTTAAGTACTAAATTTGGTTTTACCCATCCTCCAGGAAAGTACCGTACTGCCAGCTAGGAAGATAATTCTCCCCCTTCCCTTTTGACAGTGGGCCATGTTGCAGCCCGCTGAGGGACATGAACCCAGAGAAGGCAAGCAAGAAGGGGTCTGCCTCTACAGCCTCTTGATGAGGGCGCTCAGGTTAAAACCGAGAAATCCCTGGATTTGAGGATCCTTTGGCAGTTGTGGAGGATTATTTTGATTGGTGAAGGAGAGGTATAGCACGAAGACGTTTAAATTTCATATCTTTGTTTTGAATAAGGTAATTTTGTTTCCTCAAAGGCCAATTTCTGCATGAACAAATTTTGGGAATTAGCACTCTTTGGGCTTTAATATTTTGTGGAAAACTAATTTTACAATTTTCTTTGTGAACAAGGAAGTTTAAGAAATATAAAAATAGCCTCAAGCAAAAGTTCATGAAAAAAGGATTTGCTTCTTTCACACATCCTTGGACCCAGTCTTGCAGTTATTACTTGAATGAAATTCCCAGTCATGTAGGATGAAATTCTTTAGTGTCAACAAAATTAACCCGTCCAGTATTTTTCCAATGAAATGTCTGGCTTCTCAAAATCAACTGATTTCAGTTCTTAAGCAAAACAACTGCTTCCTTCACCTGATTTCAAGAGGAATTTTGCCAGCAAAAAGCCTGCAAAAGTGGCCCCATTGTGTCTACCAGCCCTTGAATGATTGCTGCTTAGTAGTTTCTCTTAAGAAAACTGTGCATAATCAAAGTTAGACAATGGGAAAAACAATGAATATGAATGACTCTGGAATCGCTGTGCTCCTTTGTTATACAGCCACCAATATACACAAAAAAGAAGCTATATGTGGGACCATATGAGGTGATCAAAACATTAACCAGACATTCTAACTGTTTTTCAATATTCTCAGCCGAGAGTGTGTGTTTGAAAGAAATGTGCTACTTGGAGCACAGCCATTTTTTTTAGTGTGCACTGCCTGTATCTTTGCTTACTCATGGTGGTGGTGGTGACAGAAGTGCTGATGCCGGTCCCAGAAGCAGTGCTAGAAATACCTCCCTCTCCCTTCCTCATATTCAAAGCTAATCCAGCGTTCTGTGAAGGAAAGACGTGTAATTTTATAGCAGCTTGTCCAGAGACTAGCTGTGAAATGTATAACTTTATGGTTGGTTTTCCTAGAAGCACACTTTCAATGATAATTAAATCATAAATATTTGAGGGCCGGATCACGACACGCTCCGCGACCCGGCCGAGCCCTGGCGGAGGGGCGCGTGCGCGCAGGCAGGGCGGCGTGCTGGCCCCGCGGGGACCTGGCCCGCACTGCCCAGCCGCGTCCCACCGCAGTGTCCCCCCGTAACGCGCTGTAGGCCCCAGCAGGAAGGAAGCGGGCTGACTTACGTTATCCATACAATACGCTATAAAAGCTTTCTCCGTCCTTGTGCTGCAGACTGCTCCCAGGGTGGGCGTTGCACAAACCTTTGTGTTTTAACCAAATTAAAGCTCAAGTGTCTGGACCCATCTCAGTGCCACATGTTTCACTGCTTCCATTCGAAGGCTTGTCATTATCTGAGTACCTCAAAATCCCACTTACTATTAGCTGTTTTATTTACAGGGTGATATTTGTTTCCAGCTGTTTCATGAAGTATAATACACTATAAATTGTAGCTATATTTGTGTATGTAGGTGTGTGTGCCTATGTATACACACAAATCAAAATATCAAACCTGCATCTGGTAAATATAGGAGATTATTTTAAATCCATTAACTGAAACTGAAGTATGTTTGAAAATAAATAACATTTTTCTATAAGAAAAATTACTAAGTGGGAAATTATTGAAGGCATACTACAGGATGTACTTTGTGATATCTGAGTCAAGGTTTGTTATTAGGAATGCTATTTGTTAGACAGTCTTTGTAAACATAGTATGCTTTAGTTGCTGACCTGTTAATTAGCAGGTCATGTATCTAGTTCCTGGTCAGGGCGGTTTTCTTTCAGGTGATCTGTATAAAATAGCCTTTTGCAAGATCTAGCAAGATCAGAGCACATTGTGGAATGACTTTAAGTCGGAAAAAATGTATATTTATATTACTGTGGTATATGGCTTTGAAGTGTTTTTTTTAAATATCGTTAAACAAATCATTGAATGATAATACTATGACACTTAGCTTACTGTGTACATACGGTAAGCATACACACAGTAGCTTCCACAGTCTGCTCATTTATAGAGATATAACTTGACATAATTGCACAAAAATTAGGGCATAAATCCAATGAGAAGTTCTAATTCTAGGATCATGTCAAAACTGAATGCAGGTCTACCTCTCACTGAACTCTGCACTCTTGCCTGACAACAGTTTCTTTATGTAATGCAAGTCTCCCTGAACAGATGAGACTGAGAATAAAGAACCTGTAAAACTGTAGTAGTAATTTCAGATGTGAAATGTGTATTTTGCTAATCAAAAATGAAACTCCTTGTCACTGCAATTACAACTAGGAAATAGCAATATAAAGAGAATATACTTGGTAAAATCTCTAAATTTTTTTTTTCCTCAAAACTTTTGCTATACAAATACTATAGTATTATTATATATCAGTTAATATGTTTTTCAGGTAATGAAGCTTTGGCTACAGTATCCATTATAAAAAATTGTCTGTAATGATTACTTCAGACATGTGATAGAAACAGGGCAATTAAACCTAAGGATTGATGACTACTGGCAAGGCTTACTGAAGTAGCAAGGTGCCAGCAAGAGGAAAAGTCCACAGAGGAATTTTTATTCCTTCTCAGCCTGGCTCAATATTAAAATGACTGCAGAAATGTATGGTTGTGAATGAATCCAGTCATTTTTATGGCCCTTATTAACATAATATCTAAGAACTTCTCAGTGTTTTATTATGCCTCAATTTACTTTTCTTCATAGCTATCTCATGGTGTTAAATTTTTAGAGGAACAACTGAGCATAATGAGACTGGGGAGGTGTATACAAAAGTAAAACCTTTTCAGTAGCTTTTCAATCATGACAGAGCTCTCTGACCCAAGTTAGGCACACAGGCTCTCTGCGCGGCACGCAGGAGAAGCATCTAAGAACAGTTGCAACCTTCCATTTCTCCCTCTGCTCACCCAAGGCCATATCTTAGATCCTGGTCCAAGACCCCTTATTGAAGTTTGATGCAAAGACTTTTGTTTTAACATGGAGACTGCACATGAGGCAGAGAGAGACTGGTGGGCAAAAGATGGGAAAGAGAAGAGGGAATAGGGATTAGGGTTGCAAAATGATTCCTTTCTTGAAAATAACAGCTATAGAAGGATGGAGGGTCACACAGTCTTCATGTTTTAGTAAAATTCCAGAAATTAAAATATTAATTTAATCAATTAAAATAAACTTTTCATTCAAATTATTCAGATGGGTTGACAATTATTCTAATACAGCAGCTCTCTACAGAGTTTAGACATTGTCCAAAACTTAGTTTTTCATTCAGATTCTAATCTTACTTTTCTGGTCTGGCTGTATCAGTAAGCCAGGTATGCATCACAGCAACATGCTGTTATCGAAAGGAAAACATACCATTTTGGTATAGAATCTCAAAATACCAACAGAGAAAATATTGGTGCAAATCCCCACATAAATAGAAAATGAGCATTGTTCAGGATTTCCCACCAAGAATCTTGCAGGCCATATGTTGTAAAATTAATTTATAAAACTATTTCAGGAGTGACCTACATATCAAACCAAGTACAGTTCTAAAAGCTTCACCTAATCCTCAGCACAGCCAGAGATGCTGGCATTTTACAGCAGTTACTACATGGTATTATTGGCAGCAGTTCTACAAGCAGCACATATTAGACTAATTACCATTAAACTATATTAGTTTCTGTTGATTTCCTGGCTAAAAGTTCAGAGGATCTTACCTTTTTCTGTGTGATGTGCTTGCCAGGTTTTGCAGAATTCTCAGGACTTCCTAAGTAATATAACACCTCGTGTGAAGTCATTTCAATACAGCAATTGTTTTATCGCAGAAATGATCCTCAACCTGGCTCTGATCTGAGAAACATTTGTGAATGCCACTTTGCCCTTGCCCACCTGTTTTATGTTTCTCCTCCTCCCCTTATCTACCTTTTCCACACAACAAGACAATCCAAAGTGTGGGCCATTTAAGTGTCACCAGGTCTGCAAGGCTTGAAAAGCTCTGCCAGTTAACATAAAACAAAATCACTGTCGGTTCCATGGAATCACATTTCTCTGCTGCAAAGAAAGCTGAGAGGAGAGGAAAGGTAGCTTTAGAATGGGAGTTTGAATGAGGACACTTTGTCCATGAATGGAAACTCTACATTCTTTGTTATTTTAACAGGCTGTGTCTGTTCTCCTTGAAAGAAATTGTATGAGAGAAGATTGGATTAAGTAGTTTTTATTTTATTTCAATGCACTTGTGCACTTTTACAAAGATCAACTTACTTAGCCATGTAATAAACTCTTGTTTTACAATAATACTAGTGCGTATTATACCATTGTAGGTATCTGCAAAGTACGGAATTAGAGTAGGGAAACAAAACATTTGTTTCTTTGGTGAATGAAGCATATATCATTACCTTCATTCACCATGTCAGATATAACTCGAACCTTTGGAAGTCAGTCAAAGCAATACCCAAGCCACCAGGTAATCAGCTTTGAGTAGTTTACACCTATTCACATCGCTTTCTCACTCTGCAATTTGCCATTTGATAGATTTGTTTTTATTCTTTCTACTATGTCATTCCTGAAGTAAACACAGGATAAAAGTCCTGCAACTTTCTTAAAAGCTGAAAACACTTTAGTTTTCCTAATCTATGACAAAATCTGCCTTTTAGCAATCCAACTTCTCTTCATCACAGGCATTAGCGATTTTGCACAGCTGTAATCTTCAGAAACAAATATAAATGCCTAAAAAAAGTGATAATCAAACAGCATTGTTTTTAAATTGTGGAAAATTATGTCCTATTAAAAACTCATTTAACCCAAATTCTAAAACCTTTAACAAGGTTTTTATTCAGGTCTTTTAAAATTTTGCTGTGTGTGTGTCCTGTATTTCTAGCTCTGTCTATACTGGTTCTAACCAAGGTTATTGCATTAAACAAATTACAAGTGAATGTTACCAATGTGATGCATAGGCAGAGAGTTTAATGGAAGAAGGTGGCTGAGAAACATCATAATTGACAGTGTTATAAAGAGGTTAGTGAAATAAGAGGGCATTTGAAGGAAATAAAATAATTCTGCATAGACTATATCTGTCTACAGAAAATGAGCATGAGAATTAAGCCTGAAGTAAGCCCTATAAATTCCCAGTTGTAAAAGGATAAACAAGGTTTTCTGTGTTGCACAGACTTTGTTCTGGCCTTCTCTGTCCTCTAAGAATAAACTTCCCTCCTAAGGAATCAGAAATATCTACAGAACTTTTTTAATGAACTCTAAATCGGATCTAATACTGTTTAGTATTTGGCTTTGGCAGCACAGAAAATTTATGTCAAATTTTGTTTCATTGAAAATCTACTGATCCATCCAAAGGAAAGTATCATTATTATCATACAAGAAGTTGCAGAATCAAATAAGAATGTGAGAAATGCAGGGAAAAAATGTTAAAAGTTTGTTGTTGTGATAAGGAGGCCGATGTTATTGTCAACAGCAAAAGAATAGAACAATAGGAAAATCTTGCATGTCACGGGAAAAAAATTAAGATGAGATTTACTTGATCTTCTAGTAAACTGGAGTCAATATAGAGAAGATGGCAATACAGATATTGGATGGAAACAAATTTTTAATCTGCATCACAGAAAAAATGAATTTATAGGACAAAATAACTATTCATGACAAAAAATTTACAGAAAAAGAAATTATTGCTTTCTATTGGAAGAGATGTTATCACTGTTTGAGGTGTGCTAGAAAGACAAAGCACTGGATAACTGTATAAATAAATCTATTCCTAAGATTGTTCCAACCTAACTTTGAATATCTTGAGAAGTTCCTATATTAGGAGAAGCACAGCTACTGAGTTCTTTGGTTTAAGATAGATAAAATAATGTGAAAGAAATAGAATTTCTATATTTACTTCCAGAAAGATGCAGCACAGAAAGAAGGAGCACAGGCTGCTCTACACTTCTTTGAGCTTTTTCTATGGCTCAGTCATGTGACTGTCATAACCAGCAAAACTCTATCCAGAGCACCACTACATAGAAGCTCGTCACAAAAGCACCTGCTGATTTCACAGACCACAGTTTAGTTGCTAACTAATAATAGATCTCGCTCAATGCTAGTATGTTGGGTTAAATCCGTGATCATTCATGTACTGTATTTGAATTTTGAAATTATGCAATGTTTTCCAATATATTAAAAATTATACAAAAATATAAATTTATAGAATTGTGTATAAATATATTACCACTATTGCAAATTATGCTACTACAAAATACATACATCTAAAATCCTATATATAACACATATGAGAATATATTAAGAATGTTAGATTTATGAGAAGCAAAAAGGTCTTTGCCACAAAAATCATGAAAAGAAATTTTAAGTCATTAGTGAATGAGAACATTTTAACATATTTGGCACCAGAAGAAGATAAAATAGAACTTAGTATTTCAACCTTCAAGCATATAGCTTAGATTTTTCTTCCTTTAAAAAAAATCTTTTGTATGCTTATGATATATTTTGAAGATAGCACCTGTAGAAAGTCTGTAGAAGCAATTGAGATACAGATTATTTTTTTCCCCATTACTTGTCATAATTCTTTTTCTTTTGCTTGTGATTCCCTTCTTGTATGTTCTGCGTCTGGGAACATATATCCATGCATTTTTGAACGAGGCAATTTAGCCTCATTGTATACTGAAAGTACGGAGACAGCAGATGTTAGGGTGTCTTGAAGAAAGGGGCAGAGCTGTCTGCATTGCTGTAAACAATGAAGTCAAGATAGTAAAAGACATGAAATGTCATCATCTTGCACCAAGAAATGGAGCGCAGAGCATTCTGGCACAGTCTACAGTAAACATCGTGGCTGAAAATGAAAACAAGAACAAGAGACAAGCTATGCCTAGTAGTGTAAGAGAAAGTGTAATATATTTCTAGTATGCTGCAGGAACTCCTGAAAAACATGCTGCTATTGTTCAGAAATTGCTCTTGTAGTGGTGACAAGGCCCTGATGTGTGCTTGGGTTCTGTGCTCCTGAGCGAGTACATCGGCCTTAAGTTACAGAGCCCATTTAGTGCTTTTTATTCATGAAACTGAGTTTTTGTTATCCTGGTTTATGAGTAAGACTCTTAAATGTGGCAGTTTAGTTATCACAGCAGCATCGGTGGTTTACAGTGAGTCTACCATGCTTTTCCATAAACGGATCATGTCATTAAGAAATGAAATTTTGGTTAGCCTACCAAAAATGAACCAATGCTGAAGTTAGTGGATGAAATTCTAGCTCCCCTGGGTCAATGGCCATACTGCTTGCTTTATCCACTGTCCACAAGGAGAATATATTACCTTCATTGTTATTTCTTTAAGAATACCTCTAACAGATTATTGTATACAAACAAGTAGACACTGCCTCTTAAAGCAGATAAAATTACCTGTTTCTGGATTAAAAAACAAGCAAACAAAGAAACAAACAAACAAACAAGCTGGTGTACCTTGCTCAGATATTCTGGGCTAAACAGTCAGATTAAGAGACAGAGTTTCTTTTCCTGCCCTCCTCAACATGAAGGTAGTACTGTCTGAAGTTTAGCAGGAGATTTATTTCCCTCCTTTTTAGCATTGTGTGGCCCACTTCCCAAGATTGTCTGCATATTTCTGTTAACAAATTCCTTGCTATAGCAAGAACCCAGGACATTGGCAATGCCCTTTGCCATCCTTCTTGCAACACACCATCATTTGTGTTGCTTTTGATCTTTTTTTCTGTGGGTCTTAACTTTTATTTTAGGGTGTTCGGAAGGGTTTTCAGGGATGACT
Source organism: Dromaius novaehollandiae (assembly GCF_036370855.1). NCBI lineage: Eukaryota > Metazoa > Chordata > Aves > Casuariiformes > Dromaiidae > Dromaius > Dromaius novaehollandiae. The sequence goes on along the minus strand of NC_088132.1, from coordinate 66,571,652 downwards.
TATGGACACTTCTACCCTGAACATTTATTAATCATAAGGTTGCCTGTGCTGTGGAGGATTATAGTTAATGGTTGCCATTGTTCTTTCCACTTTTATGTTTCTAAGTTATGTTAGAACTGTTCTCAAATATATATACACCAAATGTAAACTTGCATCATATCACTATTGAAAGCTAAATCAATAAACTGAATGCTTGTGCACATAATGATTTGAAGATAGCAGGGTAAAGTAGTTGTTTTAAAGTAATGATATAGAGGAAAGCTTTTTTGCTATGCATCTTTAATAAGCATCCTATACCTTCATGAAATATTTGTTGAATTTCCACTGAAATGCTGCCATTCTTTTACATTAACTGTCAAAGTGATAATGATGTTGTGTAATTAGAATTAATACAATCGCAATATGTAATCTGAAAAATTCATCATTCAAAACTTAAGATATACAGCTTTCTAAAGCAATTTCTAATGACATTCTACTGTCAAAGGATCACTTGTACATATTTTTTGTTGCTTCCAGTGGGAACTGTGTGTGTATCCAGCAGAAAAATCCCATCTACCATTTCCTAATTTCATTCAACAGTGTCCTGGAAATTAATTCTAAATAGTATATTTCTCAAGAAATGTCATCATGAAAAGCTGACTAACTGCAGCCAATCCATCATTTTATAGGCTGTTCAGATGGTTATTCAATTTCTATAAAGTCTGGACAGTACTCTTAAGAACCTGAAGTTGCAAGCAAAGGCAAAAGGCTTGCTTTTTTTCCTATATCTGCTGATTTTCATGAGAATGACACTAGAAAGTCTATCAAGTGTGTGATTGCAGCAGTTCACAGTATTCACAACTCTACTTTGCTTGTGGTCCACAAGCAGCTCACTCAGACCTTAGAGTCTGCTGGACTGAACCTGGATGTTTTTACTGATTTAGCACATACAGAGTAGGCGTTTTGCCTGAATGTGTGATTCAAGATTATCCCTAATATTAAGAATCTACATAATGAACTGTCACAAAGAAATGCTGGATTTGTCAAGCTTGCACAGCTGCACTTTGCATCAGCCAAAAAATAAAACAGTCTCTGCTGCCTAGTATTTATGTGCTGTATGATGTATGCCTGCCAGTTATGGTGCTTGCAAAAAATATATATATGTGAGCAATGTGGTCATAAGAAGCTGCTGCAACTGGTGTTGCTTAGTGGAGCACAGTCCCATAAAAGAAAAAAAAAACCAACCCAAGGCAATCTCAATGCGTTGATAACATTTTATCCTTGAACCAAACCGATCTGGGCGCATGTGATCCTTTTCTAAGATATAACTATATGAGTCAGATTTTTAGCATGTTATTTTGTACCCCCAAGTCTCTAGTGTTTTGTATTTTAAGCAAAATAAAGCTAAGAAGTGGTGGAAATTTCAAAATTGAAGTAGATACCACGATATTCTTTGCTGTAATTTCTGGGTCGAAGGGTCTACAAATTCAGAAGAGATTTGACTAGTCAGATTTTTAGAAATGTACCCAAATTTATGACATGGGAATGCAGAATACCTGGAAAGCAAGGACAAGACATTTTATTTTTCACTTATATTCCAGGTCTCCTGGAAGGCTTGTGGCACCAGCTGTGAAAGAACTGTTATTGACAAAGAGAAGTGTAAACCCTGTAATTCTGTATTGCACGTAGTGCAATGTGGTTTGCTGAGTGACTTTTACCACTGAATATAAAAATATTTGCCCAACTGTCATTACACAGGGTAGAAAAAAAGACTCTAAGTTCACGTACTGTTTCTTTGTCCTGTTTCATTTCGTTAAAATGCAGAGGTAGGCTCCTGTAATCAGCTGGTTTCTGAACCGTCAAGGAAGCCTTGCCTTAGAAAAATGTAAAATGTTTCACAACCTGACATTAAATGAGAGGAAAAAAAAAGCCTTCGTTCAGTTATTGCTAGCTTTTTGTTATTGCTTGCTTCTCTATTGTACAGGTGCTTCACTGTGCACAGCTGGTTTTCAGGCCCTGCCAAGACTTGTTGCAGAAAATACAAAT